>NC_072825.1:30017500-30345000 GCF_027744805.1 Dunckerocampus dactyliophorus | reverse complement strand
GGGTGGTAGGGAGAGATCTCTACCATCGCTCCACCACCAGGAGATGTACTGGGGTTAAAGGAGCGAAACATCGATGACTGGTGGTCCCCAGTTGATGACCCGCTTAGGCCCATAGGTGTCACACCTGCATAAAAGGCACTGGTGGAGGTGGGTCAGGCAGAAATGCCCAGCAGGCAGACCATCGGCGTGTACCATTTGAGGAGATGAATAAAGTATCATCTATCTAACAGAGTGAGCGAGTGATGTTCAAACTGCGAAGTGGCGAGGGACAACTGTACATAAATAACAATAAAATAAACAAATGTGCAAATAATACTGAAAATATTGACCAAAAATATGGCAATTTGCAGAGTAGCAAATGCTGAATGGCGAATATGTGGGGATGCACTGTATATTATTCGTTATGGTGCATGTTATCATAAACTATCATTTCCACCTGCAGTTTGCAGACGTTGCACCTGGTTGTTTTCATTCCTGAAGGCCTCCCCTGACCAAACCGACACACACCTTTCCCCCCGTAGAGCGGCACACCACCAAAGCTGACAACAATTTAACAATTGACCCTGTTACAAATACTGTAAGTTTGTCCCAGAGAGTCTAATATCGATACCTGAAATATCAATCATGTCCAATTCTGCTGCACCTGTGGGGACCTGCAAATACAGACATAACTTATCATCATTCTTGTCCTCCAAATAAGGCAGGACCACCCCCCACCCCCACCTCCTCTCAAACCCCCATGGGGCGTACCTCAGGCCTTGGCAATTCCTTCTCTGCCAACAGCTCGCGCTCTCGATCGCGCTCAGAATCACTGGACTCGGCTCCTCCCTCTCTGGGACGTAGCTCAGTGGCAGCGACGGGTGTGATGGTGGCGGCCTGTTTCCATAGCGACAGCAGCTCTTCGGGCAGGACTGGAAGCGGGGGGAGTGGGGGGGAGAAATAGCTCAGTGGTTTATTTTTGTAAAGGTTACTGAGGTCAGCTTTGAAAGAGCAGCAGGTCTGTCAGGACGGGAGAGGAGCGAGGAAAGACAAGAATCGGAGTGAAGACTATTCAAATGCAATATTGTATGAACTTCAATAGGATACAAACTGTGGCAGCATGCTCTGGGTACGTGAGGCGCAAACTCTTCAGTTCAAACAAATGCAGAACACTTGAAACACCAGCTATTGGAAGTGTCAACATACATGTCAAGCACACAAGTCAGGAGTTGCTGAGACATGTTTGACATGTTGAATTGTCTCTGTGTAAAAATGTGAACCATGAGCATCACCTCAGAGGGTTTCAACGTAAAGAAAAAAAGCTCCCAGTCATTACTTTCTATTGCATTCTTCATCACATGATGACATGGTTGCCACAAAATACACAGTGGTATTGTTTTAGCGCAGTGCCCCCTGAGGTTGCACAAATCATAATTAAGACATTTTCAGCAAAAATATGCCTCAAATGGTTGAAAGAAATGTGCTTTATCTTTGACTTTGCAAGACACTCTGGCTCAGATTAATTCCCCACCAAGTTATGTCAATTCAAAGCAGTGACTTGTTATCAACGTGAAGGCAAAGTGTATTGCTGTTTTTACATTTTACAGTGGTTATCTTCTTCTTACACTTAAACGCTTGTCCAGAGTGTGGCCTGGGGGAAATGTGCGGCCCACAGCATGTTTTTATCCATCTGTCTTCTGCGCCGCTTGTCCTCATTAGAGTCACGGGTGAGCTGGAGTCTAGCCTAGCTGACTTCGGGTAAGAGGCAGGGTACTGGTCACCACCCAATGGCAGAGCACAAACCCACATTCACACATATAATAATAATAATAATAATAATAATAATAATAATAATAATAATGGATTACATTTTTATAATACTTTTCAAGGCACCCAAAGCGCTTCACAATGAAGTGAACCCATTATTCATTCACTCCTCAGTCACACACTATTGGTGGCGATATGGACCTTAGCATGTATATTATTATAGCATATTTTTGGGCTGTATCACGACATGACTATACAATTCAATTCAGCGGAGTCTTGTACAAAAAGCTACAAACCTTAAAGCATGTAATTAAATTAAAAGTAAGTTTACCTATGGGACTGTGGAGCGAGTGTCCAAAGCAAGCCAGTCTATTCCAGTTGTTGAGGGTAGCTGCTTTCACAACATTAGATCCACTGGCAGTAGTTACACACACTTGTTTCTTCTCATCTAAGTCCCATTCCTGGAGAAGCTCCTTCAATTCACTTGCCAAGTTTTCACCTGTGTGTTCCTCCGGAAAAAAACTTGTCTGGAGACAGGACGACTTCAAAGTCCAGTCGCTGGTTATGTAGCGGATTGTGAGGCTAATATATTGTTGAGTGCCTCAGGTACTCCACATGCCTGGACTACATATGCTCCATCAAACTTCAACGTTTACCAACACTTTCTTTGTCTACAGTGTCCGCTTCTCCTCCGCCTTCAGCCATGTTCATTTTCTCTCTTTTGGGGTAGTCTGACAGAAACATGGCTGTCAATTTGCCAAACATTCATTCACATTCATACACAAGTGTGGGCAGCATCTGATCTCTGGATGACCTGCTCTACCTCCTGAGCCACTGCCACCCTGGATATTGACAGTTTAGAGTATCCAATTAGCCCAACATGCATATTTTTTTTATGGAAACTGGAGCACCTGGAGAAAAAAATCTTCTGACTGTGCGGCCAACACCATGGAGCCTTGCATAGTTTTTAACATTTGGAGACCCTTAGTCACAATTGGTCTAAGTCTTCAGTAACTCCATGCAAACACAACTCCATGGCTTCCTGACACCGTATCTTGTCATGTTTGTTTAGAAAATAAAGACAACAGTAAATCTTCACAAACATATACACGATTCACAAAGAGCTCGGGACGGCGGGTGAAATCCCAGGACGGGCCCACTGTCAACATAACAGGACTTACATGTGTTGTCAGAATACTGTGAGACTTTGAAAGGGGGTTTCTTTCAAGGCTATGCTTGCGACTAGTCTTAACATCCATCCATCCATCCATTTTCTATACCGCTTCTCCTCTTTATAGGGTCGTGGGGGTATGCTGGAGTCTATCCCAGCTGACTTTGGGTGACAGGCAGGGTATAGCCAGCCAATCGCCAGCCAATGGCAGGGCACATATAGACAAACAATCATTCACAATAACATTCATACCTATGGACAATTTAGAGTCGCCAATTAACCTAACCTAATTTTGGAATGTGGGAGGAAGCCGGAGTACCCGGAGAAAACATACGTACGGGGAGAACATGCAAACTCCACACAGAAACGCCCAAGGGACAATCAAACCCATGTCTTCCCGATCTCCAGACTGTGACTGTGTTGGCCATCATGCTAACCACTAGACCACCGTGCAGCCCAAGTCTTAACATTTGTCTTATAATTGTAACCTAGCGGTATAATGCCGTTGAATCTCAGAAAAATAAGCTTTCCAATGTCATATGCCAAGGCACACAAATAGCAGGCGGTGTAAAAGCCATGACAATATAGTGGGCCCTCCGAACGCTAAGGGGTTCAAAGAACAGAGCTCAGAACAGAGTAGTGTCATACTGACCATTACAAGGAGCACCAAGTAGCTCTCCAGCAGATTTCCTCCTCTGCGACAAAGGCGGGAGGAGCGTCGGGGCCTTGGTCTCCATCAGAGGGTCCCTGATCTGCCTCTGCATGGTCTCCTGGGAGATCTGCGTCTCCGGGTCGAAGAAAATCAGCTGCCTGCTGCTCCTCCGCTTTGGCACCCTGACCCCTGAGAGGGGTGCAGCCTGGAATTGGAAGAATATCCTAAGTGCAACATAGTACTAATCAGACACTAATAGATATGTACATACATATGAAGGATTTCTAACGCTGCTGCCATTAAGCGCCATAAAACTTAGCAGTGAACCAATAAGAATTCCCTTTGAAAGGTCAAAGCTGTGAGATGGTGACACCGAGCTGAAACGCCAAAGAGAACTTTGTTAACACATCACAGTATAACATAGTCATTCCCATGTAAAAGACATCAAAACAATGACTGCAAGTTAGAAAGTGCTTTGATGTGACATATTAACACATGGGCAGAGGTGGGCGCAAGTCTGTTCTGCAAGTCTTCAATCTCAAGTCATCAAAAACGTGCAAGTCCAAGTCCGAAGTCATGAGCTTGAAATTTTTGCATCCTTACAAGTTATTTACACTGTAAAATGCCATTTTAACAATGTAACAGTCGATTACATTTGACACATACAATTCATTAATTTTGAATTGTTTTTGTTTTTAAAATAAGGCCAGTGTGACAAGACTTAGGCTGAATCCCAGTTACACCCTTTATCTCAGCCATTGCCCCTTGGTTTTGCATGCTCACGAGAATCAAGTGGTGTCCCAGTTCTCCTTAAATCATTCAATCTCAGCCATTTTTCAAAAGACACCCCTTCAGTAGCGGCCATTTTACACCATTTAGACTGGTCTTTCAAGGCACACAGAATATTGTGTTCTGTGGTTATATAAACATGGAACCTACCAAAAGACACATTAGACTCTTATCTTAAATCAGAAAGTTTCTAGCTTTTTCCGTTCTTTAGTAATCAGCACTAGAACATAGGTAAGTTTCAGGAAAATATCAGTTCCCGACTAAAAAAGTCAGAAAACCAAGCATAACTTTCACTTTAACATAACTATTTTTGCTTTTGTGACAGCTCAAATATCTAAAAAACTATACCAACGTAAACAACATTTTACATAAAAATAAGAATTTATTTACAAATATAAGACCATGAACTATTTACAATTTTCACATGTGGAACTGAACTATAGTATTTTATTAACACACATAGTTAATAAAATACATAGTTAATAAAATAATGGCCCATATTTCCAAAATTGATATCCCTTTACATAAAATTTGATGTAGTTATCATAGTTGCGTATCAAATCGTTTATCACAAAGAGATTTACATCCATATGTATTATAGATAAACACTTTTTTCTATGTGTGATTAATTATGAGTTAACTATGGGTGAAATGTGATTAATCACAATTAAATATTTTAATTGATAGACTGCTCTAATTTACAATGGAGTTAATTGTTGTATCGCATCAATTATGCATATGTGTCATTCCTGCAGCTGAAGGCAGCACACCAGAAAAGCACATTGGCATAACCCTCTGCTACACCACACAGCACTCCAGGACAATTCAAAAGCTGCAATTCCAGTACGGAAAAGTAAAATGCAACAAATTGGCATTCTAGACTTTTACTTGCTTTTTACGACAGAATCTGAGAACAACAAAAAGAATCTGATAGAACAACAAAAATCCTGAGTTTCTTCTACAGATGCACTATGGAAAGTGTCCTTACAGCCTCTATCACTGTTTGGTTCGGTAACTGTACAACACGAGATAGGAAGGCACTCCAGCGGGTGATCAAGACCTCACAGAACATTGTTGGGGCAGCCCTCCCCTCACTGCAAGACATTTATAAAACTAGAGTCCTACGAAGAACACACAACCTCATCAAGGACAGCACACATCCACAACACTCATTATTCACACTCCTACCGTCAGGCAGACGCTACAGGAGTTTGAAGTCCAGGACCACAAGGCTGGCTAACAGCTTTTACCCACAGGCCATCAGGCTTCTCAACGAAGCACTCACACACTCATAGCACTATATATTTATTTATTTATGTATTTATTTGTATTAATGTATCTTCTGTTGTTGCTTAATTTATTGGTATTTATGTTTCAGATGTTCTTATTCATTTTCTTGTGTTTTTCTTTCTTTTTTTGGGAGAATGAACAGAACAAGAATTTCATTGCATAGCAGAACTGCCTGTTTTACAGTGCATATGACGATAAAAAAACTCTCTCTTGAATCTTGAAAAAGTATCTGAGAGAGAACAACAACGACAAGAGGAAACCAAGGCCAAAACAGTGAGGTTTTTCAAACTTGAAATAATGGTTAAGGTTTATACTTGGACTGTCAATCAAAAATATTTAATCTGGTTAAAATATTTAATCGTAATTAATTCCATGGGGTCCATAGTTAACTCATAATTAATAGCAATTAATTGCAGATAGAAAAAAGGTTGTGTCAATAACAAGTGTACCTTTGAAGGATCATGTTGAATACACCTATCAACATGAGACTAGAGAATGTTTGCTTTATCCATCCATCCATCCATCCATCCATCCATCCATCCATCCATCCATCCATCCATCCATCCATCCATCTCCTTCTGCTTATCTGAGGTTGGGTCGCACGGGCAGCAGCCTAAGCAGGGAAGCCCAGACTTCCCTCTCCCCAGCTACTTCGTCCAGCTCCTCCCGGTGGCGTTCCCTGGCCAGTTGAGAGACATAGCCTTTGCAATGTGTCCTGGGTCTTCCCGAGGCCTGCAACCAGTCGGACGTGCCCTGAACACCTCCCCAGGGAGGCGTCCGGGAGGCATCGTGACCAGATGTCAGATGCCTGAGCCACCTCATCTGGCTCCTCTTAATTTGGAGGAGCAGCAGTTGTACTCCAAGCTTCACCCTGATGACTCTCACCTTATTGCTAAGGTGAGAGCCAGCCACCCTATGGAGAAAACTCATTTCAGCCGCTTGTACCCACAATCTTGTCCTTTCAGGCACTCCCCAAAGCTCATGACCATTGGTGAGGGTAGGAACGTAGATCGACCGGTAAATTGAGAGCTTTGCCTTTCGGCTTAGCTCCCTCTTCACCACAACAGACCAATGCTGACTCGACTTCCCTGCAGACACCGCACCAATACGGCTGTCGATCACGCATTCATCCTTCCCTCACTCGTGCACAAGACCCAGAGGTACTTCAACTCCTCCACTTGGGGCAAGATCACATCCCCGACCCGGAGATGGCACTTCACCGTTTTTCCGAGCGAGAACCATGGACTCAGACTTGGAGGTGCTGATTGTCATCCCAGCGACTTCACACTCGATGGCGAACTGATCCAGTCAGAGTTGAAGGTCAGGGCTCGATGAAGCCAGCAGGACCACATCATCTGCAAAAAGCAGAGACCCAATCCTGCAGCCACCAACCAGAATCCCCCAATGTCCACGTGACTCTGCAGAGTCGTCTAAACCAAGACACGCCCACAGCACGTAGGGCCTTAATGAACTCCTGGCGGATCTCATCCACCCCCGGGGCCACACCGCGGAGTCCCTAGGCGCTGCTTCTTTATTGGAAAACGTCGGTGTTGGTGGGATTGAGGTCTTAAAAGTATTCCTTCCACTAGTCCACAACATCTGGAGTCGAGATCAGCAGCATACCATCCCCACCATACACGGTGTTGACCATGCACTGCTTCCTCCTCCTCAGACGGTGGTCTAGGATGTCCTTGAGGCCGTTCTCCAAGGCATCTCTGAATTCCACCTACGTCCGAGTTTTTGCCTCAGTGACCGCAGACTGCGTGGCCTGCCGGTAACCGTCAGCTTCCTCCAGAGTCTCATGGGCCAAAAAGGCCCGATAGGATTCCTTCTTCAGTTTGACGGAATCTCTCACCACTGGTGTCCACCAACGGGTTCTGGCATTACTACCACGACAGACATCAACCACCTTACGGCCACACCGATTCGCCGCCCTGACAATGGAGGCACGAAACATGGCCCACTTGGACTCAATGCCCACAGCTTCCCTCGGAACATAGTCAAAGCTCTCCCAGAGGTGGGAATTGAAACTCCTTCTGACAGAGGACAGACCCTTACAATACGTTTGGGCCTGCCAGGTCTGAACGGCATCCTCCCCCACCATTGGAGCCAACTCACCACCAGGTAACGATCAGTTGACAGCGCCGCCCCTCTCTTTACCCGAGTGTCCAAAACATGTGGCCGCAAGTCTGACGACATGACCACAAAGTCAATCATTGAACTGCAGCCCAGAGTGTCCTGGTGCCAGATGCACGTGGACACATTTATGCTTGAATATGGTGTTTGTTATGGACAATCTAGCACAAGCACAAAAGTCCAATAACAAAACACCGCTCGGGTTCACATCAGGGGGGGCGTTCATCCCAATCACGCCTCTCCAGGTCTCACTGTCGTTGCCAATGTGAGCGGCAAAGTCCCCCAGCAGAACGAGGATATTCTGAACTTCTGTTCGGCACATAAGCACAAAGAACAGTCTGGACAGGAAACTACCCTCCCGTTCACCGGGTTAAAGTCCACCGTACAGGCCCTGAGCAACAAGAATTGCCACATCTGCCCGTCACCTCTCACTGCTGGCAATGCCAGAGTGGAATAAAGACCAACCCCTCTCAAGAGGACTGGTTCCAGAGCCCTTGCCATGCATCAAGGTGAGTCCTACAATATCTAGCCAAGACTTCTCCACCTCATGCACCAGCTCAGGCTCCTTCACCACCAGAGAGGTGACATTCCATGTGCCAAGAGCTAGCTTCTGCAAATGAGGATCGGACGGCCAAGGCTCTCGCCTTCAGCCGCCACCCAGCTCACTCTGCACCCGACCCCTTTGAGCCCTCCCACAAGAGGTAAGCTCATGGGAGCCTGTTCATGCTATGCTCGGCCGGACCCCAGGGGTGCGGGCCCGGCCACCAGACGCTCGCTCGCTTGCCATCATGCCCCACCTCCAGGCCTGGCTCCCGGTGACCCAGTGAGGGAAATCTTGGTCCAACGTTGTGTCTCTTCATTGGGGTCTGTTGAGCCACTCTTTGTCTGGTCCCTGCCCCAGGACCTGTTTGTCATGGGTAACCCTATCAGGGGCATAAAAGCCCTCGACAACTTAGCTGCTAGGATCATTGGGACACGCAAACTCCACCATGATAAGAAGGAACTCCTTAGGAAGGAGCTTTGCTTTATGTACATTTTGGTTTTTATACATTGTTTTTTAACAGTTCAACACAAAAAGGATCTCAATGAATGAAAAACAAACATTATGTACAACAGGGGTCACCAACATGGTGCCCGCGGGCACCAGGTAGTCCCCCACAACCACATGAGGTGCCCGCAAGCCTGCTTTTCATTCAGGTTTTCAGTTAATAATGAAAGAACAGTAGAAAGAAATGCATTCTGAAATACAAAATGTGAGTTGTGGACACCAGCATTTTGTTCATGTTCTGGTAAAACAAGCATATTCGCTTTGTTTGGGTTTAAAATAAGCTCTGAAAATAAATGTTACAAAAATGAGTAGCTCTTGGCCATTTTCATTTAGTAAAAGTAGCTCTCACAAGGAAAAACGTTGGTGACCCCTGATGTACAACAAGTAAGTAAGCTATCCATCACTCAAATATTCTCTTCAAGCAAATCATCAAAAAATATATAATTGTGACTAACATTACAATAAAAGGTTTGCAAAAACACCAAAGTAAAATGAAAACGAGGGGTTAGAAAAATAAATATTGACAACTTACAAAAAAAATAGAGTGCTGGAGAGGAGTCAGTCATTTATAGAACTAGGACTGTGCCCATATACTGTAATGCCGTCAAGATATAGCTTACAGTATACAGTAGACGCCCCTACAATGTAAACAATCCGTTCCGAGAATCTTTATGTTATAGGGTTTTTATGTTATACGAAACGTAAAATACATGTAAATAGCCTAATTCGTTCCAAGATCTTCCCAAACTCACCCCTTTGGCACTTCAAAATATTCAAAGTCCACCAAATATGGTGTGAAAATATAAGAAAACGTTAGCATAAACATAGTAGAGTAACATTCCAATATAAAATAAGGTAATAAATAAGATTACTGTAAATGAATAAAACTGAAAAACAAAAACAATCCTACCGTTCACGAGATGTCTTGATCAGGAGCACAAGTGGAGGCAGGAAGGAGGAGGAGGACTAGCCTGAGTCGAAACGCGACTCAAAGAGTCTAAGAGTCAGCTGGTCTCACAGACAAACGCACACGCACTACACGATAATGCTGTGTGCAAAACTTTATAATTTGTAACTTAACTTAATTGTTTAAGTTAGTTTCAGGGGGACTACGAAGAGGAAGGAGTTTGAAGGGACAAGCCTGTCTCTCACACAAACTCACGTACGTGCTGTATAACTCAGTCAATGAGATGATAGCGTAGGCGGTGCCCCGATAATCAGCCAATGAGATGAGAGTGGAGGCGGTTCCCCCGAAAATCAACCAATGAGATGAGAGTAGAAGTGGTGCCCCGAAAATCAGCCAATGACAGCGTGATGCGTCAGAAGGCGTCACCAAGTGTTTGTCTGAACTTGCACCGACTTGAGGCATTCATAAAGTTGATTGAAAAAAAAAAGACTTGCACTGACTTGACGCTTTATGTTATATGGACTTTCTTCTGTAATACGATGCAAAAACTTACATAAACTCTTTATGTTCAGTGGAATTTATGTAAAAGGAGGTTTATGTTATGCAAGGTACTACTGTACTTTACTTTCAAACACCCACACACACACACACACACACACACACACACACACACCCACACACACACGCACACACTATCCCACTTTTCTCTGCGAAGTATGACACCACAGCATGCAACTTTTATTCTGTCATCTTTGACAAACACGGTAGTGCAAACACCTAAGATAATAAATTGGGTTGGGCATCATTTGAATTTGAACAACTCCGCTTCTGATTCCTCGTTTTGTTCCTAACAATTCTCGATTCGGATGCTTTTTAGAGGAAGGGTCATAAAGGTTTGCATGGTTTAAACGAGGCTGCTAACCAGAATTGTTTTTGGATGAAATGTCCATGAATTGTTGAATGATATTAACTTTTTTATCAACTTTATTATGAATTTCTTACACAGCTATTTTCAACCAGTATATAAATATCTAAGTATTCAACTTGAATATAAATTTTATGAAGTTTCTGAAGGCAGGAAGTGTGTTGTGTGGGTTGAGAAGATCCCTTGCACAAGACGTAGCCGTAGCTCCCTCCTGTATTTACACCGAACTTCCACATCAGCTAGCATCCTGAAACCTTGGATGACATTGGCACGGGACAGACATCATTTACTGCTTGACTTTCCTGATTCTGACTGCTATACGGAAGTCCGACATAGTGCATCAAAGACGAGGTACTCTTGTTATCGTTACACCATGAATGTGTGAACATTAATCATGTTGATCGTGCACCCTACTTTGCATGATATCATTGTGTTGCAAATGTTGCACTCAGCCAACTGCTCTTTTTTCATGAAATTAAGCCAAACTTAATAGCCACTTCTTTGCTGGTGCTCACTGGCTTTTCATAGGGCCCTTCCCTGGTTTATAGCATTGTTAAAACAGCAACTGTGTTCAGTCACTGTGAACCTGAGTACAATGGTAGTTTACGTTCACAGTAGAGAAGTTCCAACTATGGCTGGTGCCCCTCGGGTTCCTACCTCGGTCTTGGCACTTCTGGCTGCAGTTGTTGCCATTGGGGACAGGACAGGGGTGGAGACTACTGGGGTCAGCTCATCTTCAATGGGTGGAGGTATTCCTCTGGGTTCGTCCTGTGAGAGCAAGGTGGCATCCTGGCTGGAAGCTGTCATTGGCTGCAATCTAAACCAAGATCAGTGGTCAATGTATGAGTGTGTGCGTGTGTCCCCTCGTGATCAAGCTTTTGGCTTTACTCAAAAGTGGGTTGTGTTGGCTCTCTGTCCATCTCTCGCCCCCTCGGTGGTGCCCTCTCTCGCTCCACCTCTGCTTCTGCAGGAGCCACCCCACGTCTGTCCATATCTGTATTTACAAAAGAAAAAGAAACAACAGACAAGAAGTCAGTGTAACATCTTTTTGAGTGTCTCCTGTCATGGAGGAAAGGTAGCTCACCCCCCAGGAAGTCGTCGGGTTGGGCCATCAGCAGTTCGAGTGTAGTTGCAACGTCGCCTGCTAGGTCTGGACCTTCAAACTGCCAACGAGGAAGCTGTGTTTTAACACGTCCAAACTTACCCACAGAGAAGCTTTGGGATCAATAAAGAAAAACTAGCTTTGGGCCGTACATGGTCCCCATGTTAAACCATCAGCGAATGTACATATGCTTCTGTAGGTGCTGCTGTTTTGGTTAGCAACAGAGTTAGCAATGCGACCTACAGTAACGTAAACAAAAGACACATATAGAATCTCACTGGAAGGGATAAGACGACAAAAATGAAAGTTGGATATACTTTTGAGTAGCCAGTGTACAGCTTGTACATCAGTATAGATTTACTACCCACTGAATATACCGCAACACACAGCCATGACTGTCTAGCAATGTGTCGCGGGCAACACAAGTGAGCGCGGTGGAACCCGTTTAAGTCGACATCCCACGAATTGGCTCACTCACATCAACATAAGTGGCTGTTGTAAACAAAACTCGTCATTACTTGCGCATTTACTTGACATTCCCCAGAGATATCTACTAAAGAATATCTTAACCTATGGCAGTTTTTTTTTACATGACTCTCATCCATTTATGCAAGTGGGGTCATTTTGATAGTTGCAGAAGGGGGGATGAACGGCTGAAGAGACTACCACAAAAGAAGGAAGGACATTTTGTCCTATACTGAAGCTTGGAAGAGGCAGTTCCTTTCCTGCTGCTTTGGCAGCTTTCATTGATTATGACTAGGCCGGTCACGATAATACATTTTGCTGGATGATAATTGTCCTCCCTAATTGGGATAAGCCGCATAGAAAAAGAATGGAAGGATAGTTGTCCTACAGAATTTATTGTGGATAATCGATATGATTGACAAAATTTTTGGAGACCATTTTTTCATTAATTATATGGCATAATAATGCGAGTACAGTGTTCTCTCACTACATCGCAGTTCACCTTTTGCAAATTTGCAGTTTTTTTAAAATGCAATTTTGCATATTGTTTTTAACAGGGTATGAAAACGCATTGTGCTCTACGTCCTTGTGGTGTATTAGTGGTGTTTAATGGGTCCGTTTTAGTATTTACTACTGCTACCAGAAGAGGGTGTTGTATACTCATATGAGGGTTGAAGTTGAGTTGAGTTGCAGCTTCACCTCGTCTCATGTTTATGTGCCTGTACGAGCATATTAGGAACCCACAATAGGCAATATGTCACGTTCCGCAGGGCAGGAGCGAGCGCCTCCTGTGTTGCGCTCTTATTTTGGCGGGCTGTACTTCCTGCTGGGAGGAAGCAGCAGCCGCTTTACTCCTGGTTGCCGCGCAGCTGCGGACAATTACTAGTGGCTGTTAAAAGGCCAGCACCGTCGCACGTGCGGCGCTGGTTCATTGTTGATGTTGCCATTGTTCCTCCTCTCCGTATTGGTACTGTCACCTGAAAGGCACTTAATTGGACTACCTGAAACCCTGTATTCAGAGAGCCTTTTCCTCTGTCGCCTTCAGCCCCTTCTCCACCCTTCTAGAGACGTCTGGGATCCGTCCCTTGAGGGTGGGGCTATGGTCGGCTGTGCCTTCCCAGCCCCACAGCTGCCTCCGGATTCCGCCGCAACTTTTTCCTCGGCCGAGAGTAAGCCCTCTTCCGCCACGGCTCCTCCTCCTCCTCCGGCCGAGAGCAAGCCTTCGTCCTCCGCGACTCCTCCTCCGGCCGAGAGCAAGCCGTCGTCCTCCGCGGTTCCTCCTCCTCCGGCCGAGAGCAAGCCTTCGTCCGCCGCGGCTCGAGAGCAAGCTGTCACCCAGACCCGGCCGCTCCACTGGCCTCCCACTCCGCCACTGCATCTGCCACTTTCGCCGGCTGCACCGTCGCCCCCTGACACGCTGGCGGTGGGGATGCCGGTCCGGCTTTGCCGTTCGTCCCGTGGTGGGGGGTGGGCAAGCCCGGCGACACTTCACCGATCCTCCCTCCACACGCCCTGGACTTCTCTGACTTTTGGAACGTCTGGCACCCAGACTACCTGAAACCCTGTATTCACAGAGCCTTTTCCTCTGTCGCCTTTTGTTTATCTCTGCACCTGTGCAATTAAAATAATTTTATTTTCACTCCACCGCCTCCTCTCTGCATACCGGGGGTCAAGCCTCCGACAGCCAAACCAGATCGTAACAGAATAGTCGCTAAATATAGAGCCACAACAGTCCCTATTGGCCAAGGGAGAACCCGTCCATTGTGCTCTGCGTCCTGATTGGCTGTGTGAACTGCTTGCTAACCGCCAATAAACTATAGAAGAAGAAGCTAACCAGCTAAATGAATCTTGGGTTCAAGGAGTAGGACGAGGAAGATGATGACGGCCGGAGCAATATGTTTAACAAGGATACAAAAACACTACAGCTGAACAGTGCCAGACGAGGCACGGTCAGAACAGTGGATACGCATGAGTTACCTAATAATTTATTGTGTCCAACCTAGTAGATTAAGCATTAAAATGAAAACAAAATTTGAACTTTGAGTGTTTAAACAAGAGAAAAATGTGATAAAACGTTAATGCTTGTGAATAAAGTGTATGGTGAGGGGGTTTTACAGCCTTAAAACATGCATAATAATTGCTACTTCGTGGATTTCACTTATTGCTGGCTACTTTGGGAAGCTATCCTCCGCGATAAAAGAGGGAACACTGTACATCATATCAAAAGCAATAAACTTTAATTTCTTTAAGTACTTTAAGAGTACTTAACATTGTAATTGGAATGTCAAGAGCTTTTACATAAAATAAATTAAACAACATAATAAATTAAACAAACAAAAAAGACAAAAAAAAACAGTTAAAATAACTGTGTCCCTTTTAGCAAAAATTGCACTTAGATAAAAATCACTGAATAGACCCTGTCTGTTATGAAAAAAAAAAAACACTCCAATAAAAAGCACACATAACAATTAATAAATAAAATGGAATATCAAGTCTCTCTAAAGAAAATTGCACTTGAATAATTGACAAACATTGTGTATTATTCCTTAACAGGAGGCTTAACATGTAGCGAACGACGCTGTCTGTGAGCGTGCACCATTTTTCGCTGTTGTTTATATTTACTTTGCCAACCAAACATCTCAGTAAGCGCTTGACTGTCGGGTGAAGGCCCTGCTGCACCTCCAGCGGTAGTTTTTGGAGGGCCACACGGTGACCGAGTGGTCAGCATGTTGGCCACAGTCAGGAGATCGGGAAGTTCGAATCTCCGCTTGGGCATCTCTGTCTGGAGTTTGCATGTTCTTGTGGGTTTTCTCCGGGTACTCCGGTTTCCTCCCGCATTCCAAAAACATGCATGTTCGGTTAATTGGCGACTCTCAATTGTCCAAAGGTAAGAAAGTGAGAGTGAATGGTTGTTTGTCTATATGTGCCCTGGCTAGCGAACAGTCCAAAGTCGCCCATAGTCAGCTGGGATAGGCTCGTGACCCTAATGA
Source organism: Dunckerocampus dactyliophorus (assembly GCF_027744805.1). NCBI lineage: Eukaryota > Metazoa > Chordata > Actinopteri > Syngnathiformes > Syngnathidae > Dunckerocampus > Dunckerocampus dactyliophorus. The sequence goes on along the minus strand of NC_072825.1, from coordinate 30,329,779 downwards.
GGATAAGCAGCATAGAAAATGAATGGGAAAACAGGACAGGATGGTTGTGTTTGAGATGCCCTATCCCCTTCTTCGTCGTCACTACTTTCCGGCAAATGCCACATATCGGTTTCAGTGTTCATACACTCACCTTGTTAATTTTGTTTAAAACTGAAATATTGCTCATGATGCTAACCTGGCCCCTGTGTATCAACTCACTAGCAGCCACGCCTCCACCTACTGGTACAAAGAGGCTGAATGAATGAGAGGAGGGTTCATTCTCTCCATTCACTCCACTATAGAACCAACGCACACCAGACAGATGCAGAGTGAACCCTCTTGTCATCCAGCCTGTGTGGTCAAGAGAGAGGTGACATAACAGTGTTGACGTAAACAGATCCACTTTTCTTCGAAATGACACCTTTGGCTCTCAAGTTTTATGTCAACATAGACGTGTTGCTGACATAAATGGGGTCCGCCGTACAAAGTAGAAATGCCTCTTGATAACAGTCAAGCATGGTGGTGGCAGTGTCATGGTCTGGGGCCGTGTGAGTGCTGCCGCTACTGACGAGATGCGGTTCATGGAGGGGAAACATGAATTCCAACATGTTCGAACATGATAAGAAGCCCAAACACACCATCAGCATGGTGCCTGGCTGAGGAGGCTGAAATTAACACAAGTATCTATCCATAGTGGTACCACAAGTTCTTTTTTACCTGCAGGGTAAGAGGAGGTAAGGGCAGAGGGACAGAGCCCCTTGTGCAGGTGTAACTAGTGTTGAGACCAGTAAATGTGCTTCGTACCTGTGCGGCAGGGGCGGTGCCCAGCTCCGTCTCTCTCAGGGTGATTGTTTCTGGTGATGCAGTGATTCCTGGTAGATGACAAGAAGAAAACAGTGGCATTGCTTAATGAAAAGAACATCTGCAGGAGACCACGCAGCATCAGCAAACCACAGCAATCTGTCACTTACGTTGGCAACTTCTTGTAATGTGTAATCTTGTAATGTGAACGCACTTTTACCGCCGAGCCTTGAAACATGGATCGCTGCCTAACAAGGTCACTTCAGGTTTGAACACAGGATTTTGACTGCCACAAGGTTGGTTTGCTTGTCACCATGGCAACCTGCATTGACCATTAAGACTGCAGCGTCTACATCAGAGGTGTCCAAAGTGCGGCCTGGGGATGTTTTTTTTTTTATTGGCCCACGGCAAATTCTAAAAATATAATTTAACAAGAAAACTAAAAGAAAACGCAGCAATTTTACAAGAATAAAGTGTAACCATTTAGAGAAAAAAAGTTGCAATCTAACAAGAAAAAGTTGTAATTTTACAAGAATAAATATGAGAAAAAGTAACAATTTATGCAGTTTTTAGATTAAAACATTTCATTATTAAGGGAGAAAAAAATCCAAAGCTACATGGTCCTGTGTGAAAAAGTGCAGCAACAACTACAATCAAGCGTTTGTGATAACTTGCAATGAGTCTCTAACAGCGCTGAGGAGGAATTTTGCACAATTGTTGTCATTCAGCCACATTGGAGGCTTTTCCAGCATGAAGCGCCTTTTTAACGCCTTCTTCTGGCAACATATGTAAGGCGCTCCGGAGTATAAGTGGCAGAGCCAGCCAAACCATGAAAAAAAGTGTGACTTATACTCTGGAAAATACGGTAATTATTAACAAATACACTTTTGGGCGCATTGTCTTTATGTTCATTAAACAAACACACACAAATAGTCTTTTAAGATAAAGTTGTTCAGTGACTGTTGAAAAAGTTAGTACATACCCCATGAACGTGATAGTCACTTCCCCGTGGGGCAAAAACGAGCTCCAAACTAACCGCATTGCTTGTTTGTTTAAAAAACAAAATTTCACCGTGGTAAAAAGTCACTTTGGAGTACGTAGACGAGAAGCTAGGCGGATGATTCTAGCTGGCTAGCTGCGGACAGCTAGACAAAGCGTGTAAAGAAATATGCAAGAGAAGTAAAACACCAAAAGGTTTGCTGGCATGGATTGGTGTAGTCTGTGTCAAGCTGTCAAATTGAAACCATTGGAGGTTTTGCAGACTAGTGTTGATTCTCTAGTGTTGGCAACGCTACGTGACACAGCACACATGCACGTTCATGTCACGTTTTTGTTGACATGAATCATCACGTTGGCGCCGCGCAGCGATCGGTTGTTGTGATGGGCTTTTAAAAGGCATTTATCGGCATATGCCGATTACGTGTTTTTTTACGCAAGTCGTCCGATACCAATTGGTGGCCGATCCACAAAATATCAATGCGGCCCCTGCAGCCTTTCATTTTTCACTATGTTGCTCTCACAGGGAAAAACGTTTGGACACCCCTGATCCACCTAAAGACAGAGTGGATGGAATTACTTAAATTGCTTGAATCACTTCCTCTAATCATGTTGCTTAATTATATTTGGGTTCAGCGCACATCCTGGCCTTTTTGTGCTGCTGCTGCGAGTAGGAGATTTTATGATTTATGATGTTGTCGTTCTATGGTCAGGACATGGGTTGGGGACTTGGCTAACCCAGGTTAAAACTTAATAAGATATAGGATATACAGTTATAAAATGTAATAAGAATAAGATGTATTATTGTTATTATTGCCTTTTGGTGCGGCCAAGGGGCGTGGTGTCAGTTCGTGAGGAGATGCCCTTTGCAGGTGAGCCTCTGCCATCTGAGAGGAGAAAAAAAAAAACGACACAATTGAAATCATTCCATGAATACCTTAGACGCATGTTACTGCAGATGACCGCTGCTGTCAGGATGCTTTCAGCACAGTGGGCGAGGCTACAACTTTTCCCATCACATTAAATCCCCGCTTTTCGCAGGAGTTACCTTCGGGGACCACAAAGCTAAAGGTAAAAAACATGAGTAGTTGTTACTGCCAAACTCCTCCAAATTCTGCTGCTAGCTTGACGTCCACATTTTCCTCCAATTTTGCATCAACGTTTGCAAAAAAAGTGCCTGGTTTTAGCTCCAGAACCCTTCCCTTCTCTCTTCAATTGCCATTGCTCACTCGCGCCACAATCCAGGTTCAGGCACTAAATATGCTTCACACACTTACTGTATTAAACACATTTCAAGTATAAAATGTATAGCTACTAGGGGTGTGACGAGATATCTCATTTGGAGAAAAGCAGTATGGTGAGAACGGGGCCGCCAGAAGCCAATCAGACTGTGAACTGTGGCATGGCTACTATGATTGATAATACAGTAATACGGAAGTGGGGGTGTGCAAGGCATTTTTGGACGTGCATGTTTAAGTTCGTTACACACACCTTGCAATGCAACATACCTTGGTCTTCCCAGCGTCAGCGTGTAAGCTGTGGCTGTTTTTTCTGTCAAAGTTGAACAGATGTCGTCGTGTTTATTGTCCAAGCAGAAGCGTGGTAATTACTGAAGCCAAGTACAGCAGCTCAGGGGTTATGTTTTTGCCGGTGTTTATTGGTTGGTTTGTTGGTCTGTTTGTGTTCAAAATAACTTGAAAAGTCCTGAATGGATTTGGATGAAATTTTCAGGAATTGTCAGAAATGGGATACGGAAGAACTGATTACATTTTAGGCGGTTTGGATCCTGGAATTTTTTAAAGAATTCTTTAATATTGTGAGATAGGACCATTTTCAGCATTTGTGTATATAACTACAAAAAAAATGGTCAGAGCACTTGTTCGGGACATTTAGCCTTCCCGGTACATTGCGCTATCATGCTAGCTGTTAGCATGCATGCATACTAGCATTTTGTGCTATTTCATGGGTAGACACATACTGCATATAAACACTTACAACTATCATGAACGTACCTCCATAAGTGCGGTGACACTCGCCGGTCTGTCATCCATCACACCAAATAACGGATCAGGCGCTCCTTCTGCGTCCTCCAGGTGAGACAGAGCATCCGGGAGGAGCAAAACTTGTCTAGGACGACACTTAAGTTACTCCATGGGAATTTTTTGTATAGGATCAGGAGCATTCACACTTACCTGCCCTGGTCGTCCATGTCGAGCTGTCGGGATTTCCTCTGCTTCAACAGCTGACTCAGGAAGGACTGAAGCTCCTCTGAGGAGGATAAGAGCAAGTTAGAGGACAGGAAGGTTCTGCAAGGTGTGTACAGTGGGGTGAAAAGGTGTTGACAACACAACTGAACACAAAATGCAGTTTTTAAATGAAACTTTTTATTATTAAGGGAGAATAAAATCAAAGCTACATGGCCTGCATTTTGTGTTCAGTTGTGTTGTCATTGACTAATATTAAAATTAGTTTGATGATCTGAAACATTTAAGTGTGACAAACATGCAAGAAAATAAGAAATCAGGAAGGGGCAAACACTTTGTCACACCACTGTATATGGTTGCTTACCCAGAAGAATGGCACACTGGCGGTGGAAGACCAGGATGATGCCATACTGCAGCTGGGAGGACAGGTAGAGGGAGAAGCGAGGGCGCGGAAGGCTGGGATGAGGAGGCGGGACCTGCTCCAGCAAGTAGTCCATGATGTCATCACTGTGAGGGCAACACCGGCATATTGACAAGAGTGGGTAGGCTACAGGAAGTATCGCAATATAAGACTTGTCCCTAGAAAACCTAAAACCTCAGACAGGTAGTCTTATACGGAGGGTCTAGCGATTCAGGTGGTGTCAAACACACAGAGCACACAGAGATGCGCTGGAAAAAAAGTCTCAAGGGTTGTTAGTTATAGGTGGGCCATACAGCAGATTTTGGTTTCGATCTAATACCACGTAAATGTTCTTAAGCTTAGTGAGGTTTTCAAGCTCATTCACGGATTTTGCCTTTTTGTTTTGTCTTTAAAACATTTTTCCAAACAGGGGTCTTGAAAAGAGGAGTTGTCTTACGGTAGATCAAGAAGGAACGTACCAGGTGCGTTTAACGTTGACTTTCAGGAACTCCCGGCGAGGGACCCTGATGCCCCCAGTGGCCACCAGCCTACGGTACATCAAGAGGGGAAACAGCTTGCTCCGTTAGCTCTTGCAGTAAAATTGCTCCACCTAAAGGAGAACTTGGTAAACTGCAGTTTCATCAACACAAACGAAAAGAAATTACCATCATCACACATGGTGATATAGGTAAGTAAAATAGATCTTGTATTGGATCTCAGGTGTACCTACTGTTGGCTCGTGTATTGCAGAGCATATCACTCAAATGACGTGATTCATGAATATTCAAGTTATTTTCTATGTTACATTATGTCTCGTAAACGACGTCTGGTGCAGTTTTCACACCCTAGAAACTGGTTTTGACTGAAATGAGGCATTGTTTTAAACAACTTCAAACTCAGCAGTGAATGACAGGGCAGCAGTGTAACGTTTCACCTCGCCATCCACTTTAAAACAGGGCTGGGCGATACTAAAAATCTCGATGTCGATCCAATACCAAATAACTACTAGGCTACTATCGCAGATACCAACAACTTATGTTTGAGGGCTTTTTTTTAAACGTTGAATGATTATGTGATTTTACCTCTAATTTGTTGTATGTACCAATATGAACAAGTTTTAAAAATGTCATGTTAGTATCAATCCGATACTGTTGCTATCCTTTTATAGATACTATCAATATGTGGATGATCCGATCACCTCTACTGTGCAGTTACCCGCATTTTTTCATCTATGCCTGTGCGCACCAACATATTAAATAAGGTCAAGTCTCAAAAATAGAGCTTAAAACACACATATGATCACACAAATACATTTATACCCAAAATACAGCAGATCTATATTAAAATAAACCACGTGCATTCGCGATTATGATTATGGTGATAGCAATATAATTACAGTCCCACAATTATACATATATTAACGTATTAGGTTGCATTAGCTCATAAATACATGCTAGTGAAGTTTTTCGTCTGATATTAAAAATACTTTATGGTAGATTAATTAAAAACAATTGATTAGTCACTACTCAATAGCTAGCTAACTTTTTAAAATAATGAATAAACATGGCCACTCTTCTTTTACTCACCAAATCGTTGAGAAACATCCAGTATGTCGCCGTAAAACAACCGGGTAGTAAAACATCTTGGTCAAATGTTCCAGAAAGTGAATCAAAACGGTAAAACTTCCTTCCGACGGTGAAAAGTTATATTTTTGTGAGGGGAAAGCTTCAAAAAGGAAAAAAAAGTTTAAGTATCAGGCTCTCTGATTGGTCCCTCTGACCAGGAGAAAACTAGCAAAATGTACGAAATAGCCATCAGAGAATTTTATGAGCAACATAAAAGCATAACACCATTTCTTTAACAACAAAGGTTATATGTTAAGATATATTTAAAAAATGATGACATAATTTATAGAGTAAATGTCAGGTTTACAAATAACGTTTCCCTCCAGATGTAAAATGTTACATTTCTTGTAGTTTAATGAGGGTAAAACGTTAAAAAGGGGGAAAATGTCGATGTTTCAGTATCAGGCTCTGTGATTGGTCCATCTTACCAGGCGAAAAGTAGCAAAATGTACGAAGCAGGCATCAGAGGATTTTTGGAGCGTTCCTTAACAAAAACAACATAAAAGTAGTATGTGTTTTAGAAATTATAAGGTAATTAATACAGTAAATGTCAGGTTTACAAATCCAGAAACAAGTGCAGTGCTTCCTTGGAGGAAAATTACATTTTATTCAAATGCAAATAAACTTGCCGAAGGACAAATGAAATATATGCATATAAAATAATGCAAAAACATAAAACGCTAATCTAAAAAAAAAATTAAAAGACACCACTTAAAAAAAAACAATGACAGTTGGGTTTTTTTTGTTTGTTTTTTTTTAAAAAAGGAGCAGAGGGCAGTGAGAGAAAGCTCAAAGAAGTCTTCCTCTACACTCGGTGGAGCCGCAGCAGCACAGCAGCACTTTGCCCTCCACGCTGCCAACCTCATAGTTGTAGTCCCAGGTCAGCTCGGTTCCGGCCCGGATACGCCTGCACCAAGACGCACGAGGATGATGAGGGGGACAAAAATACAAATGAAAACACATTATCTTCATCATCGTAAGGAACAAATAGATAGACCTGTAGTCCAAATTCTTTTTGAAATGACTTATTACAAATTAATTTATTTTTGAGGGGAATAAAACTGGAATGTGAATTAAAATATCAATGAATTAATCTAAGTTGCATTTAATTACAATTTTTTAACATTTTACGAGCAGTTGAAAAATTGCAAGAATAGACATTTTGCAACTGTTGCATATTAAGGAGGTTCTAAGTAGAGCTTCAAAATGCAAAACAAGAAATGGGAATGAGACAAAGTTTTGAGTAAGCAAAACAAGCATTAAAGTGGAATAGGCTGTTCATCAGCTGAGCAAATGTTTAACAGCACATCTTTTAAATGGCAAAATCTTGGCAAAAATGTGCATTGATTGTGATTTTGTGTCAGGTCTTTTCATCTGTTCTTACAGTGCTGTGAAAAAGTGATTGCTCCCTAAACCTAATAACTGGTCCAATAACTGGGCCACCTTTAGCAGCAACGACTGCAATCAAGCGTTGTGATAACTTGCAATGCAATGAGAATTCATGCTTCCATTCATCACAGCAAGTCTTCCAGGTCCTGAAGACCATCACACTACCACCACCATATTTTACTGTTGCTATGATGTTCTTCTTCTGAAATGTGGTGTTACTTTTACGCCAGATGTAATGGAACACACACCTTCCAAAAAGTTCAACGTTTGTCTTGTCAGACCACAGAGTATTTTCCCAAAGGTCTTGGGGATCATCAAGATATTTTCTGGTAAAATGGAGACGAGCCTCTCGGATGAGTCGTGGCTGCGCTCTTGGGGTCATTTTGGTTGGCCGGCCAGGTTCACCACTGTTCCATGTTTTGGCCATATGTGGATAATGGCTCTCATTGCGGTTTGCTGAGTCCCAAAACTTTGGAAATGGCTTTTTAACCTTTTCCACACTGATAGATCTCAATTCATCTCACTTAAGTTATGTTTCAACAAGGGGGGCAATCACTTTTTCATACAGGGCCATGTAGGTTTGGAATTTTTTTCTCTTAATTCCCTTAATAATAAAAAGTTTCATTTAAAAACTGCATTTTGTGTTCGGTTGTGTTGTCATTGACTAATATTTACATTTGTTTGATGATCTGAAACATTTAAGTGTGACAAACATGCAAAGAAAATAAGAAATCAGGAAGGGGGCAAACACTTCTTTAACACCACTGTACATGTTTAGAACGCACAGAAAAAAGAAAGACGTGTTTTTGTCTCACATAAGGATTGTGGATGATAGACAACAATTTTTTTTTAAAGTCCACTTTTCCTTTAAATGGTTTCCACTGTATTGAGTTTTTTCATGGCCAGTTTATATATTTAATGTCATGATGCTGCAGCAAATTGAAAAACCACAATACAAAATGTAGCGGTGGTTGGTCGGCTGATTAATTGAACTGCATACTCCACATACTAAATGCATTGTTTTGGTCATTTTTAGGACATCTTTAATGAGTGGATTATCAGCAACATGTTTTTGAGTGTGTTAAAAGATTAAAAGGTGGTGAGAAATGAGCACACAAGCTTCCTTGGTGGATGTAATAACCCAATATCAGAGTAAGAGTATGCTGAGTGACAAACTCACTTGCTGGCAAAGAAGGCCACCCAAGGGAACCTCAAGTCGTGTGTGTCCACAAAGACGTTCTGGACAAAGAGGTTGGGACTGCAGCTGTGCTGTAGCACCAAAAGAGAAGAGAGGCGATGCTGTGAAGTTATCCTTAAGACAATCATTTGATGGGCACGCTTACGTTCAGGTAGCGGCCGAGGTTTCCCTCCAGCTTGGCATCAATGATGTAACACGATTCTTCACCGTCAAAGAAGAGTCGGGTGTTTTTGTGGCCGCTGTCCCCTCCCCCTCCCGTCTGCGCCTGCTGCCCCGATTTTGCCCCCTGCCCTCCTTGCGACACCCCGCCTCCGGGCGTGCCCGTCTTCACCATCATGCTGTGACTGGACTTCAAAGCGATGCCTCGAGTGGACTTCACGGCGACCTGCTTCTTCACCACACCTGAGGAGAGGTTGGCCATGTTAGAAGGCCATCATTTGGTATTTTATCCTCCGTCTTTCATACCTGTGGGGGGTTTCTCTTTCTCCTTGTTGTCGTCGGATCCCGAGCTGATGGTCTGGACATCGTCGCTGTCGGAGAGCGTGGTCACGTCCTGCTTCTTTGCCGCCTCGGGCTTCGCCTGGCTGCGAGCGACGGAATAACCAACAGAGAGCACAACATGTGAGGAGCAATCAGTGAGTGATGTTTTATTCTGGGAAGGTAGTGGTGACGCACCTCTTGCCGTCTCCAGACTCCTAAGATAGAAACAGCGGAGAATCAGTACTCAACCCAGCAAAGAAAAGGCACACTCTGTAATAATAAAGTATACATTCTGCAGTCACTTCATTAGGTACACTACATCATGAGACTGGCACTGTCAGAAAGGTATTCATTTGACATGAGGATTACCATTAAGCCTGTCACGACAACAAATTTTCGATAACTGGTATCGTCGATAATTGATATTATCGTCAGCATTTTTTGAGACAATTTTTTAGCTAATTATTGTCATGAGGTGTAATTCACATTTCAACCACATTAGCTTGACACTGAAGTTTCCGATATGTATGTTTAAAATTGATGCCATATATGTATGCCATATGACCGTATTGCATGGTTGCATTTCTTTTACAATGTAAGAATAAAGTACAATACTAATACAATGTAGCGAGCAACATCTGTGAGCACGCACCATTTTGCACTCTTTTGTTTGTATATTAGTATACTTACATTGCCAAGCAAATGCCTCACTAAGCGCTGACACGAAGGCATCTCCATCGGTAGTTTTTTTTCCACCAGTTGAGAAAAGTGTCGGCCACCGGTGTTCATGCGCTCACCTTGTTCATTCTGTTTAAAACCAAAATATTCCTACACTGGGGGCTGTCGGCTGTGGCATTTGCCCCAGAAACCATCGCTTCTGTGCCTTCATTCATGGCCTAGCTGCCACTCACTAGTAGCCCCCCTCCACAGAGAGGCTGAATAAGATGAGGCCTCACTCTCCCCATTCATTCCACTATAGAATCAATGCGCACAGACAGATGCAGAGTGAACCCTCTTGTCATCCAAACTGTGTGGCACAGAGAGACGAGCAGATGAAACACACGCATACACGCACGTCAATTTATTGAGGGCAGCATAATTATCAACCTGTTTTTTTTATCATTTGGTGAATTGATTTATCGATTATTGTGAAGGGCCTAATTACCATTATTACTGTATTATATACAATATTATACATTGCTTAATGATCATTATGATCTTGGATACAGCTCTTGTGTTGGTAGCATTCAACTGTGTGGGTGTACCTAATGAAGTGTCTATTTCTTATAACAGGAAATATGGCTCCCCTGAGACCTCACCTTCTTCATTCCCTGGCTGGTGAGCCAGGAGGCCACTTTGCTTTTTCCCGTCTCCTCTGGCACGGACAGCGACTTCTCGTCTCCTTTGGCTGACACGGAAGTCCCATCTTTATCATCCTGACTCCCTGAGGAAGACAAGGCAGGGTCCCCTCTGTTTACTGTTGGCCACGGTAAGGAGATGACTTTTATCCAAGAGGAGACCAAACGCAACAAGAAAACCAACGGCTGCAGCAAAGTGGAGACTGTGGACTATAATAGAGTGCCGTATCTTCCAGAATATAGGTCACACTTTCTTCATGGTTTGGCTGGGCCTGTGACTTGTACTCTGGAGCGACTTATATATGTTTTTTCCCCCACAGACAGCCACGAAAGGGTGCTCTAGGCTTGTGTGCCAGCATCAGCAGTATCTGCTATCACTCCTATACCACTGAAAATTTACAATGTAAACACCAACTTCAAAAGACAACAGAGGGGCTACCCACATGACAACCTTTTCAGGTCAAAACGGCAGAGTATTTGATCATTTCAGCCTCCCATCCACACGAGAACAGCGGTGACCTGAACCGCTTTTTTATTTTTATTTTTTAAATGGCTTCCAGAGTGGAAAAATCTGAAAACGCCGGCTCGTCGTTGCCGTGCGTACAGGCAGTACGACAACAACAACCCACCACCGCCTCGTCGCCGCCACGTGACCAGAAGTGAGCTTTGACGACAAGTCAACGAGCCTCAGTCGACATTCTCCTGATATTTTGTTGTCTTATACTCCATACTGACTCGCAGAAATAATTCTACTTCTCGTAAGAAGAACACGACGGACGTATGCGCAACCATCTCATGTGGTTCCGTCTGCGTGCCTGCTCACAGCGCCACACGTAGGTTATAGATCACAAGCTGCAAGTAGTGAAAGGAGCAGCCAAAAATGGTAATCAAGCAGCAGACTTGTGAGGGATTGGCGAAAAGCAGAGGAGACTCTTAACTGCAATGAAGAAAACAAAAAAAGCTCATCGCGGGCTAAAGCTTGAGGAACAAGCTCACAAATGGGTGCTTGAACAACGTGCTGCCAGGAGAGGCTTGTCAACAGTGCGGTTACGTCTCCACGCCCAGGTAGGTGCCAAGGAGATGAATATAGATGACTTTGCGGGTTGTTTAGGCTATAGTTATCTGAAGAACTGTTAATAAGTTACGTTAACATACCACATATTCACGTTACGTTAACAGACGCCTATTTAGCCTGCTGTTCTCCTTTTTATTGTTGTTACTATGACTTGCCTTTCAAGATGAAATGTCTGTTCTTGGTCTCTGATTTTATCAAATAAATATCACCCCCAAAATGTGACTTCTAGTCCAGTGACTTATGTTTTTTTCCTCTTCATTGTGCATTTTTTGCTGGTGCGACTTATACACCGGAGCGACTTATAGTACGGACAATACGGTAGATCCCTACCATTCCCGGGGGTTACATTCTATTTTTGACACTCTGATCAGGCCTGAGTTACGCTGTTGCATGTCGTGTCATTTCAACACATAAGAACACATTCTAGCTCTCAGGGCTGGGCGATATATCGATATTGTTTAAATATCGACATTTCTTTTAAGCGCGATATCAAAAAGAAGCATATCATTCATATCAATATAGATTGTACTGGACACAAAGGTGTCATGTTTCAAGATGGCACCACCTGAGTGGCAGCCAGTTACAGCAGCTTTGTATTGTCCGCTGCGTTTTTAGTGTTTAATAGTGCTTTATTTGTACTTTCTTATTGTTTTTTGTGCCATACCGACCCCTGAAGCAGGTGTGCAGGTATGGATGTTCATCTTGTTATGTTTGTAGCTTGCTTGCTGTGGGAGATGCATTCATTCACGGCTCTGTTGTTTACACTTGTTAGCTTTGAGCCACACACCCCTTCGCTACGGCGAGCGACCAGAGATCCCTGCCGAGATACGGAGGAGGAGAGGCTGCATAGCGGGAGGGACGCACTGAAAAGACGGCATAAACCATGTTTACCGTCATCATGGGGAACGTGGGATGTCTCCCCAGCAAGATGAAAGAGCTAACAGCGCTAACTGCAGGGGGACTACCGTGAGTGCAGCCTGATTAAGGCTGAAGAGTATACAGTCAAACTTGTCTATAGCGGCCACTAGAGGGAGTTTGCAAAAGTGGCCGCTATAGACAGGTGGCCTCTATAGACAGGTTGGTGTCCAGTTTGAATGTTGACCAGTAGAGGAAAAAAAAATAAAAAAAAAGTGGGGGAGGAATTTTTTTTAATAATAATGTTGACCAGTAGAGGGCACTGTGGACTGCGGATAAAAGTTGTACAGCACTACTAGGCTTGTTATTATCATGGTTCATGGTTTTAATCCTGAACATGCATGAGTCAAACAGTAGCACATCACGTAGTACAATTCACAATTTTGCATGTCCAAATAGGAGTAGGAAGAAGCAAAGCTTATTTAATCCTACCCCTCATCAGTTTCACATCAGTTGCAATACATTTATTCACCTCTTGTTCTTCCAAGTGTACTTTGTAGGTCTACATGACAATGTAGTGCAATCATAGCCAAGGTTTTTACTTCCTAAAAGGAAGCTAGCGGCTTAATAATAACTGATAGAATATATCCACCACCCACAGAACAAAGCTGTGCTAGTAATGTCTTACGCTTGTTTTTAATATTTTACTTTTTATACGGCAGAGTGTCATTACAGCTTTAGTTCATCAGGAAGTGACGGGAAGTGACGGTGGGCGTCCCGAGCAGGAGAGCTAGGCTCAGTGCTAGCTGTGAGTTTGGAGAGAGTTGGGAAGTGTGTTTATGTTGGCGTGGATGTAAAGTCCTGCAGTGTTCTCCGCTGTTAATAAAGCCATTAAAGTGCATCGGCGACGTGAGTCTCTCCTTCCCCACAACAAGCGGCATTACAGTATTGACCAGTGCACACCAAGAAATATACGGTGTCATTTCTTACAGGCATTGGCTGGACAGCTATGTAGTGGGGCTTGTTTAACCTTTGCCTTGTGGGCAAGCAGGAAGGAGAGACGATGCTGAGAGATGTGTGTGTGTTCTGAGCTGCTGTCTGGTGGCCGCGTTCAATAAATAAAGTTGGCAGAAGCAACAGGAGAAGTTTCCTTCTTTGCTTCGGAGCTGACAAGTTAACAGACTAGTAGCGAACGGAAAAGAAGACGGCTTTGTTTGTGTCGAATACAGAAGATAGTAGTAGTAGTAGTAGTAGTACTTTATTAATCCCACAGCAGGGAAATTCACCTGTTACAGCAGCAAGCAAGATACACAAGTAGAGAATGCATAGTGACATAGTGAATACAAAATGGTTCAGGTGTTGTAGAGCCTGATAGCGGTCGGTATGATGTCGGTAAGATGAGGACTTTGATGGATTTGTGGATGAGGATTGATGAAAAATAACGTGAGTACATTCTAAAATACTTCAATTAAGTACAACCGAACTCAGTTTTGCTCCCGCTGCTTTTTAAAAACATATGCTAGCATGGTTTTAGCGTGCAAGCAGTATTGTATTGTATTGTAGCGTCACTGGGAGCACGTCCTGTTCCCAGCCTACTTTGCAGTAATGTTTTGGTGCAAATGCTCTTAAAGTTACATGTTTGACCAGGAAATAGCAAGCTCAAAAGAAGACGGCTTTTTTATGTGGAACAACTGACAGTTTGTGTGGATCTTGTGAATGATTGTGACTGAGCTAGGACTCAGTAATTCAAGTCTACACACGACGGCTTCATTGATTGAAAAACAAAACTTTTTCGTGCATGAAGCTTCTACTTGAGTCTGTAATTTGGCCGCTATATGCGGTCAGATATTGACCAAGGGAGACAAAATGGGTGGCCGCTGGCCGCGTTGGACAGGTGACTGCTATACACAGGGTCTATAACATGTACATTTGCTGTGGGGGATTTTTCAGTGGCTGCTATAGGCAGGTGGCCGTTCTATAAAGGTGGCCGCTAAGACAGGTTTGACTGTATTTGACTTTTTCTATATTTATTTCCAAAAGAGAATGGACTATTTCCTTTCAGACACTATTTTTCAAATGGATTTTTTTTTTACATTTTAATAAAAACAACTTCACACGCATATTTGGCTTTGACTTTGTCTATCGTATATCGATATTCAACCTACATAAATGGGGATATGAGTTTTGGTTATCATCCAGCCCTACCAGCTGTGGATGCTGCAGTATTGTAGTCTAGTCTCCACTTTGCTGCAGTACAGATGGATACCCGTGTAGTCAAGATTTTGCATTCACAACCTCGCAAATTTGCAGATTTGCGGACCTCACACACGGTCCAAAACAAAAATAACAAGCAACACATGCGGATGGCACAAAGTAACTGCACCACATGGACTACGCCGGTCTTGAAATAAATGCTTACATACTAATATACAGTATTATTTATTACCCGCAAGGCATGCTGGGTAACTTCTTGTTTGGGTAAGTGTGCACACATTGGCTTTCCAGCATGCCTTGCAGGTTGGAAATGAGTGTAAATAGTATTGTTTTGCATGTATATTAGCGTGGAAGCGCTTATTTTGATACGTGCGTTGTCAGCGTGGTTATTTTTGGTTGAGTGACATGGCTGGATGGATGGTTTGTGAGTGAGTGAGTAAGGGTGTTAATGGGTTTTCTGCCACATAAATGGCCAAATTATGGAGAATGAAAGCACAAAAGGGCTGTTTTCCCACAAATAAAAACAATAATGCTTTGACGGCAGAGTGGAGACTGTGGAGGACAGACAGTACTGCAGCATCCACAACTAGCATTCAGTGGTGTCACTTCAAATGACCAATCTGTTGGATCACCGAGGGACCAGAAGATGATCAGATCTTACTAATAGTTCCCGATCTTTCCAATGGAAAAGCACCAGTCAGGTCACATTGAGCCTAGTGGCTACCATGCAGTGGAAAAGAGGCATTAGAAGGCCTCCAGAGAAAGCACGATAGGACATTCCGCATCCCTCACATCTTCCTATGAACGCCTAAGCTCACCTTCCTTGTTGCCTTTGGCCTGTCCACGCGTGGTGTAGCTCCTCCACACAGAGCTGCTGCTGTAATAATTGTCCTTCACGAACGTGTCGTCTGAGCTGTCGCTCTCGTCTTCGCTTTTTGAGTCTTTGTCGTCCTCGCCGTTGCTGTCCTCGGACGAGCCTGAGCTGTCATCTGTGGAAAAGAGGAGAGAGGCAGTGAGAGAAAACCAAAACAAGTCATCCGCAGGGTTTATCAAAATCGTAAAAAAAAAAAATTACTGATGACTCACCTTTTTTAGCCTGTCGTCCAAAAGAGCTGGCCGACAACAAGGCCGATGGTTGGATTTTTAACCTGGACATGTCCACGCCGCTGCCCTCGCTGTCTGAACAGTGAGCCTCGCTCTCGTAGCCCTCCTTGAAGTTCTCCACGCTCTCAATGTGGTCCAGGTTAGCAAAGTACTCGTCACCCATCTCTAAACCTTCTTTGTCGGCAAAGTCGTCTGTTAGGATTTTCCCTTGAAGATGCAAAGGGGGTAGAAACGTCATGTTAGGGCACACACATGGAGAGAGAGAGACACACACACACACACACACACACACACACACACACACACACACAGCCTTGTCACCCTTTAGTGTAAGTTGGAGTCATACCTAAACACTTAAGTCACTCACACTGCACACAGAACAATACAATAATAGGAATAAAAACAGTTAATGCAAGAATTCATTACAACAGAAATACAAAAAAAGAGGAAAAACACTGCACTGTTTAGTTACCGCCGCCAAAGCAGCGCAAAGCGCAAGCGCAGCGCAAAGCGCAAGCGCAGCGCAAAGCGCAAGCGCAGCGCAAAGCGCAAGCGCAGCGCAGTGGTTATGTTTTTATCTGTTTGTTTGCTTGTTTGTGTTCAAGATAACTTGAAAAGTTCTAAATGGATTTTGATTACATTTTCAGGAATTGTCAGAAATGGGATACGGAAGAACTGATTACATTTTGGGGGTGACCCCACCGTCAGGATCCCTGATTTTTTTCAAGGATTCTTTAACATCGCCAGATAGGACAATTTTCGCCATTGGTGCATATAACTGCACAAAAAATGGTCAGAGCACTTGTTTAGCACATTTAGCCTTCCTGATACATTGTGCTATCACGCTAGGTGTTAGCATGCTAACGTTAGCATGTTGGCATTGCTAGCACGCTAATATTATCTAATATTAGCATAGTAGTCATTTTTACCCATTTTCATGGGTAGACACTTTCATGAACACTTAGCACTACCATCCTAGGTCAGGGGTCTCAAACACAATTGACCTGGGGGCCGCTGGAGGCAGAGTCTGAGTGAGGCTGGGCCGCATCAGGATTTCAACAAGAAAAGCTCTGATAAAAACATTCCAATGTTCTCAAATATCTTTACTTTTTAACACAAAATAAGATGAAAAAAATGAATTAAGAGTGAATTAAGAATAAGAAAATAAATCAACCAATCACCAACTGATTGGTTGATTTATTTTCTTATTCTTAATTTAATTTACTTAATTAATTATAATTAATTATAATTAACTATAACTTTGTACAGTACATGATTTCATTTTGAACCCTTTTATCACTTTATTGTGATAAAAGGGTTCAAAATGAAATCATGTACAAAGTTGTAGTGATAAAGGGATGGATGACAGTATGTAAAGGAGATTCATGATAGATTATGAAAAGTGGAATATGGAGAAAGCATACCTTCTTCCCCAGGGTTACAGAAACAGGAAGAAGGAATATGAATATGAAATATGAATGAAGAAAAGCGAAAACCAGGGGGATAGGAGGAGGGGGGCAGGAAGCTCCAAAGACATCCATGAAGTAATGTACTGTAAAGGTGTGTCAAAATAAAAGCCATCTTTGTGGAATTTTACATAAAAGGAGAAATTAAAAGTGCACTGCGTCTGTGTAGGCTCTCAGTCGTACAGGAGTTGTCCATCGAGGAAAAGGCTTCTTGAGACGTCATCTGTACTTCTGTGAAGAAGGTGTCGGACGTTTCGCTCCTCATCCGAAGAGCTTCGTCAGCGAACTAATAAGTGCTGGTAGCTTAGGCCTTAAATACAGTAAGAGTGGGCGGAATTGGTGTGCCAACACCCTCCTCCTATTGGTTCCTTACACTAAGCCTGGGCGGAGTAGTGGTATAATCCTCTCCTGCTATTAACACCTCCGATAAAAGGGAAGTGTCGCTCCCTGAATTGGGTATGAACGACTCTGATACTGGCTCGTTAGCATCTATTGTTCTGGCTCGGCCCTGGCTTCACCTCATTTGCAAGACTAAGAGCTGTGGGTTTTGGTCTCAGTAACCTGCTGAACACAGGGTCCAAATTAAACCTCAAACCACCATTCCGATTCAATGATGGGTTCTGTTGTTTGACAAAAATAGCTTCCTTTACTCCTCTTTCAAACCATCTGTTTTCTTTGGCCAAAATCTTTACCTCGCTGTCCTGAAAAGAGTGATTGGTAGCTTTCAGGTGTAGATGTACTGCTGATTGAGGACCACTCGAATTGTCCCTGCGATGTTGATAAAGCCTTTTTTGGAGCATTTGCTTAGTTTCCCCAATGTAGTGCTCTTTGCATTCCTCATCTTTACAGTGGATGGAATAGACCACATTGCTCTGTTTCTGGTTTGGTGCCTTGTCTTTAGGATGCACTAATTTTTGTCTCAGGGTATTTACTGGTTTGAAATAGGTAGGAATTTTGTGTTGCCATAAGATCCTCTGGAGTTTTTCGGAGACCCCCGCTACATAAGGGACTACCACTCCTCTCCTTTTAGCTTCTGTGGGCTTTTGGGTTTCTTTCCCTACTCTCTTCTTTTGACATTTGTTAAAAGTCCACCGTGGGTACCCACAGGTTGAGAGCGCTCTCTGGACATGTTGTGTCTCCTTTTTCTTTCCCTCAGCACTAGTTGGTATTTGCTCCGCTCTATGTTGGAGGGTCCTAATAACCCCTAGTTTATGTTGTAGTGGATGGTTTGATTCAAAAAGCAGGTATTGGTCAGTGTGTGTGGCCTTTCTAAAGACCTCTGGAAGTAGCTGTCTGTCCTCTCCTATACTTACCTTGCAGTCTAAGAAGGCTAGTTGGTTCTTTTTAGTGTCCTCGCGAGTAAATTTGATATTGGTGTCCACCGCATTGATGTGATCTGTGAAAGACTGAATTTCTTGTTTTTTGATTATGACAAAGGTGTCATCCACGTATCTAAACCAGTGCCTTGGTTTTGTCCCTGAGAAGGATGTGAGAGCCTGTTTCTCCATCTCTTCCATGTACAGATTCGCCACTATGGGTGAGACTGGTGAGCCCATAGCACAACCATGAATTTGTCTGTAGAATTTCCCTCTAAACTGAAAATATGTGGTGTTAAGGCAAATTTCCAGTAATTGGCAGATGTGGTCAGCACTAAGTTTTGTTCTCCGATGCAGAGTTGAGTCCTCGAGAGTCCTAGAGAACACAAAAGGGTTTGTGGCGAGCATCAAAGACCTCAGATTGGAGCCAGAGGAAACTTTGGTGTCTTATGATGTGACTTCACTTTTCACATCTGTCCCCACCTCAGCAGCAGTCTCGGTGGTGAGGAAGAGACTGCTCGAGGACTCAACTCTGCATCGGAGAACAAAACTTAGTGCTGACCACATCTGCCAATTACTGGAAATTTGCCTTAACACTACATATTTTCAGTTTAGAGGGAAATTCTACAGACAAATTCATGGTTGTGCTATGGGCTCACCAGTCTCACCCATAGTGGCGAATCTGTACATGGAAGAGATGGAGAAACAGGCTCTCACATCCTTCTCAGGGACAAAACCAAGGCACTGGTTTAGATACGTGGATGACACCTTTGTCATAATCAAAAAACAAGAAATTCAGTCTTTCACAGATCACATCAATGCGGTGGACACCAATATCAAATTTACTCGCGAGGACACTAAAGAAAACCAACTAGCCTTCTTAGATTGCAAGGTAAGTATAGGAGAGGACAGACAGCTACTTACAGAGGTCTTTAGAAAGGCCACACACACTGACCAATACCTGCTTTTTGAATCAAACCATCCACTACAACATAAACTAGGGGTTATTAGGACCCTCCAACATAGAGCGGAGCAAATACCAACTAGTGCTGAGGGAAGGAAAAAGGAGACACAACATGTCCAGAGAGCGCTCTCAACCTGTGGGTACCCACGGTGGGCTTTTAACAAATGTCAAAAGAAGAGAGTAGGGAAAGAAACCCAAAAGCCCACAGAAGCAAAAAGGAGAGGAGTGGTAGTCCCTTATGTAGCGGGGGTCTCCGAAAAACTCCAGAGGATCTTATGGCAACACAAAATTCCTACCTATTTCAAACCAGTAAATACCCTGAGACAAAAATTAGTGCATCCTAAAGACAAGGCTCCAAACCAGAAACAAAGCAATGTGGTCTATTCCATCCACTGTAAAGATGAGGAATGAAAAGAGCACTACATTAGGGAAACTAAGCAAATGCTCCAAAAAAGGCTTTATCAACATCGCAGGGACAATTCGAGTGGTCCTCAATCAGCAGTACATCTACACCTGAAAGCTACCAATCACTCTTTTCAGGACAGCGAGGTAAAGATTTTGGCCAAAGAAAACAGATGGTTTGAAAGAGGAGTAAAGGAAGCTATTTTTGTCAAACAACAGAACCCATCATTGAATCGGAATGGTGGTTTGAGGTTTAATTTGGACCCTGTGTTCAGCAGGTTACTGAGACCAAAACCCACAGCTCTTAGTCTTGCAAATGAGGTGAAGCCAGGGCCGAGCCAGAACAATAGATGCTAACGAGCCAGTATCAGAGTCGTTCATACCCAATTCAGGGAGCGACACTTCCCTTTTATCGAAGGTGTTAATAACAGGATAGGATTATACCACTACTCCGCCCAGGCTTAGTGTAACGAACCAATAGGAAGAGGGTGTTGGCACACCAATTCCGCCCACTCTTACTGTATTTAAGGCCTAAGCTACCAGCACTTATTAGTTCGCTGACGAAGCTCTTCGGATGAGGAGCGAAACGTCCGACACCTTCTTCACAGAAGTACAGATGACGTCTCAAGAAACATTAGCATAGTGGCATTTTAGCCATTTTCATAGGAAAACACTACTATGCTAGGTCGTACCATGCTAACGTTAGCATGTCATCATGCTAACATGAGCATACTAGCATTTTTTGCGATTTTCATGAATATGAACTTAAACAGACACTTGGTGCTATCATGCTAGGCGTTTGCATGCTAACGTTAACATGCATTTTCAGAGGTAGGCACTTATATAAACACTTAGCGCTATTATGCTAGGTGTTAGCATGCAAACGTTAGCATGTTAGCATTAAGTCATTCAAACCCTTCCATGGTATGTTTTCATGGTCAAGGAATTTAAATATGTAAAATATTTAGATTTTAGATCAAATAAATGTAGGACTAATATTCATGGTGTAAATCAAAATATGGTGGGAACTACGGCGCTTATGCACTTTCCTAGTTATTACTTTCAGGGGAGCAGTTCCTTGAACATGCTCAAGCATATGGAGCGACCTGACAGTTATGTGTACAGTCGTCACGTTTTTTCAAACAATAAATAAATGATTGCTGTTTCGTGATTGACTATGACATTTATTAGTCAGAAAACATGCATATCTAAGCAATTTCAATACTTTTTGCCCGAATGAAGCACTTTCAAGGATAAAAATGGCGAAATGAACTAAAACACAAACACAGTATAAGCCGTTAAGACCACCAGCTTGTGAATGTAGTATTCCACATTGGTCACTCGGTGTCAGTAATTCTTCGGTAAGACTACAACAACAGCCAGACAACTGGCTTTTAATGCAGGTTTAAATTATCTAACAACAGGCACAATAACAATAACTAGAAAAGACCTCCGCCAAGCGCCATAGTTTCCCCATATTGTGATTTACACCATAAATATTACTTCTACATTTATTTATCTACATATTTAGATTAGTAATGTTAGCATGCTAGCAGTGCTAACATGTTAATGTCAACATGTTAACACCTAGCATAATAGTGTTAAGTGTTTATTTAAGTGTCACCTACCATGATAGCGCAATGTACTGGGAAGGCTAAATGTCCCGAATGAGTTGAGAATTTTGACTTTGGAACGGTCTGAATCGCTTGAGAAATGTGGTAGTAGTTAGAACTCTTTAGATCAAAGGCATTTTGCATTCCGGAAGAAAAAATGTGGGACTTTTTGTGCTGTGGCTAATAGCATGAATGAACCGACTTAGTAGCAGGTAATAATAATAATAATAATAATAAATTAGCTGTCAGGAAAAGGGTGAATTTTGGGAAAATTTTGAATTTTGGATCACCCCCAAAATGGAATCAGTCCGTTTTTATACCATTCCTAAAAATTTCACTCAAATCCATTCAGAACTTTTCAAGTTATTTTGAACACAGACAAACAAAAAAACATAACCTCCCCACTGTGCTTGTGTGCACGCGCACATGCGTTACAATGGACCAACAATGCGTAAGCTTCTGCACGTTACGCTCCTCTAAGCCCTTCCGCTTCCTCCCTGCTGTCGAGTGTGTTTTCAAAAGGCAAATGATCCAAGCCGAGTTCTTATCAAATGCACTTCTGGCTTAAAACTGCTGGAAACGTGACGTCTATTAATGCGCAGCTGCATCATCACCTCCCTTTGCCTCTCTTGCGAAAAAAGGGAAAAAAGGTATAAATCCGTCTTTGCTCCAGTGGCGACAGTCGGGCAATTGAGATGAGCACTCAGCGTATTCTTCCGCCATCGCTGCGCATTCTAACTCGTTCTCTAGATCACGTTTTTCATTCGTTTATGGGAGCGCATTCGTAACCACAACATGTCGCCGCATGGAGCGGCGTAAACCGAGGACCACCAGTACCAACACCTGGCACGAATTGCATGATACGACTCCTACCAGTCAAACCAACCAGACTTGAGACATTAGTGTTTTCTTGCATGAGTGTGCCAGTAATAATAAAGAAACTGATTCAAAGTTGAAACTGCGCGACTTACCGGCATAGATGCAGACAAAAGAGCCTTTGGCCACGTCGTCCAAGCAGCGGATGCCCCAGCCTTTGTTCTGGGTCTTGAAGAGCTGAAGCCGCACCTGCAGGCCGTGCTGCACCAGGCGGTTGGTGCACATTTGGCTGCAACACTTGCAACGCTTGTTGCACTCGTAGATCCTGGGCAAAAAAACAGTTGCCATGTGGTAACGTTGACTTTTCCTCTTGTGGGGAGTGTGAGTGCAAATGTCTGACCCCGTGGGCAGGCACTCCTCTAAGCGCTTGTTCAGGTAGCCAGCATTTGGGTTGATCTGTGCCCCCGGAGTACAGGCGGTAGCCTGCAGGGTCAGCTGGTGGCAGGAGCACTTGGACCTGCAGTGAAGGCACACAGTGAAGAGTCGGGTGGGGGGGAGAGGAGAGATTATGGACGTGCTGCTTCACTAACTTGTCCTGACAGCCATCAGTGCAATCACACCCGACCAGGAAGTCCGAACTGGTGTTGATGAACACGCCGTCTTCAGGAATGCGCTCTTTGCCTTGAAAAGTGGAGAAGAACACGGATCCATCTCTTTGCTCTCTCAAGCATTCACTCATCATTCATTGCACCTAAAAGGCTTTAACCAGTTGAATGACTTACTGTAGGCAACGTTGGGAGGTGGCGTGGAATCAATCTCGTTGACGCAGGAAAGCGGGATGTCCTCGTTTCCTCCGGTGATGTCTGGAATATAATAGAAGGGCCTCAGCGGCAGGAAGGGCCGGTCGACCAGCACGTAGGGATCCAGGCAGAACATCTCCAAGAAGATGAAGTCACAGTGTGTTTCGAAGAGGTAGCGCTGGATCTCGGCCATGTTGCGCAGGCACAGCCCGCACGGGGCCTTGTAGATCACATGGAAGGTCATCTGTGGTTGGGAGGGGGGAATGGAGACATGAGGAGTCACGACACACCTCTTGACCCGTTCAATCCCAGCCATGTTTCTAAAGACAACCCCGTCGGTAGCGGCCATTTTAGACCATTCTGACTGATTTTTCAAGGCACACAGAATATTGTGTTGTATGGTTATATAAACATGGAACCTACCAACAGAAACATTAAGGCCCTGTCACACCTTGACGATTTAGCCAGCGTACGCCAACGTATGAAAAATTTGGCCAATACGCTGGCGTACGTCGAATAGGTTATGGGTAAGTTAAGAGCACGCTGAAGCACGCCGGCATACGTCGTAGTACGTCCAAGTCGTCCAAAAATTTTGTGCATGCACAAAACTTTTTGACGTATGTCAACGTATGATTCATACGTCCCGAAAATATCAACATGTTAGCAATGCTAACATGCTAACGTTAGCATGCTAACATGTAGCATAATAGTGCTAAGTGTTTATATATGTGTCTACCTATGAAAATGGCTAAAAATGCTACTATGCTGCTGTGAATGCTAACATGCTAACGTCAGCATGATGACACCTAGAATGATAGTGCTGAATGTTTGTATGTGCGTCTCCCCATGAAAACAGCTAAAAATGTTAGTACTCTCTGGACAACTCTTTAGATCAAAGGCATTTTGCATTCCGAAAAATGGTAATGTCAAGGAAAGTGGGAATTGTTGTTATGTGCAAAATGGCATGAACGTCCTCAATTAGTTGAATGCTTTGATGTTGGAACGGTCTGAATGGGTTGAGAAATGTGGAAGTTGCTACAACTCTTTAGATCAAAGGCATTTTGCATTCTGGAAGAAAAACTGGGGGAATTTTTATGCTGCGGCTAACAGCATGAATGTCCTGACTTTGTTGAATGGGTTGATGTTGGAATGAAGTGAAACGGTTGAGAAATACTCGGTAATGGCACTTTTACGGAAAAGTGTGAATTTTAGGAAAATTTAGAATTGTTTTTCGGGATAAATATAGGTCGCCTGAATGTCCTGAACGTGTTCAACAGTTATTATAATATTGGAATCGCTTGAATCGGTGGAGAAATGTCTAAGTAGTAGCAGTAATAATAATTAGTTGCAGGGAAAAGGGTGAACTTGGGAAAAATTTCTAATTTTGGATCACCCCCAAAAATGTAATCGATTCCTGAAAATTTCATCCAAATCCATTCCGAACCTTTCAAGTTATTTTGAACACGGGCAAACAGACAAACAAACACCAGCAAAAACATAACATCTGCGCTGCGCTTAGTGGAGGTAATAAATTGTTATTTTGAAGTAAAACAACCCCTTTTTTGTGTTGTTTATGTTGTAGTTGTTTAGATATTTGAGCTGTCATAAAAGCAAAAAACATTTGTGTCAAAGTGAAAGTCATGCTTGACATGTATCTTTTCTTGCTTTTCTTTTTTTTAGTCAGGTACTGATATTTTCCTGAAACTTATCTATGTTCTACTGCTGATTACTAAAGAACAGAAAACGTAGAAAAAAAAACTTGTTTTTCCTGATGAAAGACGGGAGTGTAATGTTTCTTTTGGTAGGTTCCATGTTTATATAACCATACAACACAATATTCTGTGGGCTTTGAAAGATCAGTCAAAATGGTCTAAAATGGCCGCTAATGAAGGGGTTGTCTTTTGAAAAATGGCTGGGATTGAATGAGTTAATAAATCATGCTCTTTCATGGTTGAATAAGGCCTATTATTAGTTTTACAAAAGGCATATTTAAGCAAAGGTTACATATTTTTATTTCTAAATTAAAACATTTTCAAGCATAAAAACTAAATGAAATAAAATATAAATATTAAGTATTCAGAAGACACATTCAAAGACGTTATGATGTGTAGTACTATACACTGGTCACTAGGTGTCATGTGACTGTAATGTTGGGTGAGATCACCGAAACGGGACCAACTGAATGGTTTCCACTGTTTAAGACTCTTTTTCAGACTGTTTTCTCAGGGAACAATAGTCCTATATGCTGGTCAACGTGGCATTACATTTTAGAAGTAACTTGCTCAACATGGTTGCCAAATCGGGCAAGCATCCCCGAGTCCTGCGTGGGAACACACTTACTTTACGGTTGACTTTGCGTCGGCCCGTCATCCGTCTGAAGTCATACAGTAGCGGCGTGAGGAGGGGGTTCTTGCCCCGGTGCAGATCTGGCGTCACCGGCCGCACGCGACTCAGGCAGGCCGGCTGGCAGGTGTGCGTCGTGTAGAAGATGCGTTCGGTGGGCGCGCGGTATGACGGCTGGTGCGGGATGGTGGCCCCGGGATGGGACGCCACGGGCGGGGTGACGGAAGTGGTCACCTGTCTCTGGTACGACTGCTGAGGTTGCGAGCTGCTGCTGACTGCAGGGGTCACCATTCTTCCGCAACACAAGACAGGAAGTTATCGTGAGAAGCTGTTCCCGATGAACACAATGCTTGGCGCGCTCACCTTTGCATGTTGCTGGGACTGGAAGACAGAGGCTGCATGACTCTGGAGGCATTCGTGCCTCCCACGCCAGGGATGAAGGGAGAAGTGCTCTTCTTGGCCATTTGATGTTTAGAGCTTCATGGTAAAATAAAAAAGAAAAAAAAAACATTTAGTCTACACACTTTGTCCCTGCAGTGTTACCCAATTTTGCATGTCAATGGGTACACTGGTGGTAATCTAATCTAAAATGTTAAAAAGTTGGGGAGGCATTATTTCAGCGAAGTAGTCGTGAATGTAACGTCAACGCTGCTCCGCTCAAAGCGTGTCTCAGTCACACAAATGGGTTGACTTTTCCCACCAACCCTTGAGAGCAATTCGGGGGTAATTCTCAAGTCATTTCTGTAGCGTCTTGGATCTTCCTTGTGATTTTCTGTTAATAACTAATTAGGGCTGCACAATATATCAATATTATGAATGTATCAATATTTACTTTCAGCACAATATCAAAAACAACCATATCGACATGGAATGGATTTGCACTGTATCTCCCAGCGGCAGTTCAGTCGAAGCGACAGAGTCTGTGGCGGAACAATTAGTCAGCAAGAAAAAAGCATTAGCTCAGTGATGTGGAGTTACAACTCCTGCCACAACACAGAGCTCACGGCTTGCTTCTTTTTCCTGTTGCGTTCCTCATAAAAAGGAAAAGCAAAGACCACTTTGCTTTTGCTATGATGAAGAGGTGTCATATCACATTGCTAAGATATATGGTCCCCGGTGCAACAGCGGAAAAAACGGACTTAAAAACCTGCTGAAAACAATGGACTCTCGACGTCCAGCAAGCTTGGCAGCTTTACCACAAATGTACAAGGAAGTCAGACAGACAGTTGCTAAGCCTGATGCACTTGACAGGTTGGTGTTCCTGGCACAAAATAAGGACATGCTTGTGTCTTCTAAAAATGTTCACCTAAAAAAATATTACTGTTCAATTTAAAGTACTTTATTTTTGTGTTGCTGACATTTGCAAATTTCCTTTAAACTGGGCACTCCTTAATATTTGGTTCTTTTGTGCTTTTGTTATTAACTGAGGATTGAGCATAGCTAAAGGTTTGCTATTAAAAAAAACATTCTATTTAAATTTTTCTGTATTTATTTCAAAAAGAGAATGCCCTACTTTATTTTAGTGGCTATTTTTAGATATGAGTTTTTTAATGTGCATCTTGCATGAAGCTTTAAAATGTCAAATAGCATCCTCATGTTGAGTATTTATTTTAATACAACAACTTAACATGCAAATTTGGCTTTGATTTTGTCTAAAGTTACTTTGCGAAAAAAATATTGGGATTATATATCAATATTCAACCTAAATATATCGGGATATGAGATTTGGTCCATGTCGCCCAGCCCTAGAACTAATCATAACACCCAAAGCGATGTCTTCCAGTCAGCAATTCCCTCTCCCACACTGTCCGTGTCTCTCTTTTTTTTCTGGTTTATTGCCTCCTTCCTGCTCTTTGCTTTCTCTACCTGCAGCTGCCAGAAAATACAGACTTATCTTTATTTATTGCATGAGCTTCTCTGGAGTTCAACATCTTGTAGGTCCCTTGCAAACAGAGGAACTAATGAAGCTATGAGCGATGCCTGCAGGTGTGTGGCATCACAGGGGATCCAGCGGGACCAAATAATGCAACGACTGCTTCACGGGTGCGGGAAGTGGTGGTGACAAGGCATACCCATGAGGAAACAATGTGTGTCGCGCACAGTATTGTCATGCACTAGACGCAAACAGTACTTGACGAGGTGTAAATAAGTCATGTGGAGTGTGGTCATTTTGTGCCAATGCGCACCATTTTCGGTTACGAACTGCGTGCCAAGTGTGTAATTTATGCATAAACACAACGCAAACAGTGCGCAAACTAGTCTCAACACTTTTCAGGCATGCCATAAATAAGTAAATACATAAATACGTGACACGTATTGCCACAGCAAATTGCGAGACAATGCAGAAGCAAAACACGTGCGAGTGTAAATGCCGCTTAAGTCGGAGACATCACTCACTCAACACGTGGCGACTGAGTGAGCTGAGTGGTTTGTTGGGCTGGTGGCTGTTGAATCTGAGCTGCCGGCAGGCTATGGGGGGGTGGGGACTTGACAGGAGAAGCTCCAAGATGACCATCACTGGTGTACTGGACGACAGGACCTTTACTTCTCAGCGCACCTGGAGACCAAGGAGTAAAATGTAAATGATGTCATGAGTACGCATGCTATGTAGTGAACAATGAGTGCATATACTGCAAGTGGATGTTACCCATATTTGGTCGTGTCCTCTGCTGGCCGGCCAACTTCTTCTCCTGGGTGTTGGCGGTGGTCATCTTCAGGTTGAACATGGGCTCCAATCTGGTGGAGCCCCTGTAGATCCACTCAGTTCTCTTATCATCCTGATGATCCAAGTGAGTCCAACACGATCAGTGTGTGTTTTCAATCTGTCCAAACTAGGAAGTGGTCACCACAACGTACCAGAAAAAGGATCTTGACCAAGCTGCCGTCCACTTCCTCTACTTTACTCTTCCACCAGGTTCCATCCCACTCGGTTTTGATGATCTGGCCCACTTTTAGAAGCACCATGGGCCTGCTGGGATAAGCAGTGATGTACTCCTCGATGAAATCTCGGCAAGACGCGTCCTCTATGTCTTCCCAGGTACGTTTCACTGCCAAACCAATCAAGTCATCCAGTCAAAACAAACGCAAGCAGATGTACTAAGCAAAAGCACTGTATTGTAGATCCCCTGCTATTGGCGTGGGTGGCTTTCTTAGGCCACATGCGCGTGGCGAAAAACCACAAGTAATTGAGACGACGCCCATAAAAATGTCTATTTCCACAAACCAACAGGAGGTCAAACCAAACACCTCCCTCACTCACAGTGCAACCAAAAATAACAAGTGTGGAACACACAATGTAACCGCACCATATGGACTATGTGGCTATCCAAACAAACGCTGTCACACTAACATCAACGTATCGGCACAATTTTCAAGGACAACTTTAAAGACTTTTTAAAGGAAAAGTGCAATATGTAGCATTCAATATGCAATGTCAGAAGACCTTGTGTGTGAATGCATGAGCTGAATAAAAGAATAAAGGGGGGAAAAACAGAAATGAGAAGGAGAAGCGCAAGTGTCTGAGCAAAAGAGGCAAAAATCGCACTGAAACTGTAGAGAAACGTGCCGAAATTTAAAGCGGGTGTACCTAGCATGATAGCATTAAGTATTTAGATAAGTCTAGTCTTTAGACAACTGCTACGATGCTAACGATGCTAACATGCTAACGTTAACATGCAACACCGAGCATGGTAGAGCTAATTAGTCTGTGTGTTATTACTTACGAAAATGTCAAAAAAATGCTATGCAAATATTATATATATATATATATATATATATATATATTATTATATTGTATATAATATTATATATTTTTCAGAAAAGCTGCTTTTTGCCCTTTTCTAGTCAGGAACTGATATTTTCCTAAAACTTACCTATGTTCTACTGCTGATTACTAAAGAACACAAAAAGGTAGAAACAAACTTTTTTTTCTGATGGAAGACGAGAGTCTAATCTTTCTTTTGGTAGGTTCCATGTTACATAATATTCTTTGTGCCTTGAAGGATCGGTCAAAATGGTCTGAAATGGCCAGTTGAATTTTGAAAAATGGATGGGATTGAATGAGGTAAATGGTAAGCTGGTATGCTGTGACACAGCAGAAAAGGAAAACAATGTTATGTAAGATCAGAAAGTGGCAAAACAAGCACTTTATCCAAAATGCAGGCTGGTAACAGGCTGGCTATCATTGTTGTAAGAATGAAGAGGCCTGTGAAGCAGTGGTCTGAGGAGAGCAGTGCTAGGCTCAGAGACTGCTTCCAGACAACAGACTGGGAAGCGCTCTGTAGTCCCCATGGCAGTGACATTGACAGCATGACTCACTGCATCACAGACTATATCAACTTCTGTGTGGAGAACACTGTGCCCTCCAAGGTGGTGCGGTGTTTTCCCAACAACAAACCCTGGATGACCTCTGAGATTAAGGCCCTGCTGAACAAGAAGAAGAGGGTCTTCAACTAGGGGGACAAGGAGGAGCTGCGCAGAGTCCAGAGGGAACTCCGGCATAAGATCGGGAAGGGGAAGGACTGCTACAGGAGGAAACTGGAGAAGCGGCTGGAGCAGAATAATGCCAGGGAACTCTGGAGAGGCCTGCAGACCATCACAGGCCATGGTAAAGGAGTGGGGAGAGACCAAGCCAGTGGGGACAAGATCTGGGCAGATGAACTCAATCTGTTTTTCAACAGATTTGAGTCTGCCCCCCCTCCCTCCCCTACCAACTCACCACTCTTCACCCCCACATCCCCATCCCAGCCATCCTCTACCCCCCCTCTCCATAACTGATGATCAGGTGAGAAGTCAACTAAAGAAGATCAAGGCAAGGAAGGCCCCGGGACCGGACGGCATCAGCTCTAGAATCCTCAAGGACTGTGCTGACCAGCTCTGTGGAGTTCTCAGGCACTTGTTCAATCTCAGCCTGAGCCTGGAGAAAGTCCCGGCCCTGTGGAAGACCTCCTGTGTGGTCCCGATACCAAAGACACCATGTCCCAAGGAGCCTAACCACTTCAGGCCTGTTGCCTTGACCTCTCACCTGATGAAGACCATGGAGAGGATTATCCTGCAGCACCTGCGACCCCTGGTGGGCACTCAGCTGGACCCCCCGCAGTTTGCTTACCGGCCTGGGATAGGCGTGGACGACGCAGTGATCTACCTGCTACACCTGGAGGACAGCGGGAGCGCTGTGAGGGTCGTGTTTTTTGACTTCTCCAGTGCCTTTAACACCATCCAGCCGTCACTACTCAGAGTGAAGATGGAGAGTGTGGGAGTAGACCAACAACTGACTGCATGGATTATAGACTACCTCACCAACAGACCACAGTATGTGAGGATCTGTCATTGTGTGTCTGACATGGTACTCTGCAGCACAGGTGCCCCTCAGGGTACGGTGCTCTCCCCTTTCCTCTTCACCCTCTACACCTCGGACTTCACACACAACTCCACACAGTGTCACATCCAGAAGTTCTCCGACGACACAGCCATCGTTGGTTGTGTTTCAGAGGGGAATGATCTGGAATACAGGACGGTCATCAGGGACTTTGTCAGTTGGAGTGAGCTTAACCAGCTGCAACTCAACACCAGCAAGACAAAGGAGATGATCATTAACTTCCAGAGGAAAACATCTCACTTCACACCGGTCAACATCCAGGGAGCGGACATAGAGTTGGTAGACAGCTACAAATTCCTGGGTGTTCACCTTAACAACAAACTGGACTGGTCCGTCAACACCCACGCCCTCTACAAGAAGGGCCAGAGTCACCTCCACCTGCTGAGGAGACTGAGGTCCTTTGGTGTGTGCAGGACTCTTTTACGGACCTTTTATGACTCTGTGGTGGCCTCAGCCATCTTCTATGCTGTGGTCTGCTGGAGAGGGGGCAGCACGGACAGGGACAGGAGCAGGATCAATAGGCTGATCAGGAGAGCGAGCTCTGTCCTGGACGGTCCTCTGGACTCCGTGGAGGAAGTGGGGGAGAGAAGGATGTTGGCTAAGCTGACATCCATCATGGACAACACCTCTCACCCGCTACATGACACTGTGGGTTCCCTTAGCAGCTCCTTCAGCAGCAGACTGTTACACCCACGGTGTAAGAAGGAGAGGTTCCGCAGGTCCTTCATACCGACCGCTGTCAGGCTCTACAACACCTGCACCACCTGAACCATGTTGTATTCACTATGTCACTATGCATTCTTTACTTGTGTATCTTGCTTGCTGCTATAACAAGTGAATTTCCCTGCTGTGGGATTAATAAAGTACTACTACTACTGTAGCTAACAAATACACACAGGACTGTATTAGTGGTAGGAAAAAAAGCAGAGGTTGGAGAACTGACATGGTCCACAGGCCACAGGTTTCACCACCCCTGCTATAAAGAGCGTAAAAGGCACTTACGTGGTCGGCACACAGGGT
Source organism: Dunckerocampus dactyliophorus (assembly GCF_027744805.1). Classification (NCBI taxonomy): domain Eukaryota; kingdom Metazoa; phylum Chordata; class Actinopteri; order Syngnathiformes; family Syngnathidae; genus Dunckerocampus; species Dunckerocampus dactyliophorus. Next base: position 30,297,984 of record NC_072825.1, on the reverse strand, counting down.
AGAGGTCCGGTAAGTTGACATAAGAAGCGTAGCCATCATCGAAGAAGATCAAGAACCTGTGAGACAAAGCATGATCAAACCTTCTCTCTCTCACTGCTTTTGTTTGTAAGACCTTGTCCACCCACCTCATTTGGTTCTTGGTGGTGGGCATCTCTGCGACTATCCCGGCGTAGAGCCACACCTGTTGGCTGTCCTTGTACTTGGCCACCACCCGGGCACCCACAAACAGACTCTCCAGGGTGGGGTTGTAGTCGAAAGCCACGTGGTTCCCTGAGAGCAGACTCTTGCCTTTGTCGAACTTGACTTTGTATTTGAAAGTATTGTTCCCTGAACATGGACACATGGACATATCCCCCTGATGACCCCAGTATAAAAAGGTCAATGGAAAGGTAAATGTGTGAGTAGCGCACCGACGGGGTTGACGGCAACCAGGGTGCCTCTGTGCCAGGTCTTCATCCGTTTCTTCCCCAGAATGATCATCCCGACTCGGAGCTCATCTTCCCTCTTTTTGGGGCTGGGCTGGGCCATGGGCTGAGGGGGAACTTGCGATATGATCACTGCTGGTGTTGCAGGATGAATACCTTGAAGGAGGGAATGATCACACATGTTTAGAGGAGAATACGCCCGCCATGGGTCACTCGCCAATGATACGGCTCTTTGATGTGAACTATTCGTGTCCTTGGTTTTGGTCTTAGTTTTCTGCATTTAAATTTATATTTAACTGTGTCATGTTTTGTTGATGTTGTGTTGTTTCACTTTAAATAGTTGGAAAAAAATATTAAACCACCCTGGTTTCTTCAGTTTATTGATCCATTTTTATGCCTGGTACAACTAAAGGTACATTTGTTTGGACAAATATACTGATGATAACTCATAAGAGTTGCATTTAAGAGATGGTATCTAGCAACTTCCATGCTTTTCTTGATCATAACCAAAATCACCTAAGTTCTTACATGAATAGCTATAGCATTGTACTGCCAACAAATGTAACTCTTATGAGCTATTTTTGTTGTCATTGTTATATTTGTCCAAGCAAAGTTACCTTTAGTTGTATCAGGCATGAAAATGAACAGGAAAGTGAAGAAACAAGGGCGGTCTAATCGTTTTTTCCATGACTGGATAATCCTGTCTTAGTTCACTGACGTTCATTTGGTCTAACATTCATACGAGCTCTTGGAAGAAATAAAGGTATGTTTGTTTGGACAAATATAATGATAAGAGTTGAATTTAAGAGGTGATATCTAGCAACTTCCAGGCTTTTCTAAACCAAAATCACTTAAGTTCTTACATGAATAGCTATAGCATTGGACTGCCAAAAAATTGAATTTTTATATTTGTCCAAAGAAAGGTACCTTTAGTTCTATCAGGCATTAAAATAACAAGAAACTGAAGAAACAAGGGTGCTCTAATCATTTTTCAATGACTGGATAAATAATCCACAATCCAATTTTTGTTACATTAAGATGAGTCTTTGTTTTGTATTTTATAATCAAATCATTTTTTAAATTGTATTTATTTAATTTCATTCTTTCATTCCTTTATATACATATATATACTAATATATACAAATTTTTTGAATTCCTGTTTTCGTGGGTTTAATGAGCACACACTCCTGATCAAAATCTTAAGATCAGCTTAAAAGAATTTTAATTTTGCACATTTGGATCTTAATGAGGTTCTAAGTAGAGCTACAATATGCAAAAACAAGAAGGGGGAGTGAGACAAAAAACATTTTGAAAAAGTCATTTATTGAAAACAACAATTAAAGTGAAATAGGCTGTTTATCAGCTGATCAAAAGTTTAAGACCATCGCTCTAAAAATAACCAAAAACTCTCCAAACCAGAACCAAAAATGTTCTCAGTAGGACTCAGTAATGAGCAGCTCCACTGTTCTTGTTCATCACTTCAAAAATGGCTTTGGACATGCTTGATTCGAGTGTTTCCAGGAGGCTAGTGGGAACATTGCTCCAAGTGGTGAAGATGGCTTCACCAAGGGCATCAACTGTCTGGAACTGATGGCCATTTTTATAAACTTCCCTTGCCATCCATCCACAAATGTTCTCTATGGGATTGAAATGAGGGAAGACCGCCCTGTGTCTTGATTGACAGCCAATCGGATCGTCCGGCTCAGCGCAGGTGTGATTTTTGTGTCTACCACTTGACTTTTTTGTTCCATAATGCTCAGGATCTTTCAAAAAATGTAGAATGACTGATTTACTGCTCCCAACCTCAGCAGCCTTGGCACGCTGCGAGAGGCCTTGCTTATGCAGCTCCACAATCCCACCACGTTGAAAAAGAGAAAGCTTCTTAGCTTTAGCATCAGGAGGGCATGACAGTGGGAATGCCTGACAGAAAATGAACATTTTGAGCAGATTTTGGCTTTTATAGCCTGTGGTCTTAAACTTTTAATCAGCTGATAAACAGCCTATTTCAGTTTAATTGTCGTTTTCAATAAATTACTTTTTCAAAATGCTTTTTGTCTCACTCCCCCTTCTTGTTTTTGCATATTGTAGCTCTACTTAGAACAGGGGTGTCAAACTCATTTTCATTGAGGGCCACATCGCAGTTACGGCTGCCCTCAGAGGGCCACTTGTAGCTGTCAGTATATATGAATCTAAATATGAATATAACCTCATGATATTATTATTACACAGTTGCCCATGCATTAGATTATTATATTTTTACTAACAAATTGATGGATAACTTGCTTTGAAATGAGAAGTGAGGTGAGAATGTCATGGTGACAAGCAGACATTCAAGTATTTGTTTTTGAAAAATGCTTGGAATATCTTGCTGCATGATTAGATAATACTGACGTTTAGAAGAACTGCATGCAGTACAATTTTTATGTCAAAATGACAGATCTTTAGATCAGATCAGATATTATTAATTTCATCATTATTAATATATGTATATGTAAATACATATATTTCAGTACTAAACATAAAATGTATTTAGTAGTGATATGTTCCATTTGATGTAGTTACATTTTTGTACAATAGAAATTCATTTTACACAGACTTTGGTATAAAAAAAAAAATCTAAGCAAAAAAAATGTAAGGAAAAAAAGAACGACTCTTTTTAGGGAGCTGAGCCAAATGAACCGACTCACTTAAAACATAGAATATGCAATACTTACAATAGCAGTGTGTGTGTGTGCGTGCGTGCGTGCGTGCGAGCGTGAGCGCACCTGACTGTGCTGGAGATCTGGACATGGAAGCCGCCGGAGAAGGCCTGGTGACTATTTGGACCAGTTTGCTGACCTGCTCTGTGGTTTTCTGGAGTGCCGTAGACGTCTCCTTCATCTAGCACAAACAAATCATCATCATCATCATCATCCAACTGTGAGGACATATCCGTCCATTTGGGATGGGCGACCAACACAAATATTTAAAAAGATCCCATACTATAGTATTCTCTAACAATTTTAAATAGGTCTCAGATGCGACCCAAACAGGTCTGTCACGGTAACACATTTTGCTGGACGATAATTGTCCTCCAAATTATTGTCGACAATCGATACTATTGACAACATTTTTTCATGAATTATATGGCATAATAATGAGAGTACATTGTATCAAAGGCATAAACTTTCATTTCTCAAGAGTATTTAACATTGGAATTGGAACGTCAACAGCTTTTAAATAAATTAAACAAACATAAATAAATAAATGGAAATAAAATGAAAAAACACTCCAGTAAAAACCACACACACGCAGTCATGCAGTGTATTGTTAAAGTAATGTAGGGGGTCATATTGAGCTGGACCACATATCTGAGGTGGCGGAGTCAAATGCAATGTTTCTGATATCGTTCAACACGTCTTCTTTCACTCGGTTATACAGTTCAGGAATTGCGGTGTGAGACACGTACGTGTACAGTACGTTCACCCAGGCACTTCTTACTGTCTGTCGAACATTTCCCAAAATGTTGTCTTTTCAACCGTATTGAAAGGTTGCATTTCTTTTGCAGTGTAGCAAGCGGCACTGTCTGTGAGCGCGCACCATCTTGCACTGCTTTGTTTCTATTTACTTTGTCTCAGTAAGCGTTGGCTGGCCGTGATTCCTAACACATTCCAAACAAACGCCTCCAGCAGCATGACAGTGGAAGAAGCATCACAGGGAAGAGCTGCTGTCTTTTTCTGTATCGGTAATGAAGCATTCATCCGTATCCGTATCGGATATGGGTACAAAATATCAATATACCTACAGCAGTTAGAACATCATTTGCCCATTTTGCATAAAGGAGACCTTAAACACCAATATTGTCGTCATCCTTACCACTGAATCTTTGCCAGGAGTGACAGGAGTCTGTGGGGGCACCACTGACGTGTCCGGAAGAAGAGAAATTTCAAGTTATTATTTGTCTTGACAGATAACGAGGGTCGTGCCACAAAGAAGTTGGGACTTACGACAGCCAACGGCTATGACGTCGTCATCGTCATCGTCGTCGTCGTCTATCTCGATGACCTCGGAGGCCATCACGCGTCCGCCGCCGTCTTCGTCCTCCGAGCTGCTCTCTTTGTACACGAGGCCGTGCTGCAGGTAGGTGGCCCTCACCAGCATCTCACACTCGGTGACTGACCTGACGCAGAGGAGGGAGCCAAGAGGTGAAAATGCCGCGCCCACCTGGGGTCCCGTGTTTGTGCCGCTTACTGCTTGGCATCCCTGAGGAGCTTCTCCGTCATGGCCTCCTCTTCCTCCTTCTTCCTGACCTGCTGCTCCAGCTCGTTCAGCTGGGCCTTTTTCTTCTGCACCATCTCGCTCTTCTCCACCGCCTCCTCGATCCACTTCTTCAGCTCGTCCAGGGAAATGCCCAGCTCGTCCTCCAGGCTGGCATCCCAGCCGTCTACCTCCATTCTGAGCAAAGACAGAAAAATATTCCCTCCAATTAATCACTGGGTGCATCCCCCACTCACGTCACCTCCCCCTCCCCCTCCAAACCGCCCTGACTGCCTGACAGCAACAACATCAGCTGACATGACACATCATGTCATAAAGATCATGATAAAGACCCTCGGCGCATGTGGGCGGGGCTCCAGCACATCACAGACTACGTAGTAGCGTAGCCACGTCCAGCCAAACCACACTTCCAGATGAGCTGAATGAGTTCTATGCCCGCTTTGACACCCAAACTCCTGATGAGCAGAGAGGGTGGCTGGACTTGGGGAGCACACAGGACTCACCTCTCATGGTGACATCAGCTGATGTGCGCAGGGTTCTGAACAAACCCACGAAAAGCAGCAGGCCCAGACAACATCTCAGGACGTGCACTTCGGGTTTGCTCATCACAGCTAGCTGATGTGCTTGCTGACATATTTAACCTGTCGCTTGCACAAGCATCTGTACCGACCTGCTTTAAGTCCACCACCATAGTGCCCGAACCCAAGAAGAGCAACGTGACCTGCTTGAATGACTATCGCCCTATAGCACTCACTCCTATTGTTATGAAGTGCTTTGAAAGAATAGTCATGACCCACATCAAAAAGAGCATCCCGGCAACTGTGGACCCTCTACAGTTTGCATATCGCCAGAACCGGTCCACGGATGATGCAGTCAACACTGCCATCCACACAGCCCTTTCTCACCTACAGGGCCAGGACACATATGTCAGAATGCTATTTATAGACTATAGCTCTGCTTTTAATACAGTCAGCCCCCACAAACTCACAAATAAGCTCCTCACACTTGGCCTGTCCCCCTCCCTCTGTAACTGGGTGTTTAACTTTCTAACAGGCAGGCCCCAGTCAGTCAGAGTCCACAATCGCACATCCAGCTCAAGAATTGTGAGCACTGGAGAATGAACAGAATAAGATTTTCATTGCATGGTATTACTGCTGTTTTACCATGCACATGACAATAAAACTCTCTTGAATCTCTTGAATCTCATGGGAACATCACATGACGACTCTGAGGAAGACGGCAAGTGGGCAGTCGAAACTGTCAGGTACGAAAAAACTAGCTAACCCTGGTCTGTAAAAAGAGCTCGTATGAATGTTAGACCAAATGAACGTCAGTGAACTAAGACAGGATTATCCAGTCATGGAAAAAACGATTAGACCGCCCTTGTTTCTTCACTTTCCTGTTCATTTTCATGCCTGATACAACTAAAGGTAACTTTGCTTGGACAAATATAACAATGACAACAAAAATAGCTCATAAGAGTTACATTTGTTGGCAGTGCAATGCTATAGCTATTCATGTAAGAACTTAGGTGATTTTGGTTATGATCAAGAAAAGCATGGAAGTTGCTAGATACCATCTCTTAAATGCAACTCTTATGAGTTATCATCAGTATATTTGTCCAAACAAATGTACCTTTAGTTGTACCAGGCATAAAAATAGATCAATAAACTGTAGAAACCAGGGTGGTTTAATATTTTTTTCCATGACTGTATTTGTTTGTACAGTATTATCCACACGGAAACCTTTTCAGCTCAAAACGGCCAAGTATTTTATCGTTTCAGTCTCTCAGTCTCCCTGAAACGGTTCCATTCCATTATCCTCCACTTATCCAGATGTGGGTGGTGGGGGCAGCAGTCTCAGTAGGGAAGTCCAGACTTCCCAGTCCCCAGCCACCTCCTCCAGTTCCACCGGGAAGACACCAAGGTGTTCCCAGGCCAGCTGTGAGACATAATCCCTCCAGCGTGTCCTAGGTCTGCCTCAGGAGCTTCTCCCTGCCCGAGCCACCTCAACTGGCTCCACTCTCAGCCCTCCCGGATGACTGAGCTCCTCACCCTATCTCTCAAGGTGAGTCCAGCCACCCTACGGAGGAAATTCATTTCAGCCGCTTGTATCCACCATCTCCTTCTTTCGGTCACGACCCAAAGCTCATGACTATAGGTGAGGGTGGGAACATAGATGGACCGATTAATAGAGAGCTTTTGATATGGTGTACTTCCATTATCATGCCATACATTATCATTACGTTCATGCAAAAATGGTCTCAAAATAATGCTGCCAATGATATCGTTTATCGGCAATAATTTGTTGCTGTGACAGGCTTAGCATCCATCTACACGTGGATCGCAACCCATCTCTCAGGCGGTCTCGGCCCGCTTGTTTGGTCCAGTAGATTGCGCATTGACCCAAACGAACGGTACCAGCAGAGCAAACACCAGACTTGGTTTAACCGGATCAAACACAACAACCGCGAATGCATCATTTGAGTGGATTCATTTTGGGCAAACACAACTGAGTAACAATATCCAATTTCCCAAAAAGTCACCGCCAGGCACCCTCTACAGTTGAGTAAATAACGTTAATCGCTCAGAATGGTGCGTGTCTGTCTTTGTATCTTGTGTTGTCACGTTTATGGTTGATGAATGTTGCTTCTTGTGTTCGGCTTTCTACTCGCAATAACACCAACAGACGCTCAGTGCAAGGTTCGACGAACGAATGCTCCGGTTTCATTCAAAAGCGGGCATGTTAGCATGTTAGCCTAGCATCAACGATGAGAAAGCCTCCTGTGCGGACACACTGGTGCGGCTGCTTCGAAAGCGATCAAGCTGTACTTCTCAAATGTGCCAAGAAGGAATCACCACAGTGCCACTAAAAATATATACTTCTTAAAAACAGCACTTAACACTCACCCTTCATCGGTGTCCATCCTCTGTTTACACTGTTAGCTCGCTAAAAGCTACCTGGTAGCCACCAAAAGGTAGCCAGCCACACATAAGGAGAGCGCATGTTTTGTCTCCAAGGACATTCCGAATGGGCGGTGATGCTTCGGCTGTTTGGATGGCATAACTACAAAGTGCCGCCCCTCGGAGAAGCCTGGGTTTCCTTCAAACGTTCACAGGTTTGAATCTGTTTTGATGAAATGTAGCGCTTTTAGACATTCTAGCACAGGGGTGCGCAAGTCCCACCACAGGCCGCATACTGAAACATGAAAGGATGCGGCAGCCCAAACCAACTCGTGTAAATATGGAAAGACGTTTTTTATATTAAAAAAACAGCCTGCATTTCAGCTTTGTGAAAAGGCCTACTCATAGTATTAGTATGAACCTTTTCTCCTTACATTACACTTTAATTTCTACAAATAGTTCGACTTTCTTCTCATAGCTTTTTTCTTGTGATATGTCTTCATTCTACGGAAGCCCGTTTCGCCACTTAGAAAAAGTCATAATTGTGAGATGAAAAGTCTTAATGAGTTAAAAAGTCATTCTCGTAAAATTACACTTTTATTATTGTAAACTTACGAGAATAAAGTCATTAATCTATGACTTTTTTTTTTTACTACTTTTTAAATTGTAAATTTACGAGAATAAAGTTGTAATTTATGAGGAAAAATTTAATTTATTACATTTAGATTTATTTATTGTCATGAGTGACTTTATTCCCAAAATCTCAGAAAAAAAGTTGTAAATTTATGACTTTTTTTCTCATACATTTACGACTTTATTCTCGTAAATCTACGGCTTTTTTTGTTAATGTACGACTTTATTCTGGAAATCTCAGATAAAAAGTTGTAAATTTACGAGAATTAATTTGTCTTTTTTCTCCTAAATCTATTAATTTTTAAATCTTTTTTTATGCCAGAAATTTACGACTATTCTCGTAAGTTTATTACTTTATTCTAGAAATCTCTGAAAAAAAAGATTATTCTTGTAAAGCTACAGATTTTTTGGACCTTTTTTTAATGACAATTTTAGTAAATTTACAAATTTATTCTTGAAATTTCAGAAGAAAAAAAGTTGTACATTTACAACTTTATTCTTGTAAATTTCTGACCATTTTTTCTCGTGCATTTGCAGAACAAAAGTTCTACATTTATGACTTTACTCTTGCAAATCTGACTTTTTTCTCGCAAATTTACGACTTTATTCTCGAAATCTCTGAAAAAAGTTGTAAAATTTCCCACTTTATTCTTGTAAATTTATGACTTTAACCTCTGATTTTTTTTATGTGACCCTAGTGCTCCGTCGTTTGACTTTATTTTAACATTATAACTTTTACCCAACTTAGTTTTCCTAAAATTGCTGCTTTATTCTTTGTTTTGTTTGTTTCTCTTAATGACTTCAAAAAATGACCATTAATATTTCAACTTTATGCTATTTTTCTCTTAATATTATGACTTTATTCTCCTAATATTTTGTCTTTATAGAGCCAATAATAAAAATCAAAACACTTTGGCCCCCCGTGTTCTAGCAGAATGTATAAAAAAAGCCAAAACCTCACACGCACGCAGGTTGTGGAAAGACAAAGACAGTATTTAGACATTAAAATGAAAAGTTGGAGTCCATTTATGGAAGCGTGGCACCATTCTAGCTGCGTTACAGTAGTAAGGATGTCTTGTTGGGACTTTATGGCCTCTACCAACCAACCACTAATTCTGGTGTCCACTTGCACGACAGCACTGTTGTTTTTTTGCAGGATACTCAACTTACTTACTTACTTACTTACTTACTTACTTTCATTGTTGAACATGCAGAATGGGTCAAAATGTAAAAAAAACTCAATCCTCTTTGGAAACGATTGTTTTCTTTGGGACAAACAGTGTGCTTCTTAATCCTTTAGTTGGCGCCCTTTCACCCCTCGGCTTGCTCCTCCTGGTACGTGTGGACTGAGACGGCGCTGTAAGGGTCCAGAACTATGCAGCAGCAGCGCCCTATGGCCACCAGCAGAACAAGGCAGAGGAGGAGGAGGAAGAAGAGGGCAAAACCAAGATCCACGTCGAAATCCAGCCCAGCGGTGGGGAGCGGCGGCGGGTCCGTGGAAGACCTCCTGTGTGAATATCTCGAGACTCCACTCCTCTTCTCTTCTGACAACAGCTCGGTGGACACACGGTGCCCTATCTGACACCTGTGACCTCCATGAATTTTTCATGGGGGCTTTGGTCACCAAGATCTTTCTGGGACTTTTGAGGACACACGACCTACGCAGAAGATGATGCAACTAGGTCAGTCCCGGGTGAGGGCCGCGTGGCATAGAAGTGACGTGGCCCCAAATGCCAAAAAGGAAACAGAAACCCGACTGCAAGGAAAGCGTCGCGTCCAAAAAGGTGCACCATATGGACGTCCATAACAGGAAGTGAATAAAGCAACCAAAAGTGCCTTTTGGAGAGTAGATTTAGTCCAAAGTGCGAGTCAAACTGATCTTGTACGTCATTGGCAGCAGTTCACACCCCCAGGCTGTGTGGAAGACAAGAGAGGAGTGAGGCGGAAATCGATCCCACGGCAAAGCCGCTCATCTCCTAAGTCTTCTCAAACAAAACTTGATCAGCCACAAAAAGAACACAAGCACACACACACACACACACACACACACACAACTGGTGTAAAGCAGCTGTGTCCAAACGTTTCCACCGAGGGCTGCGTACTGAAAACGCCAAAACAGACGTCAACCCAATACATTTTTCCTACGAGAAATACAGTTGCACCTCGGTTAACATCCACCCCTGTTAGGGTGTCTTTTGGTTAACAACCAAAAGCAAGGGTGAAAGGCCTCAGAATTTGACGGCTTAAAGAGAAGACCATCGCCATTTCGGCGATACGTAAATGTGATGGCGAGGCTCAGTCATCGGCTGCGTGCGTGTTGCTATCAACATTTCAATTTTTTCTCCATACATTACATTTGTTTTTTTGTTTTTGTTTTTTTTAGTTTTAAGGTTTGTATTTTTCAATAAAAAAAAGCTGCAACCTGCAAATGGCCCCCAGACCACGCTTTGGACACCCCTGGTATGAGGGCAAGATAACCATTCCCTGTAGGAAATAACCGGATTCATCCGTTTCAGGGTCAAGCTGTGGTCATCATAATGTCTTCTTCGTTGTCATACTAGTATAAAAAGGAAGTTAAGCCTTGTGAAATAAAACTCAAGTGAACTAAAGCAAGTCAGACAGATTGGTTGCTCTTTCTCCAACAGACTCCTCCAGGTCCGTTCCCACAGTAAACGCCACGGGACTTGATTCATTCCACACACCATCCGGCTGTACTATCTGTCAAAGATCACTCACCACATTATTGCACTGTACTCTCTGCCCTCCCTTGTACAAGTATAACGTGTACATTTACTTGTATTTACCTTATTTTTACACACTATTTGTAAATATGCCAATCTTGGTTCTTATATTCTTTTTATTTTACTTTATTCATATTGCATTTTAATTAAAAGTGTTGGTCTTTTTTTCCTGCAACTGAGCTACTTTAACCAAGCAGTTTCTCTTGTGGGTCAATCAGTCGACGTCAAGTAGAGAAACACTGCCACTCAGTGGTGTTAATCGGTATTGCTGCAATTAATACAGTAAGTACAATAAGTACATTCTAGAAAATACTGACTCAACTACAAATTGTAACACATTTGGGGCTTTTTCATGACAAATGTAATGTCTTTGGACCTTAGACCTGATCCAAAGCAAACTAGAAAAGCAGTCAGACCTCCGCCAAGCACCATAGTTCCCCCATATTGTGATTTACACCAGAAATATTAGTCCTACATTTATTTTATCTACGTATTTAGTCACTGACCATGAAAACATACCATTGAAGGGTTTGAATGACTGCAAGAATGTTAACGATGCCACCATGCTAACGTTAGCATACTTACACCTAGCATAATAGCGCTTAGTGTTTGCTTGAGTTCATACTTAGGAATTTTTTTATAAATGCTAGTATGCTCATGTTAGCATGCCAGCAATGCTAACTTTAGCATGCTAACACCTAGCATAATAATGTCTACCTCTGATTTCAATGTTACGGTATGTTTCGCCTACCTCACAACACCTTTTTGAAATAAAAGGCACATATTTGTACAAGCGGACGTTTATTGCAAAACAACAAACGACATATGATATAGAAATAACATCACATACTTCATCAACCAATGTATAAACCTTATCAAGCATCATTTCAAGGTTTAAAAACCTCCCTGGTTTGGCCTCGCTCTCCTCCTGTCGTTGATGTTGTCCCTCAGATTGGTTTGGAAGAAAGTCCACAGTTGCATTTTGTTGTATTTGACTTTTCCACACCGAGATTGTAGCTTTTGAGTGGGACTGGAGTGCTTCAGAGGGCTGACTTCACTTGGCTCAGCATCTGCTGCAGGAATGACACACATGCATGAACTATGAACTCATAATAATAATAATAATAGCAGCATAGTAAGTCTCATAACGTGGTGGCCATCATGGTTACATCTTCTATTCAGCTGACTTCCTTTGCATGTATGCTGAATACAGTAAACATACGTAAACCATGACAATCCTTGGCTGTCTTTCACAGCAGGCACACTTCACTACGATGTGCTGCGTTACATGAATGATTAGATCAGACAACGCCAACGTCACGGTACGCTCTGGAGTGGGGGTAGACACCTGCCATGCAAGGTGCATTTGTCCGGGCAGCCTTCGCGCTTCTGCGGTGCTCGGGAGAACCGGAGCACAGAGCGGGGGATAGTTTTAGTCAACCAGACCCATGGCACGCTCTCGGCCAGTTCAGTAATGTAGTAATGCAGTAATGAACAGGCTAATGTGCTTGCTCCCTCTAACTCATCATCTAATGCAGTGAAGTTAGGTACCGTGTGAGCCCGGCTAGTAATAACTAGTGAAAACAAACATGGCGATAATTTACATGGAGTAGCAAACGATTGCCTATATAATAAAATGTGAGTGACGTTACCGTGAAATGCGTAATTACTTACATTTTATATGTTTCTTTCGGCCTCTGCGGTTCCGTCGTCTCAGCGGGTGTCGTAGTTCCGCCTTCCTCTTCGTTTCAAGCGTGGTAGCCTACCGCACTGGTTGTCATACCCCTTAGCACTTACCCCTCGGTTTAAAGAGAATTGGGACACCACTTGATTTTCATGAACACACAAAACCTAGGGGTAAGGGAATTGGGATTCAGCCTAATACCAAGCATGATAGTGCTAATTGTTCATATAAGTGTCTACCCATGAAAATGGCTAAAGATGCTACTATGCTAATGTTAGCATGTTAACAATGCTAACACATAGCATGATAGTGGTACGTGTTTATATGTGTCTACACGTGAAAATAACAAAAAAAATTTAGCATTCTAACGTTAGCATGCTAGCAATGCTAACACGGTAATGTTAGCATGCTAACACCTAGCAAGATAGCACAATGTACCGGGTAGGCTGCATATCCAGAGCAAGTGCTCTGACCATTGTTTTTGTGGCGTACAAAAAAGCACAAATGCCGAAAGTGGTCGCAACGTTGAAGAATCCTTTGAAAATTTCCTCGATCCAGAATGCAAAATGTAATCGGTTCTTCCGTATCCCATTTCTGACAATTCCTGAAAATGTCATCCAAATCCATTCAGAACTTTTCAAGTTATCTTGAACACAAACAAACAAGCAAACAAACAAACGGATAAAGCCTGGCGGAGGTAATAAAAACCCGCCTGTTTTGTCAATATATCAATTTAATACAAAAACAACCATTTTGTGTTTAACATTTCATAGACATTTACAGAATATTTATATATTTGTGTTTCTACGAGTGATCAACGTTCACATCATTGGAAAAAGAACCCCCCCCCAGCCCCCCTGCATAGAAAGCAACCAAGAGACAAACAAATCTCCTTCACACAAAAAGAGTTGACATACAATGTAATGTAGTAAGTGTGGTACATACGCAAACAATACCGAAATGATCACATCTGACCTCATTTCAAATGATGCTTTTTTCTTCTTATGAAGCAACAAACACAAAAAAGGCCGGCAAAGATTTGAGTCCAGTTGAAGCAAACAATATTCCAAAGAAAACATATTTTGCCACTTGATGATGGTTTAGATTTTTCCCATTTGCATCCTAAATACCCTGATTAAAGCATCTGCAAATCAACACACCCATCCATCCATCAGAGGTCTGACAAATCACAACATACCTCGGTTCAATCAAAAACCACTATCATGCCTTCCAAAAACAACAACAAGAACAACAACAAGAAGAAGAAGAATTGGGGACGACATTCACGACACAAATAAAGAATGGCTTTAACAACAATGCACCATTGCTGCTGGGTAACGTGTTGCTCTGTGCCAAGCAGTGCTTGGCGATGCAAGAAGTGATGAGCATGTTCAACAGAAACAGCGTGCAGCAGGGGTGTCACCATGTAGGGTCATATATCGCAATCTCTTGCGTTACACTCTACTGCGCTCTGTGCGGATGCTCGCGGCCCCGCCTCCACCCACCGGTTCTGAATGGCTGACAAGAGGGCTCACTCTGTTCACGCTGTTGTTCCAAGGTGCTGAAACCAATGCACAGAGTGAACCCTCGTCCTGCCTGCTTGGAAGCCAGACGAGGAAAACTACAACGGAGTATTAGGGCCGCATTGGGAAAAAAAAATTAAAAAATCTGAGCTTTCGAGAATAAAGTCGTACATTTATGAGAAAAAAACGTCGTACATTTGCCTTTCTCAAAGCTAAAGGTCACATAAGTCCCCCCTTTTTCATAGCTGTCTCAGGCAATGCCTGTTTCGACGGAGTATTAAAATAATCTGCATTTTCGAGAATAAATAGAGAAAATTTACGAGAAAACAAAATCGTAATATTACAAGAAAAAAGTCGTAAATTTACGATAAAAAAAAAAACAGGCACTGCCTGAGACAGCTACGAAAAGGGGGGACTTATGTGACCTTTGGCCTTGCGCATGTGGAGGGGCGGGGTAAGGAAGGCGGAAGTGAGAAGGGCTAGCTAGCCATGCTAATCTGTTTTGCTGCCAGGTTGTAAATAAAAGCTTGCCTGAAGCAAGAGGAAAGTTTCCTTCCTTCCTGAAGAGCTATGCTCTATTTTCCCTCTCACACGTACGACACCATCACTCCTCATATTAACACTTTATTCTCATACATTTAACACTTTATTCTCATACATTTAACGCTTTATTCTCATACATTTAACGCTTTATTCTCATACATTTAACACTTTATTCTCATACATTTAACACTTTATTCATTACATTTAACGCTTTATTCTCCTACATTTAACGCTTTATTCTCCTACATTTAACGCTTTATTCTCATACATTTAACACTTTATTCTCATACATTTAACGCTTGATCCGTAAATGTACGACTTTATTCTCGTCAATTTATTTTTTTTCCCTCTTAAGTTTACAACTTTATTCTCGTAAATTAACAACTTCTTATTCGTAAATGTACAACTTTTTCCTCGTAAATTTACAACTTTATTCTCGTAAATGTACGACTTTATTCTCATAATACTGTACGATGACTTTTTCTGGTAAATTCATGACTTTAAATCACTTAAATTTACGACTTTAATCATGTAAAATTATGTACAATGTACAATTTTGTTCTTGTAAATTTACGACTTTAATCTCATAAATGTACAACTTTTTATTCATAAATGTACAACTTTATTCTCGTAATATTATGAATTTTTTTTGGGTAAATGACTTCATTATCGTAAATTTCCGACTTTAATCTCATAAATGTACGAATTTTTCCTCTTAAATTTACAACTTTATTCTCATAAATTAACAACTTCTTATTCGTAAATGTACAACTTTTTCCACGCAAATTTACAACTTTATTCTCGTAATATTCTGACTTTTTTCCTGGTAAATTTACAACTATTATTGTAAATTTAATACTTTAATCACGTAAATGTACGACTTTATTCTATAACACATTTACAACTTTCTCGTAACTTTACAACTTTATCCTCGTAAATGTACGACTTTATTCCCTTAAATGCACAACTTTATTCTTGTAAAATTTACGACTTTATTCCTGAAATCTCCGATTTTTTTCCAAGGAAAAAAAGTCATAAATTTACATAATTAAATCGTAAATTTACAACTTTATTCTGGCCTAACACTCCATTGTAGAAAGCAGACGCGCAGGCACATGGCAATATACTGAGGCAGGCAAAATGATCCAATTCATTCTCGTTTATTGTGTGATTCATTGATGAATGAATTTATTATCGTCCCAGGCCGAGTGCCGATGAGACTTGTCACATTTTCCTCTCGCGAGATCGTGTGACACCCCTAGTACGCACTGAAGTTTTATTAAGTTATAAGTTATTAAGTTATATCAGCCCAGAAACTAAGAGCTCGGTGGCCATTTTGAGCGTGTGTGTGTATGAAAGAAATGATTCAGAGTGATTAAAAGGGAAGCGCACCAATAAAAATAAAGAATTTGAGGTGAAGCCACCAAGGTACTCATGAATGATGACCTACATGATAAAGAAGCAGTGCTGTCATGCAGAGGCAGATAAAACCATCAGAATGCAAAAAGAACACACCATGTGGACCAACACTGACATTTCCTGAGAGTTTAAAAAAAAATGATGAAATTGATTAGTCTGCATGCTAGAAGTTCAAAATGCCTGAGAAAAAACCAGGAATACAAGAATAAAAGGCCATTGTGTGTGTGAATATTCCCACTTCCTGTGTGTATGTTTAACCAAGTGTTGGACTGTGCTTCTGTCGAGAACAATGGCTGGAATAAAGTTAGTTTTCTTGTAATTAGCAGCCTCATCTCTTGCTTTACCTGCAGTCAAGGTAGCGGAAAATGGCTCCGTGCTGAGCAGTGCAAGGAAGGAAGCAAAGCACAGTAAAAGAAAAGAGAAGAAAAGAAAAGAGCGCCAGCAGCAGGAGAGGCGGACCAGTAAAATCCAACAAATAAAAAGTGAGGTGAGCGTTATAAAGGAGGGAAGACCTGCAGTCACTCGTTGAAGGGTAATGAAGGGTACATGGGAATCTCAAAGTCTTCGCTGTTGAAGCTGTTGGGCTGGTCCAGCATTGACAACACATCCTGAAAGCACACACACACACACACACAGTTAACATTACACAATGACAACAGCGCCTCTGCTGGTGGCAGCCACATACTGCTCTCCAAGACACGGTCACTGTTGCGACCTGACCCCGAGGTTGTGTGCGTGTATATATCAGCCGGTACCGATACCAATCCTACACGGGTGGTCCTCTGTTTACAACGTTCCGTAGTGACCAACGCGCTCCCATAAATTCATAAAAATAAGTACATTTTAGTCGGTAAACACAAGATGCGCTGGAGAAATACAGTGTGTTGTGCCTGTGCAGCTACACCGAGAAAGGATAACATCGTTTACTAAGTCATTCAATATCAAATGACAGTTATACGTTTTGATAAACCCGAACGCCCGATCCCAACTTCTAAGTTTTTTTGCACGAGAGGCAAAAAGCGGTGATGACGCAACTGAGGATACTGAACAATAACGTCCTGTATTGTATAGTACATGTACCCAGGCATTGTATTTTCCTTCATTTAGCTCATTTTTATGCTTGACAATGCTTTATTTAGGCCAAGACCACATAAAATGTGCTTAAATATGCATATTTTTGACTAATAATAGGCCGTAGTCAACCACGAAACAGCCATCGTTAATTAATTAATTAATTCCAGAGAAACCATGATTTAGTGAGGGGGTGATAATCGAACCGTGATATTGCGACACCCGGGGGCCGCAATAATTCATTGACTTGAGCTTGTGACGCAGTTAGGCACACAAATTTACACAACTTGAGAAAAATAACGTCTTTTTTCTTTAACTCATTCAATCCCAGCCATTTTTCAAAAGACCGGCCATTTTAGACCATTTTGACTGATTTTTCAAGGCCCACAGAATATTGTGTTGTATGGTTATATAAACATGGAACCTACCAACAGAAACATTACACTCCCGTCTTTCATCAGGAAAAAAAGGTTGTTTTTTTCTACCTTCTTCCGTTCTTTCGTAATCCGCAGTAGAACATAGGTAAGTTTCAGGAAAATATCAGTTCCCAACTAAAAAAGGGAGAAAACCAGCTTTTTGTGAAAAGATACATGTCAAGCATAACTTTGACACAAATATTTTTTGCTTTTGTGACAGCTCAAATATTTGAACAACTATACCAACATAAACAACACAAAAAAGAGTTTTTTTTTAAAAAATAACCATTTATTTACAAATATAACACCATGAACTAGTGACAATTTTCAGTAAATTTGGAACTAAACTTTGTGGGCGCGCGTGTGAATGCGTTAAAATTTCCCTACAATGCGTAACCTTTGGCACGCTACACTCCTCCACCCTCTCCCACTTCCTCCTTCCTGTCATGTGCTATTCTTCCATTGAAATGATCCCTGCCGAGCTCTTATCAAATGCAATTCTGCCATCTAGTGTCCATTTTTATGGCTTAAAACTGCTCTAAAATGGTAATGCATTAGTGCAGAGTTGCATCATCTCCTCTTTTTGCCTCTCGCGCCAAAAAACGTAATAGAAGTATAAATACAATGTTGGAACCGGGCGTTCGGAATTCAAAAAATGTATAAATACGTCTTTAGTATTGAAAGAGTTCATAGTCAAACTTTGTTACTAAAATGACGTTATTTTTCCTCATATTACGTTATTCTCGTGACGTTATTACTTTTTCTTGTTAGATTACAACTTTTTTCAGTTGATATTTTGACTTCATTCTTGTAAAATGTATACAGGTATTTATTTATTTCAGAGATATTTTATTTCTTTATTTTCTTTATTTCTTTTTGTAATGTTTTCTTGTTATATTTTTAGAATGTGATACAGTGACCATCCCTTCCTGGTATTACTCACAGTGAACATGTCTTGCTGGTTGCCTTGTGCATGTGGGTGTTGGTCTGCGTTGCTCTGAGCGTGCTGCTGGCCTTGCCACTGGGGCCACACTGCCTCTGTTGCCCGGGAGGGGAACTGCGACTGGGAACCATCTAGAGGAGAAACCAAATGGGTGTGAGGATCTTCTGGGAAATGAAGTCAAATACGAAGAAAACCTACCATAACCGCTGGCGTTGATGGTGGCACGTGCGTTTATTTGAGGGTAGTTTGTGCTGCTGGTCTGGCTCGGAGCGGCACCCGTGGGCATCTGGCCAAAAGAACTAGACGAGCCCCCTCCAAATCCACCCATGGAAGTAAATGGTGGCGACATGGTCTTTGCTGCTTGGGGAGCCACCTGCTGCTGATTGGAATACAAAACTCCACTTACTGAATATTCATGACAATACTACAGAAAGATATACAGTGGTGTGAAAAAGTGTTTGCCCCTTCCTGATTTCCTTTTTTTGTTGCATGTTTGTCACACTTGAATGTTTCAGATCATCGAACAAATTGAAATATTAGTCAATGACAACACAACTCAACACTAAATGCAGTTTTTAAATGAAACTTTTTATTATTAAGGGGGAAAAAACATCCAAAGCTACATGTCCCTGTGTGAAAAAGTGATTTCCCCCTAAAGATAATAAGTGGTTGGCCCCCCTTAGCAGCAACAACTGCAATCAAGCGTTTGTGATAACTTGCAATGAGTCTCTTACAGCGCTGGGGAGGAATTTTGCACAATTGTTGTCATTCAGCCACATTGGAGGCTTTTCCTTTTTAAGGTCATGCCACAGCATCTCAATAGGATTCAGGTCAGGACTTGGACTAGGCCACTCCAAAGTCTTCAGCCATTCAGAGGTGGACTTGCTGGTGTGTTTTGGATCATTGTCCTGCTGCAGAACCCAAGTTGCTTTCAGCTTGAGGTCACCAACAGATGGCCGGACATTCTCCTTCAGCACAAGTCATGCTTCCATTCATCACAGCAAGTCTTCCAGGTCCTGAAGACCATCACACTACCACCACCATGTTTTACTGTTGTTATGATGTTCTTTTTCTGAAATGTGGTGTTACTTTTACGCCAGATGTAATGGGACACACACCTTCCAAAAAGTTCAACTTTTGTCTCGTCAGACCACAGAGTATTTTCCCAAAGGTCTTGGGGATCATCAAGATGTTTTCTGGCAAAATGGAGATGAGCCTTCATGTTCTTTTTGTTTTTGCCCAGTGTCTTTCTTATGGTGGAGACATGAACACTGACCTTAACTGAGGCAAGAGAGACCTGCAGTTCTTTGGATGTTGTTGTGGGGTCTTTTTTGACGTCTTGGATGAGTTTTCGCTGTGCTCTTGGGGTCATTTTGGTTGGCCGGACGGTTCACCACTGTTCCATGTTGTGACCATTTGTGGATAACGGCTCTCACTGTGGTTGGCTGGAGTCTCAAAGCTTTAGAAATGGCTTTATAACCTTTTCCACACTGATAGATCTCAATTCATCTCAGTTAAGTTATGTTTTGACAGGAGAGGCAAACATTTTTTTCCACACTGAGCCATGTAACTTTGGATTTCTTTCTCCCTTAATAAAAAGTTTCATTTAAAAACTGCATTTGGTGTTCAGTTGTGTTGTCATTGACTAATATTTAAATTGGTTTGACAGTCTGAAACAAGTGTGACAAACACCAGTGTACCACAGAGTAGTGACTGTACTGCTTTATAGCAGTGTAGATTTACTGTCCATTGAAAATGAAATCATGTACCTGGTTATTGAACTGGGTTCCAGCAACTGTCCCTGGACCAGGCCATCCTCCACCTCCATGGAGAGGGCTGCCAGTGTTAGAGGGGGTGACAGGCTGTGGGGCTCCGACTCCGTTCTGTCGTGACATCTGGGCCAACATCTGCCCTGCTGAGTGGGTTGGCTGTGTCATCTGCGGGGCCATACTGACCGGCCTGCACAGCGTGGTACGGAAGGAATGTTTTGGTGTCAATTAACATGCTACAAAACTTCAGTGTATATCAAATAAAATAACACTTTCACAAGAAACTGCATTTGAAGACACCATGAGCAACATGGAAAGCCGCTGGCAGCTTCATCTGCAACCACTTCAAGTGTGGTCAACCCTGAAAACCTTTCTTGTGGAGGAGATGCTTGGTACATGAGACACTGGGATTTCCAAGTCCTGCCAGCTGGAATCACCTCCACAAAACAAGACCTGACATAAACACGTACAGTAATCCCTCACCACTTTGCACTTTGAATTTCATGGCTTAATTCTAACACAGCTTTTTAAAAATATTGTAATTAATAAATCAGACTGTTTTGTGGTTGACTACAGCCTATTATTAGTAAAAAAAAAATACATGCATATTCAAGCAATTTTTTTTTACATATTTATTGGCTACAATTAAGCATTTTCAAGCTTAACAATGGCTAAATGAAGTAAAATATAAATATAAGGCATTCAAAAGACGCATCCAACGACGATGATGATATGTAGTACGGTATTCTACACTGGTCACGAGGTGTCAGTAATGTTTCTGTAATGTTGGCTGAGACACACAAGCACCAGCATTGATGGCCAGAACAACAGGCTTTTATTGAAGTTTTGAATGATCTCACAACAGGCACAATAATCCCTAACGCGGGCTACTGCTGCGATCGTAACACACTCCAAGATAAAACTCAATTCTGTCATTTCCTTGCAGACCCCCCACTCAGCTCCCCCAGCACTGGAACTCATTACATTACATTTACGAGGCAATAGCCTCATTAATGCCTTTCTCTGATCATGTCTACTATACTGGGTTATCAGAGTGTAAAGGTGACCATAGGGTTGTTATTTCATGTCTAGAGGGCTCTAATAATGTTAAAAGCCGCATTTAAAAGGTCGCAAAGCGGTTTTCTATGCTCTGTGAAAACATCTGTTTATAGATAAGGCGTCATACTTCATGGAAATCCACTTATCATGGTAGGATCTGAAACCAACAGCAATAAACGAGCAATAAGTCGGACCCATTTATGTCGACCAACTCATCAAGTCCTGGTTAACCATATTCTTTCTGTCACTAAAGTACCTGCTTACGCCTGAAGCAGTGTTCTATGTCATTCATCACAGGAGGGCGTCCTACCTGTATGCATCGTTGGAGCGACCAGCGGTGAAGTTGTTGACCGCAGGGTAGATTTGGGTGGAGGGCGTTGAGGTGGAGGGCATACCCTTTGTCTGACTGGGGCCTTGGAAAAGGGAGGGGAAGAGATCTGGCTTGTCGAGGGTCTTGCTGTGGTCCGGTCCGGCTGCCGTCACTGGCTGCACTGGCATCTGAGGGTGATGAGAATGGCATGCATTCACAGGACTCTACAGAGCTACATTTATACACTATACACTATGAAGCACAGTCCTATTTTACAATATGACGAGTACAAAGTGGATCGAAACATTTAGCAGGATGACAATATGTGTGTTATAAAAAGAGCCATCTTCTGTGCGCCAAGCTCCTGATCATCAAACTCAACTGCTAACAAAAAGTGTCAAATGGATGTAAAGGAGAATGCTTCGCAGTTCAACACACACTTACAGGAAAATGTGGCTCATAAGTCACACACCAAGAGGGGAAAATAGAAAAAAAATAAATGAACTTTGAAAAATGGCTGGGATTGAATGAGTTAAATTATAAACGCAATTTTGTTATAGGGACAATGGTTTTTGCCGATGAACAATGAAGAAGTTTAACAACAGCAAAGTTTGGGATTGGGAAACGATGTGGTGTACTGAGCCTTTGCTGTAACTGTACCACTGTTAACATGCCTTTTTGATTTATGCAGCAAGGTTTACAACAAAGGTTAAAATGTCTTTAATAACTAGGATATGGGCTTGGATCGGAAGCATGGAATTACAGTGTGTAAAAATGATGGAATTCCTCCAAACAGGCCAGGTTTCATGGTTATGTACGTGCGCCCATAAATTATTAGTCTTTCCCGCACATTCATTTATTTGTACCTGTTTGCCCTCGCTCATTAACACATTATAATGGGACTGTCGGTGTAGCTTGTCGATGCAACTCTGTACAGTGGATGGCATCGTAGTTGCTTAAAACACCTCATACGCACATCTCACAGCTGAGCTGCTCTTGCATTATAAACATATAGCATTACAAACAACACATTGAGATATTAGATGTACAGTGACAGGTACATTATGTTTAAAATCAACGCACACTTACATGAAGCCCAGGAAATCAATGTTTTTTGTTTTTTTTTTAATTGTATTATTTTTTAAATTGCCTGTGCTTGTTATACGGTGCATGCAAGTTTCGCGTCATGGACAGTCGGAATGAAACCGAGAGACCGAGGACGTCCTGTGTGCATCAAACTACAGGAAGTTGAAAGGAAGTCCATCCATCCATTTTCTATGCCGCTTCTCCTCATTAGAGTCACGGGGGTATGCTGGAGCCTATCCCAGGTAACTTTGGGCAACAGGTGGTGTACACTGGCAGGGCACATATAGACAAACAAGCATTCACACTCACATTCATACCTATGGACAATTTAGAGTCTCCAATTAACCTAACATGCATGTTTTTGGAATGTGGGAGGAAACCGGAGTACCGGGAGAAAACCCACACACGCACGGGGAGAACATGCAAACTCCACACAGAAATGCCCAACGAAGATTCGAACCCAGGTCTTCCCGATCTCCGGACTGTGACTGTGTGCTAACCACTAGACCAGCGTGCGGCTGAAAGGAAGTCATGACGCATCACTCCCTGCATTCATTTTGTTGTACTTCCTGACTATTTTTCATCGTGAAAACAGAAAAGGAGTAAAGAGAAAAACGCAAAGCAGTCGTCCTTCCCCTTACCTGGGAGAGCGTGATGGGTCCTGCCTCGTACATGCCGTCTCTTGCGGCGCCCACTTCCAACTCGGCCTGCTGCTGCTGCAACTGCCTGTGAAAGGACGATGGAAGGGTGATGAGTGCTGAGTGGAGGTGCCGTCAAAACAAGCTCATTCCACCCGGTGAGTGACAAATACACAAAAGGAACCCGCCACCAGTCACCATGGCAACATCAACAAAAGAGGATAAGACGATAAGAGTAATTCTAAAGACATGTACCACTCTCATGCTGCGAAACCTGCAAAACGTTTGGTGTTAGAGGCTGTCAAACATGCAAAAAGAAGCTGTGAGATATAAACCAGAAACATGTCTGTGGTCTCCCATGAAGAAGCTGCAACTACTACTGTCCCTTGCTGGGGAGGGAGGAGAGTGACGGCCAGCCTGCTCTCACCTGGTAGCTACCTGCCCTGGGCTAAGAACCACAGGTGAGCCATTTGAGCTTCTCTGACCCAGGGAGGGGGGCAGCAAACCGCTTGGGGAGGAGATGGGAGTGAGGGGGTCCTGACTCGCGTTTCTACTGGCCCCAGAGGTGGGATGAAGGGAGACAGGGATCAGTGTGAGGTTGGGGAGTAGGGGACTGGGGTTATGCGGAGGCATTCAGAATCTCATAAACCGCAGAACTGTTATATCTACAGTAGTAGGGGTGTGACGGTTCACGTATTAATAATACCATCTATGTACTGTATGTATGTATGCATGTATGCATGTATGTATGCATGTATCTATGCATGTATGTCGTGGAAATAACACGGCCACCACATGTGGCTGCTTTTCAAGCAGCTATGTTTGTTCATTCAAGGACATTTTTTGCCATGAGCTCAACGTCCAGCATCGGTGCGATTCCCTGTCTACCCATTGATAAAAAGGTGGCCATGCCGGTGCTAAGATGAAAGTCAAGCGGCTCGCGAGGAAGCGGAGATTCAAGCCTTCGGTAGCTTCTATTATCATGGGAAATGTGAAATCACCACCAAGCAAGATCGACGAGTTGGCAAAATGGTCTGGACCACAGGTGTCAAACTCAAGGCCCGCGGGCCAAATGTGGCCCACCAAGTCATTTTATGTGGCCCGCGAGAGCAATAAAATAGGTCAAAACCGTGCTTTGATCAAAAACTACATTTCCCACAATGCCTATCGACTACAATACGAAGTGACGGCTCACCGCCACTAAACGGCAGTGTCTCCACATCAATGCCAACGAGTTGAATTGACAAATAAATAATGATCCCAAAATGTCCAGGGAGAGAAAAGTTGATGCGGATGGAGGATCGTTTCAAGGAAGATGGGAAGGCGAGTACTTGTTTGTGCTTCAAGGAGAAAGACCGCTATGTCTTTTGTGTTACGAAGCGGTGTCGGTTGTTAAAGAGTACAATCTGCGTCGGCATTTTGACACTAAACACGGAGCTAAGTACGCCAAAGCTAGCCTTCAAGCAATGCAACAAATTGCCCAAGAATTAGAAGGCAAACTGTGATTGCAGCAGAGTGTGGTCACGAAATCCACAGCCAAAACCAATGCGGCAGTGGAAGCTAGCTTTATTGTGGCTGAAGAAATTGCCCACGCTTCCAAGTGCTTTTCAGAGGGAGCGTTTTTTGAAGCGGTGCATGCTGAAGGTCTGTGAACAGGTGTGCCCCGACCAATTACAGACTTTAAAAAAATATCATAAATATATTTTTAGGTTAGTTACTAACCTAAAAACATGACCAATATAGCTGTAAACTGAGTCAACTTTTATTTTGTCATTTTTAGTTGATTACATATTATTTATGTGCGGCTGCTGTTGCAATTATTTAGTATTTGCAGGTTTTATGTTTGCATGCAGACAAATGATTGTAGTCAAACCATCAGTTGGTTGCAAGGCTGTGCAGCCTTTTTTGTGTAAAATGCTACATCTGTCGTACATGTTGTTAGCAGCTCACAATTGTCTACAGTATTTAAGCCCATTTTAACTTTGACAAAAACGTTTGGAACAAAGTTAATGTCATAACTTGTGTTTTATGTTATTTTTCTTAATTCACTTGGATAGTTTGATCCTTGGTTGGTGGAGTAGTGTGGGTTTCATGACAAATTCAAATGATTTATGTTATAACACAGCAACAAGTAAAGATAGTTTTTTTCTATGCAACTGTAATGTTTGTCACTTGAATAAGTCATACATTTAGAGTTATTTAACATGAAGGAGTTGTTACGTTTATTTTACATTACATTTAGTTTTATTTATAAGTTACATCGGGCCCCTTGAGGACAGCCATTATGTCGATGTGGCCCCAAGTGAAAAGGAGTTTGACACCCCTGGTCTAGACCTTCAAATTGAATGGCTAAGAGGTAGCGTCCCAGAGGCTAACATGAGGAGCTAGCCTACTTCAGTAGTCAGCAGAGCGGCCAAGAACACAAGAGCCTGTGGAAAGCGCAACGGAGGTGGGCTTGCACTGTATGTGGTGTCATCCTGGCCATGTGAACATTAAAATGCATCTATCCAGCATTTTTCTAAATATCAGTTTTCACTATCAAGAAAAATCCGATACTGATGTCTACCACTATCACATTTTTATGCGATATCGAACAAATATGGCCATCCCTAATTTTTCTGTCTGCTATATAAATTTGTGTTAATTTGAGAGTATTATTTATTCCAGCGGTCTCACTTTAAAAATCATTAAAGCTTTTTACACAAAAGCTAAGCAGCTGTACTGAAAATAGTGACGCGATTATGGTGTACCGTTACACCCCTAATATTTAGATGGCTTTGCTTAAACAAACAGAACCAAATATGTGACTCACTTGACGTTGACGTTTGTGCAGATGATGTATTCAATCTCCTCCGAAAATGGATTCTGGAAGGTGAAGGAGCTGGTTCTCATCCAAATCCATTCTCTGGATTTGGAGCGGAACCTGAACATCACTGATAGCACTTGACCCTTCAGCTTCATCACCTGAAGACAAAAACAAACAAAAAAACAATATGAGCAACAAAAGAAGTTAGATGACACCATAAACTGTCAATGCATGGTTGCAGACCACCACAATGTATCCCACAGGGAATCCTCCAATTATTTCTGATACGCTACATAAACCAAAAATGTCATCCGGTGAAACACAGCAGTATTAACATGGAGGAAAAACATGTCAACAAATATCCTTTATTATCACCCATTCTCCTTATATCCACATGAGTCAGCCAGGCGTCGAGCACCTCACTTCCCATACCGATATCAACCGATACCGATATAAGCAGCGGCTCTTCCTGCAAACTAATGTCAGGTCGCATCTCATGTGATGAATCAACAGATGATGCTTCTTTTACTGTGATGCCACTGGATGCATTTCACAAATAAACACTCACTGCGTTTACATGCAGTCAATATTCAGGTTAAGGTCAACGGGCCTCATTCACGAACATCTTCTTAAAAGTCTTCTTAAGAAGTGTACTTAAGAAGGCGCGGGTTGGAAACTGCGCCACATTCACGACACGTTCTTAAGTAGGGATAATCGTTCGCACCGGTATTCTTAGGTTGATGAATGCCAACTGCGATGCACATGTATGTAAGGCCTAATTTGCATAGGTCACCGCCTATTATTTCCTATATAAGGCAAAAATGTGCCGTGCGCAACAGGCAGCTGGAGGCGGAGATGGCAACGCACAAGGGCAAGACTGAGGAGCAGCTGGACAACAAACGAAAGAAAAACTTCAATTCTGCTGAAATAGAGGTGCTTTTACAAGGAGTGAGCGAACACAAGACCACCTTATTTTCACGTGTATCCACCGGTCATCAGGCCATCCAAAAAGAGTCGGCATGGAGCACCATTGCAGGAAACATAAATGCCGTTTCCACGGAGAAATGCACCACCGCAGAGGTTAAAAAGAAGTGTTTTGACTTAAAATAGACTGAAAAAAAAAGATTGGACTGCACCGGAGGGATCTGGAGGAAACGGGAGGTGGGCCATCAATCAGAAACCAAACCATTTCGGAAACTCTAGAAAATATTTACACAATCATGATGGAAAAATAAAGTCAAAATACATAGTTTGTGTGTGACAATGTATTTTTTCTGTGGTTACATTTGATTAGACGCTGCCTAATTAATACAGCAGCCCCGTGCTCTGGCTCAAGACGTGGCTGGGGGCGCATGTCGTTATCTGGGGGTGCTCGTGCGCAATAGACACACCACATTTCATTGCGATGTTATTCTGATGATCCTGCACACCTGCAAGAACAGAGAGGGAAGCCTGAAGCCTGAAGCGGGACATCAAATATTCATGGCTTCCAGCAAATAAATCTAATGGTCCCTTTACATTCTCTCTCTGTGCAGCGCACGTCCAGCCAGCTACTTTTTTTTTTGATGAATTGGGATTTGAATATATATTTATCCATGGAGTATATTTTAGTTGTTTTGATGATAAATAATTGTTGGGATATTTTATTTGCACTACATTTTTTGGGATCAGGTTGCAAAATCCATCACGATTGCGCATTGAAAGTGCAAGCTTTGCTTGTGCGTAAGAGTCCTCCTGAGCGTTCGTAGAATTTGTTCTTAGATCTAAGAACTGTGAGTAGAGAACACGTTTCGTGAATGCCAAAAATCTTCGTAAGAAGGCTTTAAGAACACATTTGTGCGTAAGAACGTTTCGTGAATGAGGCCCAATATTCTGGTTTCTGAAACATTCGGAATAACCCGTCTACATGTGACATGAAAAAAACAAAAACAAAAAAAAGCGTCCGCATGTTTTGGACACACGGGTAAAGAGAGGGGCTGAGCTGTCAACTGATCACCACCTGGTGATGAGTTGGATTAGATGGCGGGGGAGGATGCCGGACAGACCCGGGAGACCCAAACGTGTAGTGAGGGTGTGCTGGGAACGTTTGGCAGAGTCTCCTGTTCGTCGAGTCTTCAGCTCTCACCTCCGGCAGAGCTTCTCCTGCATCCCGGGGGAGGATGAGGATATCGAGTCCGAATGGGCTTTATTCCGTGCCTCCATTGCTGAGGCAGCCGATCGGAGCTGCGGCCGCAAGGTGGTCGGTGCCAGTCGTGGCGGCAAGCCCCGAACCCGATGGTGGACACCAGAGGTCAGGGCTGCCGTCAAGCTGAAGGAGGAGTCCTATCGAGCATGGATGGCTTGTGGGACTCCTGAAGCAGCTGACGGGTACCGGCAGGCCAAGTGGCACGCGGCTTCGGCGGTGGTCGAGGCAAAAACTCGGGTGTGGAAGGAGTTTGGTGAGGCCATGGAACACGACTTTCGGTCGGCCTCGAAGAGGTTCTGGCAAACCGTCCGGCGCCTCAGAAAGGGGAAGCAGTGCCCGGTCCACACTGTTTACAGTGGGGACGGGAGCCTGCTGACCTCGACTGAGGATATAGTTGGGCGGTGGAAGGAATACTTTGAGGCCCTTCTCAATCCCACTGACATACCTTCCCTAGAGGAAGCAGAGACTGAGGATACGAACGCGGACAGTTCCATCACCGTGGCTGAGGTATCTGGGGTAGTCAAAATGCTCCCCAGTGGCAAAGCTCCGGGGGTGGACGAGTTTCGCCCTGAATTCCTCAAGGCTTTGGATGTTGCGGGACTGTCTTGGCTGACACGTCTCTTCAACATTGCGTGGAAGTCGGGAACAGTACCTCTGGATTGGCAGACTGGGGTGGTGGTCCCCCTTTTCAAGAAGGGTGACCGGAGGGTGTGTTCCAACTATAGGGGGATCACACTCCTCAGCCTCCCTGGGAAAGTCTATTCCAGGGTGCTGGAGAGAAGGGTACGACCGTTAATCGAACCTCGGCTACAGGAGGTGCAATGTGGTTTTCGTCCTGGTCGCGGAACACTGGACCAGCTCTACACCCTTGCAAGGGTCCTGGAGGGTACTTGTGAGTTTGCCCAACCGGTCTACATGTGCTTTGTGGACCTGGAAAAGGCATTCGACCGTGTCCCTCGCGGTGTCCTGTGGGGGGTGCTCCGGGAGTATGGGATTGGTGGCGCGCTACTACGTGCCATTCAGTCCTTGTACAACCGGAGCAGGAGCCTGGTTCGCATTGCCAGTAGTAAGTCAAGCCTGTTTCCGGTGAACGTTGGCCTCCGCCAAGGCTGCCCTTTGTCACCGATTTTGTTCATAATTTTCATGGACAGAATTTCTAGGCGCAGCCAAGGTGTCGAGGGAGTCCAGTTCGGGGGCACTAGGATCTCATCTCTGCTATTTGCAGACGATGTGGTCCTGATGGCCTCATCGAGCTGTGACCTGCAGCGTTTACTGGGACGGTTTGCATCTGAGTGTGAAGCTTCTGGGATGAGACTCAGCACCTCCAAATCCGAGGCCATGGTTCTCAGTCGGAAAAGGGTGGATTGCTCCCTCCGGGTTGGGAATGAGGTCCTGCCCCAGGTGGAGGAGTTCAAGTATCTCGGGGTCTTGTTCACGAGTGAGGGAAGGTTGGAGCGTGAGGTCGATAGGCGGATCGGCGCAGCGTCTGCAGTAATGCGGTCGCTGTACCGGACCGTCGTGGTGAAGAGAGAGCTGAGCCGGAAGGCAAAGCTCTCAATTTACCGATCGATCTATGTTCCCACCCTCACCTATGGTCATGAGCTTTGGGTCATGACCGAAAGAACGAGATCGCGGATACAAGCGGCTGAAATGAGTTTTCTTCGTAGGGTAGCGGGACTCACCCTAAGAGACAGGGTGAGGAGCTCGGTTATCCGAGAGGAGCTCAGAGTAGAGCCGCTGCTCCTTCACATCGAGAGGAGCCAGCTGAGGTGGCTCGGGCATCTAGTCCGGATGCCTCCCGGACGCCTCCCTGGTGAGGTGTTTCGGGCATGCCCAGCCGGGAGAAGGCCCCGGGGAAGACCTAGGACACGCTGGAGGGATTATGTCTCACAGCTGGCCTGGGAACGCCTCGGTGTCCTCCCGGTGGAGCTGGAGGAGGTGGTCGGGGACCGGGAAGTCTGGGCTTCCCTACTGAGACTGCTGCCCCCGCGACCCGGACCCGGATAAGCGGAGGAAAATGGAATGGAATGGAAAAAAAAAAGCACAGAAAACATCATGAGGCAATGCGAGTCATTTCTGCTTCCTGTATCCAAAAACAACAACACCGGCACAGAGGATAATGAACAGCTTTGTTTGTGCTTTGGTGCTGGTACTGACCCACCACCATTACTTGACACTATTCTGTCTCACTTTCTTCATTAACGGAAGGCGAGAATGTGAAGAAATAGGAAATGGAGCCGGAGCTGTGCCATCTGTATCCATGCTACATCCACCCGAGCCTCCTGGACACTTTTGACCCAGTATTTGGGCTAGAAAAGGAGTCCCAGGGGAAACATTCAGGTATTTAAACACTGGAATATGAGCATATATGGGTCAAAAGGGTTATTTGTGTTTACATGGCCGTGTACAACCAGGTTATTGCTAATATTCCGGTTATGACAGGGTTATCCGACTGCACGGAAACGTGCTCACTGTTTGTATAAAATAAGCCAAATACAAATACACCCCTACACCCAGGGCCTTCTCTGTTGCCGCCCCCTTCCTTTGGAACTCACTTCTGCCACACATTCGTGACACTGCTGACCTTACAACCTTCAAGACCAACTTAAAAACACACCTGCTGCACACTGCTTTTAACTTGTAGCGAGGGGTGTCCCAGTCCGATATTGATATTGGTCTGATATCAGCCAAAAAAATAACAGTATAGAACTAGAAAAGCACTCGGAGAGCGGAGACCTCCGCCAAGTGCCATAGTCCCCCCCCCCCCCCCCCCCCCCCCCCCCCCCCCCCCCCAATATTGTAATTTACAGCATAAATATTAGTCTTACATTTATTTCATCTACATATTTAGATTCCCTGACAAAGAATATATACTGTTAGCATTGGGATTCATAATGATATCAATATTAGTTCAGTAGTTGACAAAAATGACATTTTCCATAATGGTGGTTTTCTTCCGGATCTATAGCTCCATAACTGTTGAAGACACAACAAATCCAGATTCCACAGTGTCTTGGCTTATATGATGGTGTTTGTTGTATGTTTACAGCTTCATTGGTTGTCTTCCTATGATGGAAATTCCAAAGGTCTTTTCATATCGTGGATCATAGTATCTGGAATTATTCCATTATCTGGATCAGTCTTTGATATTTTGTAGAAACTGTCCTGTATTTTTTTCCCCAAGTGCTCTGACCATTTTTTGTGGTGGAGTTACATGCACAAATGCTGAAAATGGTCCTATTCCTGATCCGGATCACCCCCAAAATGTAATAAATTCTTAGAAATATCCCATTTCCGACAATTCCTGAAAGATTCATCCAAATCCATTCTGATCTTTTCAAATTATTTTGAACACAAACAAACAATCAGATCAACGCCAGAAAAACAAGCATGACCTCCTTGTCGGAGGTAATTATATTGACCTGCATCTAAAAATCTCCAATATTGGCACTCCGATACAAGCAGTCCATGCCATTCACCGCACCAGCACTTCTTTCTATCCAGCAGCAGAACTTGGATTCAGCATGCGGAACTCACGGGATAACAACAGCAGCGTGTGCTAGCGTGTTTACATAGATAGATACTTCCTGCATCTCCAAGAGATCTTCCTTAAAGTCAGAAAAAGACCTTGCAGCTGAGCGCAAAACCTGTCTTGCACAAGTTTCCCTTGGTGGCACGGAACCGGGGAAGTTTAAGACGACCAATCTCGTCGGCATGTCAAGAAGGACTTTCGCAACACCACGGCTTCCCGAAACATCCACCGCTGTTTGAAACATTTGCAAAGCGTGAGGAACTTCCACGGGACGGCAAAAGAGAAAAGGTCCAGCCTCCGTCGGTGGCCAGTAGTGTCGGTTTTAAACGCTTCATTGAGCACGTCGCGCCTCGCTAGATTATGCCTACGGTGGATAAAACTAAACGCCGCATGCATCAAGAAGTAAATGGGTCCCTTTTTCCTCATACCTACTGTTGCTGACTATTCTTCTTTATTTGAAGAAACAAGTATTATTTGAACTAAACAAGTAATACAAGTATGTATGACCTGTGCTGATATCGGATCGATATTGGTATTGGTCGATATTCAAGCCTGCAATATTGGAATCGGATTTGAAAGTGGCAAAGTTGTATCGTGACACCCCTACTTATAACGCTTTAAATAAGGCATATTTAGGAATACAGTCGTCCCTTGCTATATTGCGGGTCAAATATCGCTGCCTCACTATATAGCGTTTTTTCAAAATGATGGCTGTTTGGTGGTTGACTATGGCCTATTATTAGCCAAAAATGATAGAAAGACCAGATATAGTGTATGTACTATTGTGGTCACAAGGCATCAGTAAAGTTATGAGACATGACGTTACATTACATGACCTTCCAGACATAAATGAGGGATGACTATGTGACATTACAATGTTTTAATCTCGCCTTTTGGATGCACTTTTTAATTGCATTTGTTCTGAATTCTACGCTGTAAAGAATAAAATAAAATAGTAACTAAACAAGTAAGCCAGGTTAGTCTTAAAAAAGAATCCACTAAAATAATGCTGGCAAGGATACATTTTGGAAAGCTGCACATTCCTCTGTGGCGCAAACATTGGTACAAGAACAAAGTAAAGTGCAAAGTGTGAAACTCTGGGCTAATACGATCACTGAAATTACAAACTGGTTATCGCCAAGTCTTTTTTTTTTTTTTTGAGTACTGCTGGTCACTTCTTATCATAGCTTTGTGAAATAGCGCTGCGTGTGATTCTTCCTGTGGTGTGATATCAGATTAGACGTAGTGAAGGAAGATCCTTTATTCCTTCCCTCGCATAGCCAGTGCTTAACTGTCTTTGCCAATTGCATATTTACAATGCAAAGACAAAACTTTCTGAGCTAGCAAGCTTTGTTGCAATGTGGAACACGGCCCAGTATGATGAGGTCTCACTTGCACTAAGCAAACACCGATATGGTTCGATATCACATTTTCACAACATACTGTAATATTGGTCGACTGATGATATCGGACGCCCCTCATGTAAAGCAAGCAAGATGCGTATTAACTTTTTGACCCTTATAGCACCAAGCAGCATTCATGGAGTCTCTTGTCGGTCCGAGGAATGAGTGACTCCTTGAGTGACTCCTCACGTGGGAGTGCAGCCCTATTCCTGGGACACAGTCTTCCACAAACACTGCAGGAGATTTTGTCCCGTTCTGATGTGAGAGGTTTACATTTTCTGCGAGCTCTCTTGTCTTGGACGGATGGCACTCTTGCCTGATAGATGAGTATGTTGCGAATGATGCTCCAAACATTGAACAGCCACTCATTTCTTATAAACTGAAGAGCGTCTCAAAGCAGCGACACGTGACATTCCTGCTGCAAACATTCATGCACGCTCCCTGACATTGCTGGGTCATGTTTCACATGTGTGTGAGCTTAACAATTCACACACCACATTGCAAACAGGTGAAAATCACTCCTTTACAGGGGTGTCACGGGACACCCAACTCATGAGACGAGGCGATGCACGAGATTGGGTTCACAAGACGACGAAAGACGTTAACATCAATTTTTAAAAAGTACAATGAAAAAATAAGACGAGACTGATTCACAAAACAGTGCAAGTGCATTTTGAAATTATTATTGTGCCACAAATTGACGCTAAATGATATTATTGTCTAAATTTTTTTAGACCAAATAAACCACGCACTGGAAGAGTGTGTTGAAGGTTCTGTCGCTGCAAGGGTGGGGCTGCATTGTGAACAGGTTTATGCAGCTTTCAAACTGGCATCCCACAGCGGTACTTTTGTACAATCGGAGGTACGCGCAGCAGATAAACAAAGCAAGAAACACTTCCTGACTTTTAATGTGCACCCCTACTTGCTCAATATAGCCACATCTCTTCTAGGCATGGGCTGTGTTGTGAAGCAAAACCGGTGATCACTGGAGCTCGTAAAGTTGGCGCTCAGTGCAAACGAGGGTAAATAGAAGCACTTGGTGATTTAAGGCTTAGACAAGTTGAGCATTTAATGTAGAATTACTCCAGCTTCTGCTTGGACAACAAACAGTGCCAGCTGTTCAACTTTGACGGAAATAACAGCCACACATCGCTTGCTGATGCTGGGAACACCACAGTATGTTGGACTGCAAGGTGTGTATAAAGCACTTAAAGGTGCGGTTCAATTAATGCCTTGCACACTACCACTTCCATATTACTGTATTATCATTCACAGTAGCCAAAATCTTTTCATCTCGCGAAATCTCAACTCTTACTTTACAATTGATTTTTTTACCTGTTGGAAGCTATCTCGGAGTAAGCCTTGGTCTTCAGGGTGGGCGAGTTCAAGAATATTCTTCCCCAACAGCTCCTAAACGAACACGAGGTCCATAAGCTCATCGTGAACACAACAAGTCTCTAATAAACAAATGTTGTAAGGCGCAGCACCTGAGGCTGGTAGTTGACGGCTGCGACACAACGGTGGTCGACAAAGGTGAAGATGCCCTGGCAGTTGTGGCGCGAGATGAACTCCACTGGAACGCTGATGCTGTTGACGTCCGTGTCACCTGGACAGCAGGTCACCTGAAATGGATGGGTGGAAGGATGTCATATTTTAAAAAAACAACAAAAATACAATGCATACAGTGGTGTGGAAAAAGTGTTTGCCCCCTTCCTGATATCTTTTTTTTGTTGCATGTTTGTCACATTTAAATGTTTCAGATCATCAAACATGTTTAAATATTAGTCAATGACAACACAACCGAACACAAAATTCAAGATTCAAGAGTTTTATTGTCATATACACAGTAAAACAGGCAGTTATACTATGCAATGAAATTCTTATTCTGTTCATTCTCCCAAGAAAAGAAAGAAAACACAAGAAAGAATAAGAACATAAGAAACATAAATACCAATAAATTAAGCAGCAACAACAGAAGAGACATTAATACAGATAGATAATACAAATAAATAAATAAATAAATAAAGTGCTATGAGTGTGTGTTGCGTGCGGCGTGTGTGAGTGCTTCGTTGAGAAGCCTGATGGCCTGTGGGTAAAAGCTGTTTGCCAGCCTTGTGGTCCTGGACTTCAAACTCCTGTAGCGTCTGCCTGACGGTAGGAGTGTGAATAATGAGTGTTGTGGATGTGTGCTGTCCTTGATGAGGTTGTGTGTTCTTCGTAGGTTCGTTCACGTGTTGTTGTTCTTCGTTCACGTGTTGTACAGTTACCGTACCAAACAGTGATGGAGGCGGTAAGGACACTTTCCATAGTGCATCTGTAGAAGCAACTCAGGATTGTGGTGGACATGCCAAATTTCCTCAGTCTTCTCAGGAAGTACAGTCTCCTTTGGGACTTCTTCAGAATTTGTTGGGTGTTGTGAGACCAGGTGAGGTCCTCGCTGATGTGTGTGCCAAGGAACTTGAAGGTTTTCACCCTCTCCACCTCAGTCTCATCAATAAACAGGGGTTTATGCGGCTCCTTTTCCCTTGTTCTTGGGTCGATGATCATCTCTTTAGTCTTATCTGTATTGAGAAGGAGATTGTTATCACGACACCAAGCTATGAGGTCCGCCACCTCTCTTCTGTATGATGTTTCAACACCTCCAGTGATCAGGCCAATGACTGTAGTGTCATCCGCAAATTTAATGATGCTGCTGTTGTTCTGGGAGGCCACGCAATCGTAGGTGAAGAGCGTGTAGAGGAGCAGACTCAGCACACACCCCTGTGGGGTCCCAGTGCTCACAATTCTTGAGCTGGATGTGCGATTGTGGACTCTGACTGACTGGGGCCTGCCTGTGAGAAAGTTAAACACCCAGTTACAGAGGGAGGGGGACAGGCCAAGTGTGAGGAGCTTATCTGTGAGTTTGTGGGGGCTGACTGTATTAAAAGCAGAGCTATAGTCTATAAATAGCATTCTGACATATGTGTCCTGGCCCTGTAGGTGAGAAAGGGCTGTGTGGATGGCAGTGTTGACTGCATCATCCGTGGACCGGTTCTGGCGGTATGCAAACTGTAGAGGGTCCACAGTTGCCGGGATGCTCTTTTTGATGTGGGTCATGACTATTCTTTCAAAGCACTTCATAACAATAGGAGTGAGTGCTATAGGGCGATAGTCATTCAAGCAGGTCACGTTGCTCTTCTTGGGTACGGGCACTATGGTGGTGGACTTAAAGCAGGTCGGTACAGATGCTTGTGCAAGCGACAGGTTAAATATGTCAGCAAGCACATCAGCTAGCGCTGATGAGCAAACCCGAGGTGCACGTCCTGAGATGTTGTCTGGGCCTGCTGCTTTTCGTGGGTTTGTTTTGTTTAGAACCCTGCGCACATCAGCTGATGTCACCATGAGAGGTGAGTCCTGTGTGCTCCCCAAGTCCAGCCACCCTCTCTGCTCATCAGGAGTTTGGGTGTCAAAGCTGGCATAGAACTCATTCAGCTCATCTGGAAGTGTGGTATGGTTGGACGTGGCTACGCTACTCCGCTGTCGATAGTCTATGATGTGCTGGAGCCCCGCCCACATGCGCCGAGGGTCTGAGGTGGAATAGTAGCCCTCCAGCTTCTGTCTGTACTGTCTTTTGGCCTCTCGTATGGACCTCCTCAGGTCATATCTGGCCTTTTTGTAGTCCTCAATGGTGCCCATGACAAATGCAGACGAACGAGCACGTAGCTTAGACCTTACATCACAGTTCATCCATGGTTTTTGGTTAGGGTATTTTCTGTAATACTTGGTGGTGCTAACAGTCTCTATGCATGTGCATTATAATGTAGCCAGTAACAGCAGAAGCATATTCATCCAAATCAACAGTACAATCTTCCCTCCCAAAGGTCTTGGGGATCATCAAGATGTTTTCTGGTGAAATTGAGATGAGCCTTAATGTTGTTTTTGTTCAGCAGTGGTTTTGGTCTTGGAACTCTGCCATGCAGGCCGTTTTTGCCCAGTGTCTTTCTAATGGTGGAGTCATGAACACTGACCTTAACTGAGGCAAGTGAGGCCTGCAGTTCTTTGGATGTTGTTGTGGGGCCTTTTGTGACCTGTCGTCGCTGCGCTCTTGGGGTCATTTTGGTTGGCCGGCCACTCGAAGGAAGGTTCACCACTATTCCATGTTTTGGCCATTTGTGGATAATGGCTCTCACTGTGGATGGTTGGAGTCCCAATGCTTTAGAAATGGCTTCATAACCTTTTCTACACTGATAGATCTCAATTCATCTCAGTTAAATTATGTTTTAATAGGGGGGCAAATCACTTTGATGATCTGGAACATTTAAGTGTGACAAAAAAAAAAGGAAATCTGTAAGGGGGCGAACACTTTTTCACACCACTGTAAGTAATTATCAAAGCAACATTTGATATAAAGTGGAACCTACTTTAGTCGACTACGCGTCTATGTGGACCAACTCATATGGGTCTCTTTATGTTGACATATGTTTTAGTATTGTTTACGTCATCATTATCACTAAGCAGTGTGGAACAGCAACAAAACTACTGGCTGGTTACACAGCATTTAAACTTCCTGTTCAGCGCAAAGTAGGCTTCAAAATTAAAACATGGCAGTATTAACTTGGATCCTACCACAGCAACTAACAAAATCCACACATTTTCTGTTCATTTGTTAGCCACTGGACGAAATATTTGCGCATGAAAGCTTTATTGTCATGGTAGTCAAGACGAGGGTTGGGCATCGAGTCTCCAGCATCAATGGAACTGGGACTAAGATTCCGATTCAGAGTTTGGCTTAATTTGATACGAAAGAGTGGTCAGCTCAGTGCAACATTTGCAACACAATGATATCATGCATAGGAGGGTGGTGAACCACCAGCATGATTAATGTTCGCACATTCATGATGTAGAAATAACAATACCTCGTCTTTGATGTGCTACAACGGACTTCCTCTAAGTAGTCAGAATCAGGGAAGTCCAACAGTAAATGTTGTCTGTCTCATGCAAATGTAAGCCAGGGTCTCAGGATACTAGCTGATGTGGGAGTTGGGTGTAAATAAATGATGGGGGCTACAGTGAGGCAAGTTTATTTATTTGCACAGTACGTCCCTTTTAGCAACAAAATAAGAGCACTTTGGGTTATATCCTGTTTAACTGTGTTCATAAAATAAGGGTGTCATAAAAAAATAGCCATTTGGGCATCTCTGTGTGGAGTGAGCGTGTTCTCCCCGTGTGTGCGTGGGTTTTCGTCGGGTACTCTGGCTTCATCCCACATTCCAAAAACATGCATGTTAGGTTAATTGGCGACTCTAAATTGCCCATAGGGATGAATGACTGGTTGCGTGTCTATATGTGCCCTGTGATTGGCTGGCGGGCGACCAGTCCCGGGTGTGCACTGCCTCTTGCCCAAGGTCAGCTGGGATAGGCTCCCGCATACCCCGAGACCCAAATGACAAGCGGTACAGAAAATGGATGGATGGATAAAAAAAATTGATGCAGCAAAGAAGGTCTACTACTTTTCAAAAGTAAACATCATCTGAAAGTGTACTCTTCATTCTTGACTCTTTAGAACATTTATATTCCAGTTGAATGCTTTGATATTTCCTGTATACACTGGTTGAAAACAGCCCTGTAAGAAATTCATAGTAAAGTTCATATCATTAAACAATTCATGGAGAAATTCAAACTTTTCATCCAAAAAGAATTCTGGTTGGCATCCTCATTTGAACCATGCAAACTTTTTGGACACTGCCTCTTAAAAGCATCGACAAGGAACCGGAATCGTTCAAATTCAAACAATGCCCCACCCTAGTCAAGACATATAACAAAATTACTCTTGCAGCAACTCTGTTAGATAAAGAGTATAAAATATAATATGGAAACAAAAGAATCCCCCCCCCAAAATGCTCCCAATGTAAAACGAGAAAGCCGTGGCTAGCTAGCTTTGATTATGTCAGCGTCAATCAGCCAGTCTGATGGGCGTCAACATCGACGGGTTCCGCTGTAGTTGCTCTTTTTGCAAAATTGCACTCGTGCACAAGTGCATCAGAGCAGCCTAGAATGTTATCAGTGATGGATAGGATACAAAGGATTGCAAAACTGAGCAAACAGTCAGGAGTGTGGCCATGAAATCCTATTCTGCACGCCCACCGGGGATGTAAATGTTGCAATTAGATGATTAGTTAGAGTCGGTACACACAAGCAGAAGGGGACACAGCTGTATGCCTACCTGTAGTCTGCCGATGGCAACAAGACAGTAGCGGCTCCCCTGAGTATTTTCTGGTTCGCTGTCTGATAAGGACACTCCTAAAAACAGAAAATGTGTCAAAGCGCAGGCGACAGCTTACAGTGAGTAAAAGGTCATAAGCATGTGATGACCAAAGGTTAGCCGCCAACATGTTTTACCGGCAGGCGGCCAGGACTTGATGTAGCCTGTACAGTGGACCACAACATACTGAGGGTCTCCTTCTTTTGCTGCACCCAAACCATTCCTACAATGAAGCACAAAGATCAAACAGTGTCCATATGCAATATCACCAGTCTTTACCCTTGACAGTCTTTCTTGTAGCAGTCACCTGTTTCTATTCCTGAGGAAGTTTAGTCTGTTCATGGACAACGGTTCCACAGGACACGAGCCACACCTGCAAACAGAACCAGAGCATGAAGCAATGCTGCATTCAGGTGCACCCGTGCCAATGTGTACAATTGAAGACTGTGTCACACCTCATTCTACATATAAATGAGCGACGGGCTCCCATTGTCATCCTGGCGGAGGACTGTTGGCTTTCCTTCTTCACTGTTCCTGTCTTCAAGTCCAACGTCCTCCCTTTTTTCCCCCCAAGTCCAAGCGGATCAAACAGCTTATTGCTTCAATCAATCAGACACTTGTGATGTTCCACTGTGTGCATGTTACCCGTGTTGTTATTCTCTGCAGTAGACAGCTGCTCCCTCAGCTTCTCCGTGTCGTCCGGGTGGAGCTGGTCATAGAGCGACGAGCCCAGCCAGTCGGACTGTGACTGGTTCAGGACGGGCGTCAGGGAGTCCGAGACGTACACGACGCGGCCGGTCTCGCACGACACCACGAACAGGAAGCCGTCTGCTGCCTCCAGGATGAGGTGCTTCAGCTCCTGCATACAGGAGACATCAAGTCCAGCCAAGGAAAGACAACAGGGATACAGAAGACATGACAGACAATGCAAGGGATCGCTCCTCACACCAATTACTAACGACAACAGGGTTTCTCGTACATTTATTTATTTGTGGGAGCACACCACAATTAAATGTGTACCACCACAGACGGATTTGGCGCTAAAGTATAATAGCACGACAGGAGCGAAGCGCCAAAAAGACCATGTCATCATGGAGAACGTGAAATCTCTCCCCAACAAGATGGAAGAGCTAACAGCGCTAACTCGACTGCAGAGGGACTACCGTGGGTGCAGCCTGATTAAGATTGAAGATTACATTTTACTTTTTCTATATTTATTTCAAAACGAGAATGGACTATTTCATTTCAGATGCTATTTTTAACATTTTAATAAAACAACTTTGCACGGATATTAGGCTTTGACTTTGTCTAAACTCACTTTGTAGAAAAAATATCGGGATATACTGTATATTGTATATCCATATTCAACCTCAATATATGGGGATATGAGTTTTGGTCCATATGGCCCAGCCCAATGCTCCTCCCCTGCTACAGTATAGTGAGATGTATACTGACGTGCATATTGTCTTTAAAATCAGCGCACACTTAGAGGAAAACTGCAGAGGCGGACAACCAGGCGGACAACCGTCCATGGAGTAAGTCACCATGATATTGATTGTGATACATGGAGCACATAGCACATAATATCACTAGACGTGTATAAACAAAACATGGAGTGTGGGCTAATTTACACATTTACACATCATTTGGTTGTCTATTCGTAGTTCTTCATATGTTTGTTCTTGTTTCCCAGTCAGTACAGATTGGTATCCTATCGCATTGTTTTGGAGTGGGCCCGTTGCGCTTGGTCGCGGTGAGGCGCTGCGTCACTGTGCCAAAAAAGTAGTTCTTCGTGTTAGCCGCTACAGTAAGAATGTGGCTGGAGCTTGGTTTATATACAGGTCACTTATGTAAATAGAACACTGTTGGCCTTTTTTGGAGGTTTTTTGTGGACTTTTATAGTTGCAATATGTGTGTCCAATTACGTGCATTGTTCCCATGCTAGCTGTTTTTTTAGCTGTTTTTCTCTCTTTAGAACATGCAGAACAGATGGATGATGGGCAAAATTCCCAAAAAGGGCAGCTTTCCTTTAAACAAAGCCCAGGAAACATCATGAATGATTTTTTTATTTGTTTTTACGCGCGTCTGCATGAAATGAAACCAACACCTGTAAGTCAGTACCTTCATGTTCTGTTGTTTAATAAGGTTTACAAACATAAGATAATGCCGCACATTTCTCAAAACTCAGTTTTAGCCGTCCACACCGAGTTCAGCGTCACGGCCAATTATGCTATTTTGCCAATTATGTCATGTAGCACCTTCAGAGGTAAAAAGAAAGATTTGAAATAATCAGCAAATCTTGCAAAGTAGAAATGAAAAGAAAGAGTCCAATAATCCATAAAGTCAAATCCCGGGGTACATGAGCTCATGAAAGAGTGCAACATGCACGCACAACATTGCTTTTGCTTTTTTTGCCCACCACGTTTCCCACGTTAATCCTAACGGCCACCTTGCATAATAGAAATAAAGAGATGTGAGTCATGTCAAAGCCCATGGAATGTTTGCTTATGCATATATAGTTATGCATTATGCATATATAATTAACTGTGCAATCGCTCCACCTGCCTGCTACCATCAATAACTATCACAAGAGAACAATCCTCAGTCAGGAACGCTGCAGTAACACAAGGAAGTGATAGCATGTGTAAACCGGATGCTGCAGAGCAGTGTGAGTGCAGGCCAGCGGGGGACAGGTGAGACAGGGGAGAAAATGACGTCCAATTGTCCTGACCTGGTCAGTGAGAAAGGAAGGCTTGTAGGAGCCATCCGGATTGGTGTTGCCGCTCCCTCGCAGAGACTTCATGTGCGACACGGCCATTCGCAGGATGGTGAGCTTGTCGGGCTTCCGTGCCAGCGCGCTGCACGTGGGCACCATGTCCGACAGCTCTGTGATGTAGGCTGTCATCTTGTTCCGCCTCCGCCTCTCTATCTCGCTGTGGTTCTCCCTGGAGTGAGAAGACGAGGGAGGAACGCAGAGGTGGACAGGAGAAGGAGGGAGAGCCAGATGGGGCGGGTGGACAACGTGGAGTAGAGTTTAGAGTCAATGTTGCGATGTATACGCGTGTCACTTTGGAAGCAGAGGTGAGGATGACACAAGGAAGGGCTATTCAACTTCACTGCTCTGGAAGGCACATTTTCAGAAAGCTAAGGACCAGGGGTAATAATGATGACAAAATACATCAAGACGCCAACGCAAGGCTCGGCCATATCATAAAAGTCAA
This sequence comes from Dunckerocampus dactyliophorus, assembly GCF_027744805.1. NCBI lineage: Eukaryota > Metazoa > Chordata > Actinopteri > Syngnathiformes > Syngnathidae > Dunckerocampus > Dunckerocampus dactyliophorus. The sequence continues at coordinate 30,255,176 of NC_072825.1, read as the reverse complement.
CCAACTGCTAACAAAGTTATTTATTACAACACAAGCGCTGTGTTCGTGTTTGTCAAAGATCCTCTAAATGACAAGAGTGCTATGGTGTTATTTACCGACTGTAAAAATACTTGTCAAAGATTCTCTATATAACAGAAGTGCTCTTTTGATTTTTTAGCCCCTACTCTATATAACAGGAGTGCTCTCCTTATTTTAAGGACTTATTATAAAAAAAATAAACACGTCAGAGATCTTCTATATGACAGGACTACTCAAGTGATTTTTAAAAACCAAGCAAACATCTTGTATGGCACGAGACCTACTGCACAAGTGGCAGTCAAAGGACACGTTCACACTGCAGGGTGTGACGCCCAATTCACATTCTTTGCTCCAATCTCATTTTTTATGCGGTCGTTCATTTCACCACTGAATCGGATCAGATCAGCAAGACTACAAAGAAATCGGATCAAAAGCCAAAAATACTCTGATGTATTCTTGATACGCTCTCACCGTGTATGTTTTTTTGTTATTATTATTAAAATACAGCCGCTATAAACATCTTCCACCATTCCACCTCAGTCAGTCGCCATTTTACATGTCATCCATGAGGAGCTCCTGGCAAAAGCAGGAGAAAATGACGAGGACGTCGCAGAAGAAGAGGAAAAGAAAGCAGAAGAAGAAGAAAAACAAGACAAATGCCACATTATGGCTGACTGGGGCACCGGAAAGATAGATGCGCCAGCATATTTGATGAAGATGTTGGAAGTGTCCCACGAAAATACGACACACGGCCAGCACGACAAAGCCTCCTCGTTTGTAACCATGATCGCGTACCAAGAGAAACGTTGAAGGGCGTACTGCAAAAGTGACAGTGAAAGATCTTCAATGATAGGAGCTCTCTATTATTTTTATGTACCTACTGCAAAAACACTTGTGAGTGCTCTGCTGTTCTTATGTACCTACTGGAAGATCTTCTATACTAGCGATTCTCAACTGGTGGGTCGGAACCCAAAAGTGGGTTGTTTTCAGTGGGTCACAGGTCTATGTCTGGGCAAAAAATAATAATAATAATGTTCCTGATTCACCTGATGTCGATGAATTCACCTCGCGTTCTCGTCTGTGTTATTTGCTTTCTACACCGCTGTGCAAATACTTGGTTAGAGATCAATCTGTGGTGTGATTTACAATATATTACACTTGTTTTTAACAAACTCCCTTCAACGCAATAGTAATTTATTGACGGTCCCTAGTATAAATAACCAGCGGTTACAGCGGCACTGGTGCGAGCTCCCCGCACCACGACACAGCAGTGCCGGCACAGGGAGGGGGAACTACCGCTGTAGCTACGGAGCGGAATATCCAACGTCCAATGTGAAGCTAACGTCACCACGGGACATGGCGGACATGTCTGCATGGTGGTGTTGTGTTTTCTTCTTTTTACGGGTGGCGGGAGTCGAGTGGCAACCAACTTTGAGGCGCTGTAGTGTGGCCCAGAGTTACGAACATGATACGGCAACCGGGTCGGCCCAATCTTGTGGCGGAAGATGATTTTATCCAATCTCCAAATTACAGCCGATCGGCAGCCGATCCCGATCCCGACGATGGGATCGTGACATTCCTAGTATCTACTGCTAAATCAGTCAAGGAGCCTCTAAATGCCATGAGTGCTCTGCTGTTCTTATGTACTCACTCAAAGATTTTCCTCTATATGACGGGAATACTGTTTTTCAGGAGCGACTAGGCTAGTCAGTCCCTCTTACGCTAGGCGGGATGTGGCCCGCCGGCCCTAGGTTGAATAGCCCTTGCATAAAACAACATATGACATAAAATATGAAAATAAAAGAAATGAATAGACGTGATAAAGCAAGAGAGAGGCCGTTCTCTCGTGGCCAAAGAGAGCAAGAGCAGAGAGGGAGTTTTCAGACAACCTGAGAAGGAGAAATAAAGAAACAGAGGAGATTTGCTCAGGAGGAAAGACTCACACACTACGTAGTTGTTGGTCACCTATAATCAAGACTTGAGGGAGACAACAAACAAGTGCAACATTCTGACAGGCATTTCTACACCAGCTACCAAACTGCCGCCGGAGGTCCCATCAAAAGGGGACAGGATAGGCTTGAACCCGTGCATTCAGTCTTAATGCAAGCAGGAGGAGGCATCCTTCCATGGTGGCACAGGCCATACCTGGCTAGTTTTTCCTTATCTGCAAAACTCTGATCGTCTTCCAAAAACCTGGAAACGAAACCAAGCCGCTAAAACATAAGGCCTGGGAGTAGAGTGGGGGGTGGGGGGAAGACCTTCCAAACGGGACGGATCGCACACACGCTCAAGCCCAAAGTCCTCATCCTACCTAGCGAAGCGCTCTTTGTCGTTGTTGGGCCCTCCCGAGTCATCGTCACACCTGATAGAACACAATCAGTCGTTAGCGGCACAATTTCAACACTCAACACAGTAGCCCCCGCTAGTCGCAGTCGTTACGTTCCCTCCTTTATCGAGGTTCATTGCTGCCAAAGTAGGACTCCTTATTTATGAATGGAATATTTTAATATTCCGAAATATCGATACTTCCGATACCAGCTCCTTACGCTCTGCAATCGATTCTCAGAGGAAAATATGGGGTCATGTTTGTGTGAAACGTTTGTCTGTTGAAAGGCTGACCCATCGTAATCGCAGCCGCATGTGAACTGTGAATAATGTTGTCGTTCTTACAGTAGCTCTTAATGATCAATCATTTCTTTGAATGGTTTTATTATTTTACTTACTGCGACTGGCTGGCGACCAGTCCAGCGTGTACCCCGCCTCTCGCCCAAGGTCAGCTGGGATAGGCTCCAGCATAGCCGCACCCCTAGTGAGGATAAGCGGCATAGAAAATGGATGGATGGATTGTTTTAGTTTTTTTTTTTATTATTTAAAACACCATTTTCACATATTGTATATGACCTGATAGTTCAGGGTGTAAAATAAATTCATTATTAAATGATTATTTTATTTAATTAAATTAATTATTTGTCTTGTATTCTTTATGCTATGATACAAAATACACTACTTTTTCAAATTTGCCAGACACGAGGTGAATTTGCACAAGGTATCAGTATCGGATCGGTATCGCAGATACCAGTCTAACTTTTATTCAGTATGGGAAACAAAAATCAGTGGCATCGCATATCATTGGTGAACATTCACACAGGAGCTGCTGTTGGCCACAACTCCACACTACTAACACCCGGCTAAACACAGTCAACCTAGCTAGCTGACGTCACGCACGTCACTTCCCACGTACCTCAGGCCTATTTTGGTTCATTTTGCCATTTTTATGCTTGAAAATGCTTAATTTAGACCAAGAATACATTCAATTTGCTTGAATAGGCTTTAAAAAAACCCACTAATAATAAGCCGTATTCAACCACAAAACAGCATTTATCAGTTATTTAATTTATTTGAAAAACCGCGACAGCAAAACCAAAAACTAAGCCAAATACCCGGTGCAAATGGCTTGCTGAGAGAAAAGCCGAAAGACCCCTAAAAAACCTCTGACCCCAACAATATGCCTCTTACAGTTTTTAACTCACTTTTACACATTAGGAGGCAAGTGACACAGCATCACATCTTGTCAAAAAGCATCTTCCTGCTGGAAAATGTTGAGTGAATTAACTTGTGTGACGGGGCCCTCTGCTGGATTCACAGCTGCAGCACTTTCCCCCACCCACTTACTGTATATACCGTTTCACGCAGGTCAAATTAAATCTGGGAAAGTGCGTGGGAGTGAACGACGACGGCGAGCAGGCGGGGATCTACTGTCATGCACTCGATGATGCGACTTAAATACCTAAACAACTTGCTTCCCTCGTCGTCGTCAAAATCAGGGCTGCAATACAAAGAAGAGACACATCAAGAGCGGCACTGATGTGTGCACAATCAATGCAAAGCAGTGCTTTTCACAGTGGGAGCCATTTTAAACCATTTTCGCTGATCTTCCACGGCATACAGAATATTGTGTTGTATGGTTATATAAACATGGAACCTACCAAAAGAAACATTACACTCCCGTCTTTCATCAGGAAAAAAATGTGTTTCTACCTTTTTCCCTTCTTTAGTAATCAGCAGTAGAACATAGGTAAGTTTCAGGAAAATATCCGTTCCCAACTAAAAAAGGGAGAGAACCTGCTTTTTGTTAAAAGATACATTTCAAGCACAACTTTCACTTTGACACAAATTGTTTTTTGCTTTTGTGACAGCTCAAATATCTAAACAACTATACCAACATAAACAACACAAAAAAGGGGTTGTTTTACATCTAAATAACAATTTATTTACAAATATAACACCTTGAACTATTTACAGTTTTCACATTTGGAACTGAACTATGTGTGTGCACGCATTAAAATTTCCCTACAATGCATAATCTGCACGCTGCACTCCTCCACGCTCTCTCACTTCCTACTTCCTGTCATGTGATCCCTCCGTCCACACGATCTCTGCCGAGCTCTTATCAAACGCACTTCTGCCACCTTCTGGACGTTTTTATGGCTTAAAATGGCTCTGAAGTGAAATGCATGAGTGGAGGGTTGCGTCACCCCCTCTTTTTGCCTCTAAAAAATGTATAAATACGTTGTTGGGATCGGGCGCCTGGGTTTATATAAACTTAAATACGTCTTTGGTGTTGAATGAGTTCATTAAATGCAAAAATTCTTACATTTATTTTTTGTTTTGGTTTGTTTTTAAGAAACATTTTTTTAAGTTGGAATATTGTGAGAAAAAAATTAATTTGTAATTTTTGGAAAATTAAATTGCAGGAGAAGTTATAATGTTACGCGAATAAAGTCAAAATATCATGGTCACAACTACGAGGAAAAAAATTACAAGACAAAAGCTGAAATAATTCGAAAATAAAAAAAAGGGAGAAATATAAAAAAAACAGCTGTAATTTTATGAGAACAAAGTGAAAATATGAAGAGAAAAAAGTCCAAATTTGACAAGAATGGACTTGCTACATGAGTCATGGTAGCAACAGTGCTAAGACTCTTCCGTCAGGTGAAATACGTAAACTAGGGGTGTCCAAAGTGTGGCCTCGGCGCCATTTGCGAACGTTATAGAAATAAAATAAACAAAACAAGCAAGCAAAAAGGCATAATGCAATGAGAAAAGGCTGAACTGTTGTTACTAATAAGTAATAATACCAAATATTTGTCTTCCAATGTATTTTAGCATTTGGAAAAACGACATGCACGTGTCATGTCCATCTATGCAAATTGGACGATGAGGAGGGCAACCCGCCACCACAAATAGATTGCAGTCCTGTGAGAAACACTTGGAAAAGCCCTGATTCGAGTACACATACAGCAGTTGTTACACGCATGCTGTGAATAATGCTGCACACTTACGCCGCTCGTCTCTTGTTGCTCCCTTTTGGCACCACAGCCCCGCCGCTTGCTTGGGTGCCACTTGCCCCCATGCCCAGACCGGGGTCTGTTAAATCTATTAATAACAGACAATGTTGCAGAAGTGACAGGTGAGACCCATGTTGTGCCTCCTCCATTCGCATACCAACCAAAATCTGTGTCGAAAAATGCAATCATGACCTACTGTAGATAGCTATCTTAAATACGAGCAAGCATGCGATTTCAGGTTGTGGAGGGCGTTCAGTAAACACGATTACGGCACAGCATTTTTTCCAACTATTTGTACACTGCACATATGAACACCAGCTTCAGTGCACCGGAGTATACAGTATTAGCAAGCTATGACTTACGCAACCCCCTATCTATCTGTACTGTGCCATTAGCTTTGCTGCTAGGCTAACCTAGCCGCTGCTGTCACGCTATCCTTAGTAAAGTGTCCGGCAGAACTAATGGTGCAAAAAGACGCGCCGGAAGAACGAGCAAAGATATCGCTTTATGTTTGATAGGGAGTTTTTTGACACTTTACCTTGGTTTGAAGATGACATGTCCGTGTGGAATAACATAAACAAACTACTTCTGCTGGAGAAAACAAATGTACTCAAATCCTCGCTCCTCCCCCTTGCTTGCTAGCTAGCTCACTAACTAGCTAGCTACAAGCTAACTACAAGCGCCGTGGCGATGTCCTCACTTCTACGGCTTTAATGTAACTTATAAGGGCTTCGAGCCATGCCTGGAGCCTTTTCAGAGGCCCCCAGGGGTTCGAAGGAACGAAAACACAAACGCCGGAACTCCCGTCGACCCCCTTTGCTGAGTTCTCTCGGGTTTAAACACCCTGTCGGTTCAAGATGGCGTTCCAAGCTAGCAGTGAGCTAGCGGGACACACTGTTTTGTTTTCACTTTTCCTATTGGACATCACGGCAGCAAGCTACAAATGACGTAACACATTGGGAAATCCTGTCTTAAGCTCCGCCCCCCACCGGCCTTCGGTAATGCAAAACCAAATTAAACTGGCAAAAACAGGAGACACGGAAGAAAAAAAAACATTTAAATGTTGGCCACTGCGTTATGAATTACATGACATCTAGTTATTTCAAATTGGGATATTTTAGATGGAGAGTAAAACTACAGTTATGACCATGACTAAAAGATACACTGAATTTGAAAGAGCTAATTGTGTTAATTTGACAAATAATTACTGCATCCTAGTTTATACTTGTATTATTTCATCTCAGAATTAAAAGAAGGATACGTAATTTAACTTTGTAAATGTAAAAATACATTTTTTTTTTAAATTAAGCACAAAAAGTAACAAGGATATTCTTCATATTTTAAGACAAAAAACACAATTAAGAATGTAATTAATGAATAAAAAGTAAAATAAAAAAGCAATAGAAAAAACAGGTGTAATTTTACACAAATAAAGTCAACATATGGAGAAGAAATAAGTTGTATTCTAACAAGAGAAAAGTCGTAATTGTACAAGAATAACGTCGTAATATTATAAGGAAAAATAACATCATTTTGGTAGCATGAAGTTGAAGTATTAAAATCAAAAAATATATATATGTTTTTTAATTTAGTTAACAATTAATTTCTCATAATATTAATAAAGTCAAAATATTACAGGAAGGAAATTTACAGGAAGAAACTATTTGGAAAAAAAAAACAGCAGCAAAAAATGAAAAAATCAGCAGTAATTTTACAAGAATAAAATCAAAATATCAAGAGAAAAAAGTTTCATTCGAATTATTTTTTTTGCCATTTTATGTGAATAAATTTGTAATATTATGAGGAAAAATTATATCATTTTAGTAGCATAGAGTTGAAATATTTTTTAAGTCGTATACTGTATTATGAGAACCAAATAAAACTAAATTGAGGTTGGGGGGGAAAAAAAATCACAATATTATGAGAATAAAGTCAAAATATTACGTGAAAAAAATGTTATCCTCACGATTTTTTTATTTTTTTTTACCATATTACAAGAATACATTTTTAATATTATGAGGAAAAATAAGATCCCTTTAGAAGCACAGAGTTGAAATATTAAAGGGAAAATATGCTATTTTTTAATGTCACCATATTATGGGAATAAAGTCATAATCTTACGAGAAGACAATGTAGAGGCAGAAAGCTGAAATATTTGGGGGAAAAAACAGCCAAAATGTTGCAACTTCTCCCCAAGGGAGTCAGAGCTTTTCTTCCTGTCACTCACATACACACCATGCCACGCAGAGACCGAGGGCTTGTCTTCCAGTGGGGTCCGAGTGTTGTGCAGGCATGATTTCAAAGTGCTTCAGTGTGAGAGAAAAGACTCAGAAAGAGGATTGTTGTGATTCATGATCGTTGCTTTTATTATTAATAACAACACTTGGGCGTCGTTGAACCAAACAAAACAATAGTAACACTGTAACCAGGACGCAGCTCTTGCTTCTGCGTCACCGTGGAAGAGGAAAGGAAGCTTGCCGGTTGCTTGGTCTACGTTAGTAAAAAAAAAAAAAAAAAAAAAAAAAAAAAAGTAGAAGGTGGAATGAGGGATCTGTGGAGGAGGAACGCGAGCGATGACGGAGGACACGCGTGGTCTGAGGTGGGCTCCGATGCGAGTGAGTGAGGTGGAGACAGAGAAGAAGAAGTGGGCAGACAGGAGAGGGGAGAGTGGAGAGGGGACGTCCCATCAATGACCAATAAGGCACTTGGTGTAGGAGAAGAATCAAGTCAAAGCAACCATGGATGAATTCCAATGACATCTGACATCCTTCAGCTACCATACTTAACACACAACCCTGGCGTGGATCATCAACATCAGCCAGGATGCTTGGCAGTGGTGTGAAAAACGCAGTACTTGGGAATACTGCAGGTCCAGTCACTCCAGTAAAAGCCATAAGTGTCCTTCACGTTTGCTACTGGGAATGCTGTCCTTCGAGACACGGAACGGGGGTAGTATCTGCAGTAGCTGTGACTGTCTATGCCGCCTCTTTCCACAGAGATACGGCAAATTTGGCAGTGGGGCATTTCACGCAGACATGTACGCTTAGCCTTCACGGAATCCCGCCGTCAGAAAATCAGACTCGTGACGACGTCAGCAACCACTGGCGTCCCAGTGTGACGTACAAAACAGATCGAGGAAAAGGCTTCTTGAGACGTCATCTGTACTTCTGTGTAGAAGTACTTACTACACAGAAGTACAGATGACGTCTCAAGAAGCCTTTTCCTCGATGGACAACTCCTGTACGACTGAGAGCCTACACAGACGTACAAAACAGATGCCATCCCGCCTCCGGGACTGGGGAGGGAAACAAAGTGGCCCCCGAATCCTTGATTTTTTTTGGTATGTTTGGACACCCGTGCTGCAAAATTGGCACGTAAGAGCCTTAACAGTGCATTTCATACAAAACCCAGCCATGTGCGACATCGGTGTAACGGGCCAAACGGGTCATGACATGAGGTGGCCACAGAAATACTTATAGGACAGCGACCACGGGGAAAAATACATTGACAACACTGCGGAATCCCCTTTCACACAGATGACACTCTGCCTCTATTACGTCCGTTATACTGCCTCCAAATACAGACAGTATGCATATATAAAATTACATGGAAAGAAAATGTAAAAACAATAACACATTTTTAAGATGATAGAGATTTAAGACTGCTTTATTTTTTTCTCGAGTATTTCAATTTTATGCTAGAAAAATGACATTATTTTCCTCTGAATATTGCAAGTTAATATTTTTACTTTATTTTTTTTTAAAGCACTGTAGATATTTCAATATTTGCTGTTGTTTTTTTTTTAAGTTTCCGAATATTTCAACTTTCTTCTTGTAAATTTCTTCTCATAATATTATGAATTTATTCCCATAATATTATAACTTTTTGCTCAACCTAATTTTCCCAAAATTCCAATTTTATTTTCTTTTGTTTGTCATATGACTTAAAAAAAAAAAACAATGAAAAAAAAATATTTCAACTATATGTTAGAAAAATGACATTATTTTCTTCTTAATATTGCAAGTTTATTCTCGGAAAAGTGTGATTTTTTTTCCTCTTAAAATTTTTACTTAATTTTTGTATAAGTACCGGTGATTTTTCAATACCTGCTGTTTTTTTTAAATTTCTGAATATTTCAACTTTCTTCTTGTAAATTTCTTCTCATAATATTATGAATTTATTCCCATAATATTACAACTTTTTGCTCAACCTAATTTTCCCAAAATTCCAACTTAATTTTCTTTTGTTTGTCACACTACTTTTAAAAAATACATTTTTCTTTAATATTTCAACTTTATGCTAAAAAATGACATTATTTTCCTGTTAATATTGCAAGTTTATTCTCGTAAAAATGTGATTTTTTTTCTCTAAATAATTTTACTTTATTTTTGTAAAAGTACTGCTGATTTTTCAATATTTGCTGCTGTTGTTTTATTTTGAAATTGTCCAGATATTTCAACTTTCTTCTTGTAATTTTCTTCTCATAATATTGTAATATCATAACTTGTTGCCCAACCTAATTTTCCAAAAATTCCAACTTTATTTTGTTTTGTTTGTCATATTAGTTATGACACATATTTTCTTTAAAAAACTGACATTAGTTTCTTCTTAATATTGCAAGTTTATTCTCGTAAAAGTGTGACTTTTTTCTCTTAATACTTTTACTCCATTTTTGTAAAAGTACTGCAGATTTTTCAATATTTGCTGCTCCCCCCCCCCCCATATATTTCAACTTTCTTCGTGTAAATTTTCATCCCATAATATTAGATAGCATTTTTCCCCAACCTCATTTTGCAAGAAATACAACTTTATTTTGTTTGTCATAATATTACTTTTTAGTAAATTTTTTTTTACATACATAAATATGCTGATTTTTCAATATTTGCTGTTTTTTTTTATTTATTTTCCTAATATTTTTTTTAAGATGGCAAGTTCAGAGAAAAGTTTTTTTTTTCCCCCCAAAAATAAAATAATTACAGTCAAAAATCACAAATTAACTAAAAAAAATAATGATTTTTTTTTTTGAATTGTTTTGGGGCATTCATTCACACTAGGTCTGTCATAATTTATAAATATGTGATAATACATGTACAATGTACAGCATACATGTACTGCTGTTGAAAAAATAAGTCACAATTTGTATGTTCACTTGTTTTTTCGTCAAGCGTTGAGGTTTCGCACTTTGTTGAGCGGTCCTTGAACACATCGTAGTTCTGTGCCGTGGCTGTTCATGGATCATCTTCCATTATCATTCATTGGTGGTGAGTGGCTGTACATTTTATGTGTTGAATAAGTGTGTGGAGCATATTTAGGGCTTAAACCTGGATTGTGTGGCGAGTGAACAACTGCAATTGAAGAGAGAAGGGGAGGGGTTCTGCAGCCGAATGTGTAATCTAAGCATTACAACATGCAATCCCTTTTATTGCAAATGTTGACCCCAAATCAAAGAGGTCAACGTCAAAGCTAGCAGGTGGGTTTGCGCCACCCCGAAAGTGACCTCCACCAAAAGCATTTCTCTGGGTTGTGTATAAAACAGCACAGGCTCGAATTCAGCATTCACACAATAAATAAACTGTTTCGGCACTGATGTGATCTCTGTGTGAAAGGGGCTATTTGCAGAGGATGGCACACGCAGCAACATTCAGGACCTGGGAAGTGGATTAAGCCGCTTCAGGCAGAAGCATGACATTCAAACACTGAAATCCGCTAGCGAGCACGGAGCTGTGACTCCCCGATTCAAACACAGCACTCCTTTCAAGCAGCAAGCCGAGGGACACACCTGTAGGCTGGAGCAGGGGGGTCCAAAGGTTTGTCCAGCGAGGGCCACATCGTGAAAAATAATATTTGATAAAGTAACACATGTAGAAATGCTAACAAGTTATACACGCTGGCGTGAAAAAGTGTTTGCCTCCTTCCTGATTGCTTCATTTTTTTGCATGTTTGTCACACTTGAATGTTTCAACAAATGTAAATATTAGTCAATGACAACACAACTCAACACTTTATGCACTTTTTAAATGAAACTTTTGATTATTACGGGATAACACAGGGCCATGTAGCTTTGATTTTGAGTTGAGTTGAGTTGTGTTGTCATGACTAATATTTACATCTGTTTGATGATCTGAAACATTTAAGTGTGGCAAACACGCAAAAAAATAAGAACTCAGGAAGGGAAGAAACACTTTTTCACACCACTGTATGTTTCAAGAAAAAAAATGCGTCTCAGCTTCGTCCCATTGGTGAAAAAGCCTCTTATTAAAATCCATGTCACTCTTTGCTCCCTTTTTCACATTTTTAATGTTTTTTCTTAAATTTTTAAAATATTTCAACTTGGTTCGTTTAAATTTTAACTCCTAATATTTTGACATTATTCCCATAATTTAACTTTCCCCAACTTAATTTTCCAAAAATGGCAACTTTTTGTTTGTCATAATATTACTTGAAAAAAACAACATATATTTTTTTAATGTTTCAACTTTATACTACAAAAATAACATTATTTTTCTCTTAATATTATGAATTTATTCTTGTAAATTTGTGACTTTTTTCTCTTAATATTTAGACTTTATTTTTGTAAAAGTACAGCTGATTTTTCAATAATTGCTGCTGTTGTTTTGTTTTTTTCCCAAATATTTCTTCTTTCTTCTTGTAAATGTTCCTCTCATAATATGATGACTTTATTCCCATAATATTATAACTTTTTCCCCAACCGAATTTTTACCTAACTTTTTTTTTTTTTTTTTTTTTACATATTTTTTCTTTAATATTTCAACTTCATGCTAGAAAAAGCTCCCTCTGGTGGTCCGACGCCCGACACAGCGGGCAGCCTTTGGCCGATGAACGTCTCTGCTTGCAGTGATGCACTGTGGGTATGCGGTAAACTAGCTTTTGTTTGTTATTTTCATGTAATAATTGTTATTTTCATGTTGGAGTTCGAGCTGTAGTTGCCGTGTGATGATTTGAGCTTCCTGTTATACTGAGTCATGACGCCCTGCGATTTCTCGTCGTGCGTTACAATGAAACTTGTGATTGGCTCCTGCCAAAGCAAGAGCTTCGGTTTGCTCACTGGCACGTGAGCAGCATAGAGTTGACATGATTAGTGGTAGGAGACGCCACGATCTTAGAAGACAATCATAAATAAGCTGCAGGATTCAAAGAAAAAAGTGGCGGCTTATACAACAGGAATTACGGTAAACCATCATATTTCAGTTTTTGGGGGCGTTTCCTTGTTGAATTATGTTTTTAGAATGTGCGGCGGGCCAATAAAAAAACACAAATGGCCCCCGGTCTGCACTTTGGACACCCCTGGGCCTACGGCATTGGACGTGAAGGCGCTGGAAAAAGCACTTTAGAGACGGCACAGCAAGCTGTCATCAAATCAAAACACACAAAACAGGAGGAAGTGTGGGGTTGTGCAAAGGCGTTGCAATAGCGCAACACTCGTGTGGTTGCATAGACACAATGTAGGGAAATAAATGCCCTGTCATCAAACTCATTTGTTCTTTTTGTGGAAAAGAAGAGAAGCACAAAGCGCTCGATTGAAAACAATTAAAGCGTAGAGTTTAAAATGGCATGGTTTTAAAAAGCCAGAGGTCTGGCTCTAAGGCACACAGCAAGGGAGCGAGGAAAGCTGTGGTGGCATCACTCCTCTCCTCCTCTCCTCCTCTCCTCCTCTCCTCCTCTCCTCTCCAGTTTGTTCCCTGTCTAAAGTGAGAAGGTGTGGTCACACCCTGGCAAAGCAAAAAAGAAGCCATGCCACTTAGTGTAGTTAACTAACCTGTTGGCTTTCTAAACTGTGTTTTTTTGTGATGTGCAAAGGTAACAGTGTCAGATTTACGTTTTGACGCATGACTAAAACCCCTCATCTTCCTCCCGCCACTAGAGCATCTTCCTACTCGGGCGGCGCTGGCCCCTGCCGAGGCACGTGAGTCCTTCTCACACTCCCTTTCCCGTCATTCCACCTTGCTGTGGTTGTTGTTGTGGACCGCGTGGCCGTTCTGCAGCGGCCCGTTTTTCCGCATGACCTTTGTGGCTTCCTCCTCGTCGTCGTCCTCCTCATCGGTCTCGTCTGTCTCATCCTTGTCGCTCCTCTCGTCATCCACTTTTTCCTGAAAACGTGTCAAAGAGAGACGAAATTTCACCAAGCTGATTGAATTTTAGACGCAGTTGTCCCTCGTTTAAGGCGGCTAATCGGTTCCACACCCGACCACCATAAGTGAAGTTCCACAAAGTAGGATTCACTATTAATAAATGGAATATTTTCCTCGTTATGGCAGCGAAAACCTGTTTACAATCTTCTAAATACATTTTTAACATTATTAGAGCCCTCTAGACATGAGATAACCCCCCCGTAGTCACCTTTACACTCCTATCACCCAATATAGTAGACATAATAAAAGAAAATAAAACTGATCACTATCATAGTTCATCATTTCATTACTACTATCATGTGTGACTGTTTCAATGCAGTATTGTCATTGTGATCACTATCATAGTTCATCATTTCATTACTGCTATTATGTGTGACTGTTTCAATGCAGTATTGTCATTGTGATCACTATCATAATTCATCATTTCATTACTGCTATTATGTGTGACTGTTTCAATGCAGTATTGTCATTGTGATCACTATCATAGTTCATCATTTCATGACTACTATTATGTGTGACTGTTTCAATGCAGTATTATCATTGTGATCACTATCATAATTCATCATTTCATTACTACTATTATGTGTGACTGTTTCAATGCAGTATTATCATTGTGATCACTATCATAATTCATCATTTCATGACTACTATTATGTGTGACTGTTTCAATGCAGTATTGTCATTGTGATCACTATCATAATTCATCATTTCATTACTACTATTATGTGTGACTGTTTCAATGCAGTATTGTCATTGTGGTTGTTGATATCATTTTGTCCTTTCCGTCAGTGTCTTTATAGTCGTCACAGACATTTGCTAATGTAGTCCTATTTGTTTCTGTTGTTCTGTTATTATTGTCACAATTGTTGATGCTGCTGTTGTCCTTGTCTCTTGTCTTTTTGTCCCCCTCTTATCCCCGCACCCTCCCTCTGTTTTCTTTTCTCTTCTTCTCTGTCCCCTCCTGCTCCGGTCCGGCCGCTCCAAATTTACATAACAACAAAACATCCAAGTCAAATAAATTCTGTATAACAGGGGAAGTGTATCTCACTTTTCCCTGGCAGAGTAAATCTGTTGAGCATGTGAGGGCATTTAGATCAACAATTCTATCTGCCTTAAAGGCTGGACAGGACAGGGGAAAATAAATAAATAAATAAAGACATAGAAAACCTGCTTATGACCCTCTAAATGCACTTTTTAACATTAGAACCATCTAGACATGAAATAACACCCCTATAGTCACCTTTACACTCCTATTACCCAATATAGTAGACATAATAAGAGAAAATAAGAAACAGAAAACCTGCTTATGACCCTCTAAATGCACTCACGGGGTCGGGAGATATACTTAAATCGTTTTCCCATTTGGTGTACGGCAACGTTAGCTGATATTTTGAAGTTGTTATTATTTTATCAAGTTTGAATGTTACGTTTCTATCGCTTCTGATTTATCGGCAGGATAAAACCCTAATCTCCTCTTTTATTTTTCATGTGTATTTACTGCTGCCTCAGCCATATTGTACTGAGCTACCACGACAAGTTCTGGTTCTTTGGTCATTAGGGATGGGTACCTTCCACATTTCAACCCATGCAGTCAAGACTTTTGTGTGTGTTTATGCAGTAATACATGTTATTTACTATTTTAACTCAATTGTTTTCCATTGGAGCTATTTATCTCTCAATATATAAACTTTAACAAATACACTACCGCTGGTCTGTCTCTCTCCTATTGTTAATTCCCTTCTTTCTTGCCATTTTTGGAGCAACAAATGACTTTCTCCAGTACAATGCTGTTCTACTCATGTTCACGAGGGTGTACGCTAGTACCACAGTGTGCTCCGAACACTGTTTTTATGCAGACACAGGAGCGAGTAAGTCCTGCAGAACCTGGAACACCAGTCAGAATTAGTTGCACCAACTGCCAATACTGGGTGATATGATGTCTACTATATTGGGTGATATTATGTCTACTATACTGGGTGATATGATGTCTACTATATTGGGTGATATTATGTCTACTATATTGGGTGATATGATGTCTACTATATTGGGTGATATGATGTCTACTATACTGGGTGATATGTATGATGTCTACTATATTGGGTGATATTATGTCTACTATATTGGGTGATATTATGTCTACTATACTGGGTGATATGATGTCTACTATATTGGGTGATACTATGTCTACTATATTGGGTGATATTATGTCTACTATATTGGGTGATATGATGTCTACTATACTGGGTGATATGATGTCTACTATACTGGGTGATATTATGTCTACTATACTGGGTGATATGATGTCTACTATATTGGGTGATATGATGTCTACTATATTGGGTGATATGATGTCTACTATATTGGGTGATATGATGTCTACTATACTGGGTGATATGATGTCTACTATATTGGGTGATATGATGTCTACTATATTGGGTGATATGATGTCTACTATATTGGGTGATATTATGTCTACTATATTGGGTGATATTATGTCTACTATACTGGGTGATGTGATGTCTACTATACTGGGTGATATGATGTCTACTATATTGGGTGATATGATGTCTACTATATTGGGTGATATTATGTCTACTATATTGGGTGATATTATGTCTACTATATTGGGTGATATGATGTCTACTATATTGGGTGATATTATGTCTACTATATTGGGTGATATGATGTCTACTATACTGGGTGATATGATGTCTACTATACTGGGTGATATTATGTTTACTATATTGGGTGATATTATGTCTACTATATTGGGTGATATTATGTCTACTATACTGGGTGATATGATGTCTACTATATTGGGTGATATTATGTCTACTATACTGGGTGATATGATGTCTACTATATTGGGTGCTATGTATGATGTCTACTATACTGGGTGATATGATGTCTACTATATTGGGTGATATTATGTCTACTATATTGGGTGATATGATGTCTACTATATTGGGTGATATGATGTCTGCTATACTGGCTGATATGATGTCTACTATACTGGGTGATATGATGTCTACTATATTGGGTGATATTATGTCTACTATACTGGGTGATATGATGTCTACTATATTGGGTGATATCATGTCTACTATACTGGGTGATATGATGTCTACTATACTGGGTGATATGATGTCTACTATATTGGGTGATATTATGTCTACTATACTGGGTGATATTATGTCTACTATATTGGGTGATATTATGTCTACTATACTGGGTGATATGATGTCTACTATATTGGGTGATATTATGTCTACTATACTGGGTGATATGATGTCTACTATATTGGGTGATATCATGTCTACTATACTGGGTGATATGATGTCTACTATACTGGGTGATATGATGTCTACTATATTGGGTGATATGATGTCTACTATATTGGGTGATATTATGTCTACTATATTGGGTGATATTATGTCTACTATACTGGGTGATATGATGTCTACTATATTGGGTGATATTATGTCTACTATACTGGGTGATATGATGTCTACTATATTGGGTGCTATGTATGATGTCTACTATACTGGGTGATATGATGTCTACTATATTGGGTGATATTATGTCTACTATATTGGGTGATATTATGTCTACTATATTGGGTGATATGATGTCTGCTATACTGGCTGATATGATGTCTACTATACTGGGTGATATGATGTCTACTATATTGGGTGATATTCTGTCTACTATACTGGGTGATATGATGTCTACTATATTGGGTGATATCATGTCTACTATACTGGGTGATATGATGTCTACTATACTGGGTGATATGATGTCTACTATATTGGGTGATATTATGTCTACTATACTGGGTGATATGATGTCTACTATACTGGGTGATATGATGTCTACTATATTGGGTGATATCATGTCTACTATACTGGGTGATATTATGTCTACTATATTGGGTGATATGATGTCTACTATACTGGGTGATATGATGTCTACTATATTGGGTGATATGTATGATGTCTACTATATTGGGTGATATGTATGATGTCTACTATACTGGGTGATATGATGTCTACTATATTGGGTGATATGATGTCTACTATACTGGGTGATATGATGTCTACTATATTGGGTGATATTATGTCTACTATACTGGGTGATATGATGTCTACTATATTGGGTGATATGTATGATGTCTACTATACTGGGTGATATGATGTCTACTATACTGGGTGATATGATGTCTACTATATTGGGTGATATTATGTCTACTATACTGGGTGATATGATGTCTACTATATTGGGTGATATGTATGATGTCTACTATACTGGGTGATATGATGTCTACTATACTGGGTGATGTGATGTCTACTATACTGGGTGATATGATGTCTACTATACTGGGTGATATGATGTCTACTATATTGGGTGATATTATGTCTACTATATTGGGTGATATGATGTCTACTATACTGGGTGATATGATGTCTACTATACTGGGTGATATGATGTCTACTATATTGGGTGATATCATGTCTACTATATTGGGTGATATCATGTCTACTATACTGGGTGATATTATGTCTACTATATTGGGTGATATGATGTCTACTATACTGGGTGATATGTATGATGTCTACTATACTGGGTGATATGATGTCTACTATATTGGGTGATATGATGTCTACTATACTGGGTGATATGATGTCTACTATACTGGGTGATATGATGTCTACTATATTGGGTGATATTATGTCTACTATACTGGGTGATATGATGTCTACTATACTGGGTGATATGATGTCTACTATATTGGGTGATATCATGTCTACTATATTGGGTGATATCATGTCTACTATACTGGGTGATATGATGTCTACTATATTGGGTGATATGATGTCTACTATACTGGGTGATATGATGTCTACTATATTGGGTGATATGTATGATGTCTACTATACTGGGTGATATGATGTCTACTATATTGGGTGATATGATGTCTACTATACTGGGTGATATGATGTCTACTATATTGGGTGATATTATGTCTACTATACTGGGTGATATGATGTCTACTATATTGGGTGATATGTATGATGTCTACTATACTGGGTGATATGATGTCTACTATATTGGGTGATATGATGTCTACTATACTGGGTGATATGATGTCTACTATACTGGGTGATGTGATGTCTACTATACTGGGTGATATGATGTCTACTATACTGGGTGATATGATGTCTACTATATTGGGTGATATTATGTCTACTATATTGGGTGATATGATGTCTACTATACTGGGTGATATGATGTCTACTATACTGGGTGATATGATGTCTACTATATTGGGTGATATCATGTCTACTATATTGGGTGATATCATGTCTACTATACTGGGTGATATTATGTCTACTATATTGGGTGATATGATGTCTACTATACTGGGTGATGTGATGTCTACTATACTGGGTGATATGATGTCTACTATACTGGGTGATATGATGTCTACTATACTGGGTGATATGATGTCTACTATACTGGGTGATATGATGTCTACTATATTGGGTGATATGATGTCTACTATACTGGGTGATGTGATGTCTACTATACTGGGTGATATGATGTCTACTATACTGGGTGATATGATGTCTACTATACTGGGTGATATTATGTCTACTATATTGGGTGATATGTATGATGTCTACTATATTGGGTGATATTATGTCTACTATATTGGGTGATATTATGTCTACTATACTGGGTGATATTATGTCTACTATATTGGGTGATATGATGTCTACTATATTGGGTGATATGATGTCTACTATACTGGGTGATATGATGTCTACTATATTGGGTGATATTATGTCTACTATATTGGGTGATATGTATGATGTCTACTATATTGGGTGATATTATGTCTACTATATTGGGTGATATGATGTCTACTATACAGCATCAGCAATTATCTCACAAAACAGCGCATCTGCCTGTTTTTTTACACTCCCGCTACCCCATAGACGTATGACTCACTGAACTGCGCGTGGGAATACAGTGTTTTCCTCAACGTCACCAAAGATGCTGTCCAAACGATGGTATAATGGCCAAATCATGCAGTCTGTGGGCCAAACACTATCAAAGGTGATTGTTAAGTGAAATGTTATTCCCTCGGATTTGGTTTGCAGCACATGAACGAGGCATCTTCTCCGCTACGACTCGTCACATCCAATATGGTGGCGACGTTGATGTCTATGAGCTGCCCCGCTCACCATTGGCGGCTTTCTGACAACCCAGCACGTCCTGCCACCCCGAACGCAGTTAAGCAAAGCATGGGCTCAAGAATACTCTGCGTGTTGACTACAGTGTTGCTTGTGGCCTTACTGGCTTTCATTATAGGGCAAAAAAACGATACCGATATTGACTGATATTTCATGTTAATGCCAATATCGGGCGGACATCCCTAAAATACAAATTATTTTTCATTTTTGGGTAACCTCACCTCACTTTTTTTTTTTTTTTTTTTTACCTCTGGCACATCACCACTTACCTACAGTATGTAGCATTTCAAGCTAGTCATTGGACTTGAAGGACGTGAATTCCAATCAATAACTGGAAAACTTCTGACCGGTAGTGTATATTCATTTCTTCAACATGCCGATATTTATTTCACGTTGAAGGCTTTTTCATGAAGATATTCATCTGTGATATTTTATTCTGTTCATTTTGCTATCCTGAGCTGAGAAATACAGTACTGAACAATTAATTTCCCATGTATTCGTATTACTCCAAAACGTGCGTCCAATGAAATTCAGGTTTGAGTCAAATGGTACACAAATCCTTTCGGAAAAATGAAGAAAAAAAAACACACACAAAAAACCCCCCAAACAATCCTATCACCCTACAGTCATTTTTTAAAATTATGACCCATTTGCCAGGGGCCCTTGGAATCGTCTAACGACAGCCCCACTCATCATAAATAAATTGGAGCATCCCTTCCTTTAACGCATTCTCTAAAGTTCCCATGGAAATGGTGAAGTAATGCCTGCAAAAGGGCAGATGATAACTCTTGCTTACATTGTTGGTGAGGAAGCGGACGGCTATCCGTATGATGAGAACGGCCCAGAAGATGTGGAGACACTGCAGCACCATCAACAGACCATTGAAGAAGTAGTAGCCAAAGAAGGGCTCATAGATGGTCACCGGGTACACCCATGTGCAGTAGATAATCCTGCACAGAGAGAGGGAGAGAGAGGACAATATATAGCTGAAACATTCTTCTTTGTCCGTGTGGATCTTACCGGAAAGGAAAGATGACGAGGCGAGTGACGATGAAGACCCCAGCAAATAGGATGAAGATGTAGTTACATGCGTTTCTCCAGCCAGCATAGTTGAACATCTTTGCAGACTGCCACATGGAGACAGACGCGGGACAATTAGCTTGGCAGTCTCTCTCCACTAGAGGGCAGTGTAGCATTAGTGTTCATTCTGACAGCACTTCTTCAGTTGCACGCGCACAAAAGATGGGCAGCATGTCACTTGATGATGCTCCTTGGCCTCACGCGCTAAAAACATAAAAATGTAGCGCTCCCATCTTATATTTACCTCCAGGAGGTAATCGGAGGAGTCGTGCACCAGCATGATGAGTGTTCCAGCGCGGATGTAGTTGACACACCAGGAGAAGCTGATGAGGAGGATGGTTGCAACGTGGTGGACAATCTGCTCCTTGAAGTCCTGAAGGAGGAGGAACACATTTGGGCTTTATTAGTGATTCTTTCCCAACCTTTACTGATCCAAGGCACATGTTGACTTATTGTGTTGTATGAATGTCAACAGGTGGACGGATAATGACAAAATTTCTCATTCACAATAAAAAAATATCTCGTGGGGACTAGGCCTGGGACGACAACTAATGCATTAATTAATCACACACTAAATGAAAATGAACTGGATAATCAATATATTGACGTGTGTGCGTGTCTGTTTTCCTCGTCTCTCGCCTCCAAATAGACAGGAAGAGGATTCACTCTGCATTGGTTTCAGCACTTTGGCGTTCCGTAGATTAACCGCATGAATGGAGTCAGCCCTTTAGTCAGTCATACAGTCTCTTTGTCTGGGTGGGTGGAGGCGGGGCCGCTAGCATACACACAGAGTGCACAAACGTGTAGCCTTGTGAGGAGCAATGCAACCTAACGTAGTAGAAATTAAATTAGTAGACTGCAATGTGTTGTCACATATATTTATTACTTTTTCACTGTACTTTTTTTAAAGTAATGTAGCTGTAACTGTAGTTTGTGCACACCTGGAGGTAGGATTAGGATTTCACCAACTGTACCTGTTGATTTGTCCTCGTCAAATATCATGACATCACTACTACCACATCACTACTATCAGGAGAACCAGAGTGGAGGGGGAGGAGCCGCCTTGCTGTGGCCCAGCAAGGTGCACTGTATTCGGGCACATGCTCCAAGCAGCCAGTGTGCCGCTATGGAGGTCAGGAGAACCAGCCTACAGAGGGGGAGGAGCCACGTGTTGTGGCCCAGCAAGGTGGACTGTATTCGGATACATGCTCCGAGCAGCCGGTGTGACGCCACCGGAGGTCTGTGGCAAACCTTTTGCACTTTTCAAACGCCGCGGCGCTGGCGTTTCAGGTGACTGAAAAGGTTTTTTGTGTGCTCGATGTTTTTTTCTTTTGCCCTCATCGTGGAGCATTTGGTACAACGAGCATGCGAAATGTCTTCCTTGGAAAGTGAATGTTTGTTTACAAGTGAGATCAGGGGAAGTAACGTCACAGGCAGGAGAAAAAAGAAGCGCTTGATTTTTTCTCCTGCACAGTACAGTTAATCTCGCCTCAATGGAGTGTTTCTTTAAATGATCGGTTATCTGAGCTATTTTCAATGTTATCGGATTTATCGGCATGACGTCATAATTCCTTCATATCGGCCCGTGCACTCCTTATTTATACCCTTACTCACTCAACACAAACCAACAACCAAAAATACCACAGCACGCAACACATATGGAACACACAACGTAACTGGTATCGAAATAAACACTTACACACTAATGTACATGCAAAACAATACTAGCATCTTTAACCCGCAAGGCATGCTGGGCAACTTCCTGATGAAGACGTGTGCATGTGGGTTTCCCGCAGGCATCAAGTGTACATTATTTGTGGTAAATAATCACTTTCGGTCCAGTGAAGTGAACCTGGATGATTTCCCGCAGCACACCTGACCAGTGATTGGGAACGAGTGTCGTAAAAGCTGCTTAAGCGGGTGAAACGTGCTGCTGAGGGAACAAAGTGGGCCTCTTTGGCAGGATCAGCTGACCCGGGGCAAGCAAAGTCCAAGCGCATGCACGTACACATTCACTCACACGTGCAACAACAGTCCAATGTCCACACACATCATCATCGTGCCAGATGCCAGAATGGATCATGCGGGGAGGGAAAAAAACAATTTTTTTCCCTCCCTTTAGACCTTCTACTTCCTTCGTTTTTTTTTTATTTTTTAGACAAGTCCACTCACTTTGCGTTTGACATCTGAGGCCACACTGAAGAGCAGGGAGCCGTAGAAGCCCAGTTCTATCATGTAGTACCAGTACTGAGATGACAGCAGAGTCTGAGGGAGGAAGGAGGTCAGTCAGCACCACTGCAAGTGTTTCAGTCCGGGGTGTCCAACGTGCCGCCCGGGGGCCATTTTTGGCCCATCTGTCATTTTCGCATATTGTACAAATAAACATTTTTATATGGAGAGTAATCACCTGCCACTTCACGGTTTCGCTTTTCAAAAATATATTAACTAATAAATCAGGCTGTTTCCTGGTTTACTACAGACTTTTATTAGTCAAAAATATGTATTTTATTTTAAAATAATTTATTTGAAATTATATATAATATATATTGTTTTTATTATTATTAAAAATAATATTAAACTCATTTTATTTAATTGTAAAATGTATTTAAATTTTATTTGTGGCCAAAATAAAGTATTTTCAAGCATAAAAGTGGCTAAATGAACTAAAATACAAATATAAGGCATTGAAAAGACACAAAGAGGTTGATGTAGTATTCTACACTGGTCACTAGGTGTCAGTAATGTTACTATAATGTTGGGTGAGACCCACAAGCACCAGACCTGATCGCTGAAACAACAACAGGATTTTAGTGCATGATCTCACAGCAGGCACAATAATCCCTAACATGTACTACTGTTGTGGCCGTAACTCATGCCAAGCTGAAACTCAACTCTGAACCCCAGACGTCACTTCCTGTCCACCTAGCGCCGGAACACATTTACAGCAACAAACACGAGCATGAGTTTTATTTATGTCTCAAATGTCTCATTTTCTCTTATTATGTCGACTATGCTGGGTAATAGGAGTGTAAAGGTGACTATAAGGGTGTTATTTCATGTCTAGAGGGCTCTAATAATGTTAAAAATGGTATTTAGAAAGTTGTAAACAGGTTTTCTACGCTCTAACTATGAAAATATGCATCCATCCATCCATGTTCTATACCACTTGTCCTCACTAGGGTCGCGGGTGCTGGAACAGATAACTAGGAAAATATTCTATTCATATCCGTGATAAACAAGGGATTAGTGTATAGTATATCTATTTTTTATTTTGTAAAAAGGCTATAAGAAACTTTGTGTTATTATTAGCGATTAATATCAGCATTTCAGCGATTTCTCATTACATAATGCTGTTTTCTCTCTGCCGTTGTTCCACTTTTGCTGCTTTTTGTGGTTTAATTTTATCTCTACAATGTGCCGCGGGTCAATAAAAAAGGAGCCACCACCCGCAAATGGCCCCTGACCTGCACTTTCTACCCCCCTGCTTTTACAGCTCTTGGTCAGGGCTGAACATGTGACGTCACGTCAACTGTGTGGGCAACCACGACTCTTCAGAGTCGACTATTTAGCTTGTTAGCGTCCTTCGTAACCATGGTAACTCCACAGACAAGGGTTGTGTTATTGCGGCTTTAAAATTTCAACTCTATGCTACTAAAATTAGGACTTTATTCCCATATCATTTTGACTTTATTCCCATTATAGTATGACTTTATTCCCATATCATTTTGACTTTATTCCCATTATATTATAACTTTATTCCCATATCATCTTGACTTTATTCTCATTATATTATAACTTTATTCCCATATCATTTTGACTTTATTCCCATTATATTATAACTTTATTCCCATATCATTTTGACTTTATTCCCATTATAGTATGACTTTATTCCCATATCATTTTGACTTTATTCCCATTATATTATAACTTTATTCCCATATCATCTTGACTTTATTCCCATTATATTATAACTTTATTCCCATATCATTTTGACTTTATTCCCATTATATTATAACTTTATTCCCATAATATTTTGACTTTATTCCCAGAGTATTATATCTTTATTCCCATAATCTTATGACTTTTTTCCCCATATACTAATTTTCCAAATATTACAAGTTCAGTTTAGTTCTCATAATATTACGAGTTAAAAAAAAAAAAAAGTATTTTTTTCACATTTCAACTCTTGTCTACTAAAATGACATAATTTTTCCTCATAACATTCTCTTGATATTTTGACTTAATTCTTGTAAAATTACAGCTGTTTTGTCCATTTCTGCTGTTTTTTTAAATTTATTTTACAATTATTGAAACTTTCTTCTTGTAAATATTCTTCTCGTAATACAACTTTAGTTTCATAATATTAGAACTTTTTCCCCAATCTAATTTCCCCAAAATGACTTTTTTGGTTTTTCAGAATATTATAACTAAAAAAAAAAAAGAACTTCTTTTTTTTTAAATAAATAAAATGATGTTATTCTTCCTTATAATATTACGACGTCATTCTAAAACTTTCTCGTTGGATTACAAGTTTTTTCTCGTAATATTTTGACTTTATTCTTGTACAAATACTGCAGATTTTTCCTTTTTTTCATGACTATTTCAAGTTTCTTCTTGTAATAATCTTATGATTCTCATAATTATGGCTTTATTTTCATAATATTAGAACTTTTTCCCCCAACCTAATTTCCCAAAAATGATATTTTTTGTTTGTTTTTTCATAATATTTTGACATTAAAAAAATCTTTTTTATTTAATATTTCAACTTTATGCGACTAAAATGACGCTATTTTTCTTTATAAAATTAAAACATTATTCTTGTAAGATTAAGACTTTTTCTCATTGCATTACAAGTTTTTTTGGGTAATATTCTTGTAAAATGACTGCAGATTTTTCCATTTTTCGTTTTTTTTTTAAGTTTTCTTGTTAAATGAGGTTTTTAGAATGTGTGGCAGGTTGACCTACATCTTTAGGGTCCGTCAAGGTAGGTATTAGGAGGGATTATGAGGTGAAGCATGAGATCATGTACATACCAGCACAGGAAAGCCTTGCCACATCTCCTTCAGGTCGTAGAGCCATGGTTTCTAGAAGAGGAGATGACATTTAATGGCTTAATAAGAGAATATCTGAGTATATCGGCATAGCAGTGAGTCCAGAAAAAATCTATCAACATCAACGAGGATGGCAAATGAGGACGTGAATGCAGATGAGGACATTAAGGCAAGGCGGCGGTACTCACATCGATGAGGGCGGCCAGGCCAGCAATGAAAGCAAGAAGGTAAAAGGTAAATCTCCAACTGCAAGAGAACACACACACATACAAACACACTTTCTGCTCAGTCAATGGGGGAGAGACAATAGACGTGTTTACAAGCTCTCTCACACACACACGCATATTCTTGATCACAGCAACTAACACGTAAGAATGGAAAAATCCAGGATGTGAAATCAGGACGCACGTAGGCCTGTCACGCTAACACATTTTGCTGGTCGATAATTGTGCTGCAAATTATCGCCGATATTCGATAATATCGGCTATGCGATACTGGACAAAAAGTAGCGCCCCACACCGCATCAGCCTCAAGTACAGATGGAGCCCAAGAGGACATCACTCCAAAAACACAAAAGAACATAGAGAAAGAAGGTGTGGGCGACATCTGCAGTGAGAAATAAGACAGACAAAACGCTGTTTTGTGTGTGTGTATGTGTGTGTGTGTTTACGTGTGTGGAACACAATGGCATGATTCAGAGAAGTTGTAACACCCCGAGCTTAAGACAGACAGCGAGAGACAAACATGCAGTCACACGCACACACATAACACACACACACGTCATCTACACTAAAACACACATAAGCAGACCGTTGAACAGGCAAGTCACCAAAACAAACCCAACATAGATTGGTGTGGAAAAAAATGTTTGCCCCACTTCCTGGTTTCTTTTTGTTTTTGCATGTTTGTCACACTTAAATGTTTCAGATCATCAAACAAATTTAAATATTAGTCAATGACAACACAACTCAACACAAAATGCAGTTTTTAAATGAAACTTTTTTATTATTAAGGGAGAAAAAAGTCCAAAGCTACATGGCCCTGTGTGAAAAAGTGATTGCCCCCCCATTAAAACATAACTTAACTGAGATGAATTGAGATCTATCAGTGCGGAAAAGGTTTCAAGTCATTTGTAAAGCTTCGGGACTCCAGCCAACCACGGTGAGAGCCATTATCCACAAATGGCCAAAACATGGCCAGCCAACCAAAATGACCCCAGGAGCGCAGCAAGGACTCATCCGAGAGGTCACAAAAGACCCCACAACAACATCCAAAGAACTGCAGGGCTCACTTGCCTCAGTTAAGGTCAGTGTTCATGACTCCACCATAAGAAAGACACTGGGCAAAAACGGCCTGCATGGCAGAGTTCCAAGACCAAAACCACTGCTGAACAAAAACAACATTAAGGCTCATCTCAGTTTTGCCAGAAAACATCTTGATGATCCCCAAGACCTTTGGGAAAATACTCTGTGGTCTGATGAGAAAAAAGTTGAACTTTTGGAAGGTGTGTGTCCCATTACATCTGCCGTAAAAGTAACACCGCATTTCAGAAGAAGAACATCATAGCAACAGTAAAACATGGTGGTGGTAGTGTGATGGTCTTCAGGACCTGGAAGACTTGCTGTGATGAATGGAAGCATGAATTGTGCTGAAGGAGAATGTCCGGCCATCTGTTGGTGACCTCAAGCTGAAAGCAACTTGGGTTCTGCAGCAGGACAATGATCCAAAACACACCAGCAAGTCCACCTCTGAATGGCTGAAGACTTTGGAGTGGTCTAGTCCAAGTCCTGACCTGAATCCTATTGAGATGCTGTGGCATGACCTTAAAAAGGAAAAGCCTCCAATGTGGCTGAATGACAACAATTGTGCAAAATTCCTCCCCAGCGCTGTAAGAGACTCATTGCAAGTTATCACAAACGCTTGACTGCAGTTGTTGCTGCTAAGGGGGGCCAACCACTTATTAGCTTTGGGGGGAAATCACTTTTTCACACAGGGCCATGTAGCTTTGATTTTATTCTCCCTTAATAATGAAAAGTTTCATTTAAAAACTGCATTTTGTGTTGAGTTGTGTTGTCATTGACTAATATTTACATTTGTTTGATGATCTGAAACATTGAAGTGTGACAAACACGCAAAACAAAAAAGAAATCCCATTTTCCAATTCATAGTGAAATAGTAGTTTAACAGAGAAACTTGGAGAAAACAGACATTTCTATAGTAGAGTTCATGACGTGAAGCGCAGCCGTGAAACAAGTGACAAGTAGCCGCTTCAAGTGAAGGCATAACCTTGTTCTAGATATGGGCATCTTACCGCTGAGTTAGTTTATCCGTAATTGGAATAATAAAGATGAAAGTTGCGTTGTCCTTGTGTAGCTGCCGACGTCTGTTCTCAACTTCTTTTATCAGGAGGGGGTTAATGTCAGCTGACTGATGTCATATGACATATAGGAAGTGACGGATATGATGTAAGTGACACACGACCAACACTACCTCCACGATTGCCGTAATGGGCACCCCTGATATAGCATTTACAGTATGTCCATTAATACACTGCATTACTTATCACTGTTTTCATGTCACGATCCATGCATGTAGCAGAAACCCTGGGGGTAGCTATAATACTTATCAGTAGGCTGGAGAATGACTACATTGCTGTCTTATCAATCTTCCCGGATGATTAAGTTGTTAGTTCCCATAAATGATCAGACAAATACAAGCAACAGTGGTAATTGAGTTACCATGTGTTAATCATTGTGTGTGTGTGTGTGTGTGTGTGTGTGTGTGTGTGTGTGTGTGTATGTGAAGAGTGGGGGCAAAAGGCAGAGAGGCATTGTAGCATGTGCAGTCTAAAAATAGAGGTCTACTTTTGCCCACAGAAATGTGCTCATACAGTCACAGGAGTGACACATGAATGGCAGCTGCTGCAAGCGCTACTGTTGTCACATATTGCACGTGTGTGTGTGTGTGTGGGTGTGTGTGTTTACCTGGCCTCTCGAAACTTCTTGAGCAAACTTGGCCTGTCCTGATTCCTCCGTCTTCGGAACCATCGCTGCACTTGTCTCTCCGAGCAGCCCGTCTGCTTGCAAAGGCTCACTACCGAAACCTGCACAGGTGTTATGACGTTATTAGGACTGTTATGCCGTGTTTTGTGCACACGTGATGGCACTCTGCAGCTTCACATGTCTTACCTGTGTGGGGTTTTTGGTAACGTGGCAGTAGTAGGACTCCAGTGTGGGGTTGTGAGGCGCCCTGAGCCGTACTGTTTCTTTTACCCCCAGCAGAGAGGCCAGAGGCGTCGCCACCGTCCTGTGGACACAACATGGAGGCTCAGGTACGCAAATTGTATGGCATAAACCCAACATCAACGAAAAAAATAAAATCTAAACAGCTACACTTAAACAGTATAGTAAAAAAAAAACACACACACACACACACACACACACTTTCACCTGTAAAAGTGTGTCACAGTTCTGTATAAAAGGCACTGACACAGTCGCAGGTAGCATCCAAACCGTAACAAAAGCAGGAGGTTGCTGGTGTGTAAGGGTATTTTCTAGGGGTGTCACGAGACGAGATTGGGTTTCCGAGAAAGAGACAAGACGAGATTTTAACTTGGCTTTTCAGAAAAGTACAATGAAAAAATATATGACAATATATTGCCGTCTACTCATTTGATTTCCACTATGTTACACTCTTGCGCACGCTGTGTGTATGCTACCGGCCCCGTCTGCACCCACCGAGACAAAGAGACTGTATGGCTGACAAAAGGGTGCACTCCGTTCATGGAACAAACGTGCCAATGTGCTGAAACCGATCCCGCCTGTTTGGAAACAGACGCCCACACACATGGCAATATATTGATTATCCGGTTCATTTTCATTTATTGTGTGATTAATTCATTTATTTATAATGGCCCCAGGCCTCGAGACATTGTTGTAATCTTGTCACGGTTTAACCTCGTGAGATCTTGTGACACCCCTACTATTTTCTATTCAATGTGTTGAAAACAATTGTCCCCAAAGTATTTTTTTACACGCCACACCATGCGCATCCAGCTATTTGATTGCAAGACACCATGTTGCTGTGTGGAAAGCGGCAAAATCCTGCTTTGTTGGCTTACATTTCATACAGACATTGTTGAGACTACCTTTACAGGGTCTCACTAAAGTGACCATTTTTAGGACGGTACAGTAGAACCCCTAGTAGACTCATGTATAACCCTCAAGGCATGCTGGGAAGTTACCCAGCATGCCTACAAATTGGTATGACTTTGATGCTGAGAAGCTAGAAATATATATTTCGAGAAAAAAAATGAATCTCAGCTTTGTGATATCGGTGAAAAAGTGTCTTTGCTCTTTTTCCCCCATTTTTGATGTTTTATTTTATTTTCCAAATATTTCAACTTCTTTAAAAGTAAATTTTGTACATTTTCCACTTGTAGTTTTTTGGCATATTTTCCCCCAACTTAGTTTTCCAAAAATGACAACTTTACTTTGGTGCGTTTGTTTCTCATGATGTTATGACTTTAAAAACAAAAACATAGTTTTTCTTGAATATTTCAACCCTATGCTACTAAAATGACATTATTTTTAATTCTTGTAAAATTTAACTATTCTTCCTCATTAAAATCCAACTTTTTTCTTTTCATATTTCAACTTCATTTTCGTCAAATTACTGCTCAAATTTTCCAAAAATTACAACTTTGATTCTCATGATATTATGACTTTTAAAAAAATGTCTTTTTTGTTTAATATTTCAAGTTCATGATGTTATTTTTCATGACTTATTCTCCTAAAGCTGCAACTTTTTCTTTTTCTTTTTTAAAATGTATTTTCTAGTTAAATTATATCTATAGAATGTGCCGCAGGCCAATACAAAAACACCTCTGCAGTACACGTTGGAATCCATGTTTCCCCTTGATGAACCGCAGCTCCCCAGTGCCAGCAGCACTCATGCACCAAAGTATTGTACCCTGAGAAGTAGGGGTGTCACGAGACGAGACAATACATGAGATTGGGTCCACGAGAATGAGACCAATGAGACAAAAAGTAAAATGAAAAAATACAAAAAATATACGGCAATATTTTGCAATCTACTAATTGAATTTCGACTACGTTACACTCTTCCGTGTGTATGCTAGGGGCACCGCCTCCACCCACCAAGACAAAGACACTGTATGACTGACAAAATGGCTCACTCCGTTCAAGCTGTTGTCCTATGGAACAAAAGCACCAAGGTGCTGACGCCAATGCACAGAGTGAACTGTCTTCCTGCCTGTTTGGAGGCAAGAGACGAGGAAAACAGAGCATGCGCTCATCAATATATTGATAAAATATTGGTAAAATGATCAAATTCATTTTCATTTATTGTAATCACACAGCAAGGGCGATGAGGGGTTCCGGTTTGGTGGCTGCAGAATCGAGTCTCTGCTTTTAGCAGATGATGTGGTCCTGCCGGCTTCATCGAGCCGTGACCTTCAACTCTCACTGGATCGGTTCGCAGCCGAATGTGAAGCGGCCAGGATGAGAATCAGCACCTCCAATGCTGAGTCTGCGTTGGTGCGGCGTCTGCAGTGATGCAGACTCTACGTCGGTCTGTTGTGGTCAAGAGAGAGCTGAGCCGAAAGCGGTGGATCTACGTTCCTACCCTCAGCTATGGTCATGAGCTTTGGGTAGTGACTGAAAGGACACAATCACGGGCACAAGTGGCCGAAATGATTTTTCTCCGGAGGGTGGCTGGGCTCTCCCTTAGAGATGAGGTGAGAAGCACTGGCATCCAGGAGAAGCTCGGAGTAGAAGCGTTGCTCCTCCACATGGAAAGGAGCCAGATGAGGTGGCTATGGCATCTGGTCAGGATGCCTCCCGGACGCCTCCCTGGGGAGGTGTTCAGGGCACGTCTGACCAGTAGAAGGCCTCGGGGAAGACCCGGCACACCTTGGTGAGACTATGTCTCTCAGCCGGTGCGGGAACGCCTCGGGTTCCACCAGGAGGAGCTGGACAAAGTAGACGGAGAGAGGGAAGTCTGAGCTTCCCTGCTTAGGCTGCTGCCCCCGCGACCTGACCTCGGATAAGCGGTAGAAGATGCATGGATGGATGGATAATTAATTAATTAATTGTCGTCCCAGGACTAGCGCCCACGAGACTTTTTCTGAATGAGCAATCTCACGAGATCTTGTGACACCCCCGTTGAGAAGATAAAATGTCATAAAACTGCTGTAAGTGTGAGAGATGAAATATATCCCAATACAGATCTAGAGGGGGAAAAAGCATTAATGGCCTGAGTGGACTGGACTTTCACGGTCATGTAATTACTGGAATCTAAAAAACCCGACTTGTATGTTGAAAAAAAAAGTATGAGTCACTTGTTAGGTGGAGCAAGAATGAAGGAATATTACATAATCATCAACAGGAGCATTTGGAGCTTTGGACACAATGCTGTGTCAACAAGAAATCCAACAAAGTGAGCAACTGACCTTTCAAAGATCTGACGGACGATTAGAAACACAAGAGCGATGGGCAGGGCTACCCACAGATCCCCTGCTTTGGCGTAAACCCGTCCCTCCCGATCCTCCAGGTCGGCCCAGCCCAGGCCTTCCGGAAACCACAGCCGCTCCTGCCAGAACCATTCACTCAGCTCGGACAGCATCCTGAAACACAAGAATGCTAATGGTTAGTCCACTCCAACCAAACATGC
This sequence comes from Dunckerocampus dactyliophorus, assembly GCF_027744805.1. Lineage (NCBI taxonomy): Eukaryota > Metazoa > Chordata > Actinopteri > Syngnathiformes > Syngnathidae > Dunckerocampus > Dunckerocampus dactyliophorus. The sequence goes on along the minus strand of NC_072825.1, from coordinate 30,222,579 downwards.
TTGCACTGTGGGGTTAATGTGGGGTAAACACGTGCTGCACAGTTCATTGAAGGAATTAGATGGCGGCACCCACGTTTCCCTGATGGTCAACTTCTGACTGATGCTAAAAGCAGAGCCCGTGCAGCAAGAAATGACCCGTGCAGCATGACTCAAACTTTACATTCATACTTTCCAACAACAGTACATCCCTCAGCCCCTTTACAGCGACACATACAGCGTTTCACATGAAGGGCGTGGCGGAGCGAAAGGGGGAAGCAGCATCTGAGGGATCATTACTCATCTTATGTGCACAGCAACGTGGCCGCACCCCCTCCCCCGTCCATACTCAGGAGGCCATTCGTACATCTGCTCCCACCCACTGCATCTGTAAGTCCTTCAGACGCTTCCACCCCCACCAGTAATCAGTAAGGGGGTCCCTCTTTGGCCCAGAGGCATGTGCAACGCTCCCCTCCCTCTACATCCTCCCAAATATGCAGCAGACATTCTTTCACACTTGCTTGTTAAAACCTTGCATTTGATGGACAAAAGTTTGCATTTTGTTAGCGCCATTATGTATCATGCTAACACATATCCCTCATGGTACAGTCCTGGGGCATCTGCTGCTTTCTCTTTAACTATTTCAACCCCAGACATTTTTCAAAAGACAACCCCTTACATACGTATGTTGACGTGATCAATAATGCTCGGTTAAAACGTGCATTGTTTCTCTCAGACAAAGCGCAAAAAAGAAAAAATAAATGTTAGTTCCATTCCCAGTGTCACAGTGCCCTCTACTGGTCAAGCTGCAAACTTACCTGCAAATGCAAGCCTCCATGTCCATCTCCCCTCGCCAAGAAGACAGTTCTGTCTCAAGGTATGTCGACGTATTACGACTTGTACGTAACTTACAAATAACGTATGTGAACGGACGTCAACGATCGCATAACTTATTGCCCGCGGATGCGGGATGTATGAATCATACGTTGACATACGTCAAAAAGTTTTGTGCATGCACAAAATTTTTGGACGACTTCGACGTACTACGACGTATGCCGGCGTGCTTCTGCGTGCTGTTAACTTATACAAAACTTACCCATAACTTATTCAACGTACGCCAGCGTATTGGCCAAATTTTTCATACGTTGGCATAAGCTGGCTAAATCGTCAAGGTGTGACAGGCGTTGGCCGTTGGGCATAAATTGTGAACACTGGCAACACGCTACGCATTCGTTGATATAAGTTGTCTATAAGTTAGAGAAACGTTCTACATAAGTTACTAATACGTCATGTTTACGTCGACCTCGTTATGAATACGCGATGTATACGCCCAAAATTGAAAAAAAAAACTGTCGGCAGTTCAACGTATGCCATCAAAATGATCACGTCAGGCATGCGCTGCCTAAGTCGTCAAGGTGTGACAGGGCCCTAAGACTAATAAAGAATTTGGCAGACGTGCTTTTAAATGTAAAGCTCCCTCGGATTGGACCACCTTACCTAACAATATACGTATCACCAATTCATTTTGCATTTTCAAGAATTCTATATTTTGTTTTCTTAAAACATCATGTAATTGCCTTTCATGGTGGTGATGTGGTTGCTGTTGCTGTTACTATTTGTGGCATATTATTGTTTATTGTATATGAGTGACGGTGTGACATATTATTGATGCTTTGTGTGGGCACTGTGGGCTTGTGTGGGGTGGGGTGGTAATGCTGTTTGTGATTGGATTGTATATTTTAATGTTTCATGTTGGACCCCCTTGAAAACGAGATGGTTCGCCTCAAGGGGCTATCCATCAATAAATCTTATGTCAATTATTCTCCTCAAATTTGGACTTTTTTGCCCATTGAAATGCAACTTTTTTCTCTTAACATTTTGACTTTATTCTTGTAAACTTGCTGCTCATTTTCACATTTTTTCTGCTGTTTTTTTTTAATCCAAATATTTCTCCTTTTTACATTTTGACTTTATTCCCCATAATGCTATGTCTTCTTCCCCAAGCTAATTTTCCAATTTTGTTTTGTTTGGTTCTGTGCATGGCTCAGATCAAGGGTACCCTTTGCTGTCTTCAACTTCACTTGAGGAGTATTTGAAATTGCTGTTCTAACAATGTGTACTATCCCTATCACTCTGACGTTTATAGAGTGAGGAAGCTCACCAAACCATAAATTAATGTTGTAAAAAAGTGTCTATATTTGGACATTGAAATGTTACATGTAAAGCATGTCTACTTTTATTGTAAAACTAACAATATTTTCTGTGATAATTTTGTCATGATTTCTCCTTAGAATTAAAGAATGATGTCTGAAATTGGTTTCTAATGTGTTTTATTCAAATATTCTCAGTGTAAAAAAAAAAAATAACGGTCGTGTGATCATGAGTGAAAAGTACATTACCTTTGTGTCCGCCTGCCGATGAAAATTTTGAAGAGCATAATTCCATGGAAAAACAAACCCCATGATGATTACAATGGTATATATTCATGGAATAATTACTCAACTCTGCAACTAAAGTGATTGTTTGTGTATAAAAGAGTAAAATAAGATTATTTGAACAAAAGTCTAACACACCTAAATTTCGTGTCAGGCCAGTAATGTACGTACACTTCGAGCTCACAGCGTAAATTGTGTATTGCTAGTAAATATTGAATTAGAAAATAAAAAGTGCCTTCTTGGGCCAAACAAAACTTGTCCTTCCGCCGGTTATTTGCCAAATACGCGTTCAGCAGAGGAATGTTTCACCGTGTCAGCCATTTTGTGTTAGCGTAATGTACGTTCAGTCACGACCTCGGCAGCATCAAGCAGCATCATTCAATTCGACGAGCAATCGGCGGTTTAACAACTATTGTCAAGTCTAAGGTAAGATTTTTTCATTTTTATATATTGGAGAAGATCTTTATGCACTTTGAAATGATTTTTTTCATCGGGTGAGTTACAAATGTTGTGTTTATCGAGCAGTGTAACTCATTTTGACAGCCATTGTTTTTACCTCTCGTAGGTAAAAAACACGCGAAGTGGGCAAAATTATTCATCATTACCAGTCGGATTTTACTTACTTTTATCCGTCGTATTATGTCGTTGACATTTATCCGAACCAAATAAATTCTAGCGTGTTCGTTGATAAATTGCTCCGTATTTAACCCGGAAGTGATCGGCGTGTCCCTCATGGGAGGTCAAAGATGGCCTTATAATTTTAGGTCTTTAGCATGATAATTCAAGAACCGATCACTCACTGATTCACTGAATCCTGGCTCATGTTGCCACAGTGCTGCAATGATTAGCTTGTATTGTGGAGTTGATAGGTCAAAGTTGATGTCATTACAGTCTTAAGAACGCTGATGGGATTTGTAGTCTTTTTACTGATACAACAATGGCATGGTAACGACTGAAGGTCCATTTTTCTTTGCCATATTTTCAGAGCTTTAACTCAAGATCTAGATTTGTCACTTGTTTTTATTTACTTTATGTTACTCTCTCAAATATAAGTTACTTTTCTAACAAAAGTCAAACCTATGCTGAGATAACAGCATAAAGTGGACACGGACTTATGTGCATTACATTGAAGAAAGAGTGAACTTGGGAGGGTTGCTATGGGAAATGGAAGATGTCTCCAGCTCTGGTATGTTGGGTGTGTGTTTTGCAATGTTTGAAGTTTGTGTTTATAACATTACCAAGGTCTATCCACCAGTTTGACATTTGACCCAAAATGTAACACTTGGGTACCCTTGATCTGAGCCATGCACATCTCATAATATTAGGACTAAAAAATAGATATATTTTTTTATTTTATATTTCAACTCTACGCTACTAAAATTACATTATTTTTCCTCAAAACATTACGAGTTCATTCTCAAAAAATTGCCACTTTTTGTCTTGTAAGACTACGTCTTTTTTTCTCCTCATATTTTGATGTTTTTCTGCTAAAATTACAACTGTTTTTTCTCATTTTCTTTATTAATTCACAGCATCTTTGAATGCCTTATATTTGCATTTTAGTTCATTTAGCCATTTTTGTGCTTGAAAAGACTTCAATTAGACAAAGAAAGACATATGTGCATATTTTTTTACCAAAAATCGTCCGCATTCAACCACAAAACAGCAAAAACGTGATAGAGTGAAGCCGTGAAAGTTGAAGCGCGAAGTGGCGAGGGACGACTGTATCCGTGTTTCAATGGAATGTAAAAACCTGTTTCCTGTATTGCGGGACGGTACGCTTGTTCGTGGGAAGGGAATTTAAAGGCCTTTTTTAAAGAAATGGTTATTATAACGGAAATGAATGACAATGTACAACAAAGTATTTGGGCCACATCGAAAAAAAACAACAAAAATCTAAAGATTTCAAGAATAAAGTTGTAAATTTACAAGAAAAAAGTCGTAAATTTACGTGGAAAAACATAAGAATAAATAAATTAAGTTACTAGTTTTTTCTCGTAATTTACAACTTTATTCTTGTAAATTTACAACTTTATTCTAGTAAATTTACAACTTTTTTTCTCGTAAATGTACGACTTCTTTTTCATACATTGACAACTTTACTGTCATAAATTTCCGCCTTTTTTCGAACAAATTTACGACTTTATTCTTGTCAATTTACAAATTTTTTTTTCTCGTAAATTTATAAATATAAATAAAAGGGCCACGTTGGGGAAAAAAAAATCTAGAGATTTGGAGAATAACGTTGTAAATTTAAGAGAATAAAGTGACTTTTTTCTTGTAACTTTACGACGTTATTCTCATAAATTTCTGACTTTTTTCTCGCAAATTTGTCTTTATTGTCATAAATTTATGACTTTATTCTCTTAATGTACAATTTTCTTTATTCTCATAAATTTCTGACTTTTTTCTTGCAAATTTATGTCTTTATTGTCATAAATTTATGACTTTATTCTCGTTATTTACGACTTTTTTCGTGTAAATTTACGACTTTATTATCGTAATTTGTGCCTTTTTTTCTTGTAAATTTGCGACTTTATTCACGTGAATTTAAGACTTTTTTCCTCATGAATGTACAACTTTATTCTCGTAAATGTATAACTTTTTTTCACACCAATTTATGACTTTATTCTCCTAAATGTTTTTTATATTTTTCTTGAAAATGTACAACACTGTCATACATTTGCAATTTTTGAATTTTTTCTTGTAACTTTGCGACTTTATTCGCGTAAATGTAATACTTTTTTCCTCATGAATTTATGACTTTATTCTCCTAAATGTACGACTTTTTTTCTCATAAATGTATGACTCTATTCTCGGAAATATACGACTTTATTCTCCTAATTTACGCCTTTAAGTCTTTGTATATTTATGACTTTATTCACGTAAATTTAAGACTTTTTTTCTCATAAATGTATGACTTTATTCTCAAAATCTCAGATTTTTTTTTCCAATGTGGCCGTACTACTCCGTCGTATCACCAGAGCAAAAAATAAATAAAAATAAAAGTACCGTGACCAATGGAACTGAACTTTTGCTGGAAAGGTGTTTTTTGTCCTCACTGATGAAATGGTTCTCCCCCTCCTGTTAGCTCCCTAAATCCTTCACCATGTCCCAGCAGAGACACACACCCACCAAATACGGTTCAACCGTGACCTTTCTTTTCCTATAGCGAGTATACAGCCGTGCCCCAGTAGCTGGCCGTGTCCATGAAACACGGTATGGTACAGTCTGCCTGCTATTTTTTACTTCATGTCATGTTAGTCATGCTCCCCCCACCCCGCCGCCCGCTACCCCAGCACAGGTGGCAGACGGGATGGGTGACATACTTTTCCCACTTCTTTTGCCAACTCTTCAAGCGCACAATGTCTCTTCTGCTGAGCAGCATGCCGCTTGCGCAACGTCTGGCACCGCTAAAAAGTGCAATCTAACCAAAAACAGATAAGTCAATTACTTCTGAGCACAAACAGGAAGGGTCCAAAGGGTAGGAGGGCACGACAATGCAGGCAAGTGTTGCTTGGACTGCTTACTTTCACATCCTCAAAATGTGCATCCAACCCAAGGGTGTCCAAACGTTTTCCACTGACAAATGAAAGGATGCGAGGACCACCTGTGCCTGTGCTCACGTAGCTACGTATGTATATAAGCTGTTTAAAAAAAACAGCCTGCATCTCAGCTTTGTGTTAAGATGAGGTCTCATCCGGTCGTACGGGCTACGGCCAAAAAAAACGCAAGTAACACACGGAGGGTGCTGAAGGTGCGGACTCCTACGTGTGTCGTGCGCCACACGTGCAGCCCACATATGTTATTAGTAGGGATCCGATTTTTTTTAATAGCCTTGCCGATCCAATCCGGTACTGATCCTTTGTGTGTGTGTGTGTGTGTGTGCACACACACACACACATAGTTCAGTTCCAAATGTGAGAACTGTAAATAGTTCAAGGTGTTATATTTGTAAATAAATTGTTATTTTGATGTAAAACAACCCTTTTTCGTGTTGTTTATGTTGGTATAGTTGTTTAGATATTTGAGCTGTCACAAAAGCAAAACACATGTGTGTCTAAGTGAAAGTTATGCTTGAAATGTATCTTTTAAAAAAAGAGCTGGTTTTCTCCTTTTTTAGTTGGGAACTGCTATTTTCCTGAAACTTACCTATGTTCTACTGCTGATTACTAATGAAGGGAAAAAGGTAGAAACACACTTTTTTTCCTGATGAAAGACGGGAGTGTAATGTTTCTGTTGGTAGGTTCCATGTTTATATAACCATACAACACAATATTCTGTGTGCCTTGAAAGATCAGTGAAAATGGTCTAAAATGGACGGTACTCTTTTGAATAACAGCTGGGATTGAATGAGTTAGTATTTCAAATACGGTATTTTTTCTTAATATTATGACTTTAATCTACTAATATTTTGTCATTCTTCTTCTCGTAAAATTCCATTCCATTTTTGCTGCCGTTTTCTTGTTTGATTGTATTTTTAGAAGGTGCAGGCCTTATCTAACCAAAACAAAAACAACACCCGATCCTTCATTGTGGCAGTGCTTGCGACGTTCGGAGGGAATTTCCAAAAGAAGAGGACAGACGACATTGCGGTTCATGTGCTGAGATCATCAGCATTTTGAAGCACTTTTTCTCCCCCGCTGAGAGCACATTCCATTGGTACACGGGATCATATGACCACGCTCTGACCATTTCAAAGGTCCAATCAAAGAGGGGATGCCTCTGGCTGTGGGGGGAGACAGGAAGTTGTCTCTCGTTCTCTTCTTCCTCGCTACAAACATTTGAAGGATGCGAGTCTTTCAAATCTAGAAGCACAAATGTTCTTTTGCATCCTAAAACCTCCCAGTTTGGAGTAACAGCAGAACAACCTAAACAGACCAGCCCCGAGCCTGGTGCCGTCAAGAGGAATGTAAACATTCAGCCACCAAATGAATGAATGAAGAACATGTTTATGGTGGTAGCAGGCCAGGAACATCACGAGACAGCATGAGTAGGAATGATTCCGTGCATGACGATCAGACAGATGACTTATCTGCACAACTTCCACGCATTTGTCATCTGGTGAGAATAACTTTTCCAAAGACCAAAGCGGGAGAGCATCCACGAGAGGTAGCGGATCCAGTTTGATACATGAAAATGGCAAATTGGCACGAACATAAGGACACAAGTCCCAATTCTGAATGACTAAAATCTAATTATAATCCAGACTTTGTCCAGATCTCAGGGGAAATGACATACCACCTAACACAAGTCTTTCCACAAATCCAAGTCACTCTCTAGTCTTTAGTCACGAGTCCAAGCCAAGTTTCAAGTCTTTGTGGGGTGAGACTTGGTCAAGTCTCAAGTCTTTGGTCACCAGTCCAAGTCAAGTCTCAAGTCTTTGGTCACCAGTCCAAATCAAGTATCATGTCTTTGGTCACGAGTCCCAGTCAAGTCTGAAGTCTTTAGTCACAAGTCCAAGTCAATCTCAAGTCTTTGTGGGGTGAGACTTGGTCAGGTCTCAAGTCTTTGGTCACCAGTCCAAGTCAAGTCTCAAGTCTTTGGTCACCAGTCCAAATCAAGTCTCAAGTCTTTGGTCACAAGTCCCAGTCAAGTCTGAAGTCTTTAGTCACAAGTCCAAGTCAATCTCAAGTCTTTGTGGGGTGAGACTTGGTCAAGTCTCAAGTCTTTGGTCACCAGTCCAAGTCAAGTCTCAAGTCTTTGGTCACCAGTCCAAGTCAAGTCTCAAGTCTTTGGTCATGAGTCCAACCCAAGTCTCAAGTTTTTGGTCATGAGTCCAAGCCAGGTCTCAAGTCTTTGTGAGGTGAGACTTGGTCAAGTCTCAGGTCTTCCGTCACGAGTCCAAGCCATATCTCAAGTCTTTGGTCACGAGTCCAAGTCATGTCTCAAGTCTTTGGTCATGAGTCCAAGCCAACTCTCAAGTCTTTGTGGGGTGAGACTCAAGTCTTTGGTCACGAGTCCTCCCTGAGGAGGTGTTCAGGGCACATCCGACCAATAGGGGGCCTCTGGGAAGACCCAGGACACGTTCTAGAGACTATGTCTCTCAACTGCCCTGGGAACGCCTCGGGATGCACCGGGAGGAGCTGGAAGAAGTGGCCGGGGAGAGGGAAGTCTGGGCTTCCCTGCTTAGGCTGCTGCCCCCGCAACCCCACCTTGGATAAGCAGAAGAAGATGGATGGATGGATGGATGGATGGATGGATGGATGGATGGATACTGTATTCTTCCAACATGAACATACTGTACATTTCAAGGCTCTAGTCTGTGACTAAATGGTCAAATTTATAACTAAAATATGAGACGTCGCGAGTACATTTTTCCTCTACTCGAGCACGTGCAACCAGATAAAAGTACGGCTGTTGACAAGAGACGCAGTTTGATCCTTATTACTATGAGGATGGAAAAGGTGGAGTCAATTGACGACAGCTTGTCACAGTCTAAGCCTATTGATGCCAGCGTGTGTGATGGCTCACGTTTCGATCGAATCTTTTACCACCTTTGTTTGCACATTTTGCCTGGCTCTCACTTTCTTCTGTCGCTCTGGTAGCAGCTGGCTAGCTAGAGTTAAATGTGACATTTTGTCTTTAAAACCAACGAGCAATGCTGTTCGTTTGGAGAACAACTCCTTACTTTTATCCCTGTGGTTGTCTTTCAGGCCTTTCCACCTTCATCTAAAATTGTCCCAGGCTAGTCTGGAAGGATCTCTCTCAGAAGCCAAAAACTTAGCACTTCCACACAGAATGGGAGTAGAACTTTATTTCACCCTATCAAGTGGGACATGCCCTGGCTGACTTCATGGCTTCATGCAGTGTTCAGGTAAAGCCATGTAAGCTAATGTCTCAATGTTTGAATACTACATATCACTTCTATTTCAATACATTTGACTCGTGATAGACCAGAGTCGACCAAACAGCCATCATTTATTCATTAATTAATTTCTGAAAAACTGCCATATGGGCCGCAGGGTGGTCTAGTGGTTAGCATGTTGGCCACACAGTCACAGGCGGGAGATCTGAAAGATCTGGGTTGGAATCTCCATTGCACATTTCTGTGTGGAGTTTGCATGTTCTCCCCGTGCGTGCGTGGGCGTTCCCCGGGTACTCCGGTTTCCTCCCACAGTCCAAAAACATGCATGTTAGGTTAATTGGAGACTCTAAATAGTCCATAGGTATGAATGTGAGTGTGGATGCTTGTTTGTCTGTATGTGCCCTGCCATTGGCTGGCCACCAGTCCAGGGTGTACCCCGCCTCTCGCCGGGATAGGTTGGGATAGGCTCCAGCAGGCTCCAGCATAGTGAGGGTTACGCGGCACAGAAAATGAATGAATGAAAAGAAGGAGGGAGCCATAATCAAACCGCAATATGGCGAGTGATGACTGTATTGGATTATATCGGCTACGCTGGGGGTGCAAGACCACTCTTCTTCTGTTTCAAGCACCACCTCCCGGCCTTACTATTCCGTTTAAAGCAGGGGTGGGTAAACCTTTTTTGGGGGGGGTTAAAAAATTTGTAGAGGGGCCATCTATACAGTATAGAGGTGACATCCAGCAGAACAACATACTTGCTCACAGTGCAGCGAAATAGAAACACAACACGTCCACAGCAAGTTAACGCATCACATAAATCAACAACTAAGCGCTAAACATAGCACGTAACTTAAAACTGTTATTTCCAAATGCCCGCAAGGCATGCTGGGTAGTCCAGCGGCAACAACAATATGAGCTATGAACAATAAAACATTGGATATCAAGAGTATGTTTACTCCTCCTTGTTGACTTCTCTGATGACCTCCTCAACATATTTTGCACGAGAGTACCACAAGCTACCCAGCATGCCTTGTGGCGGGAATATATAGGGGGGGAGGGTTTGGCATGGGTATTGCGTGTAGATATTTGTTTGTAGATAGGTTACGTTGTGCATCGTGAGTGTTGATGTGTTTTTTTTCTACAAGCTCCAGATTGCATCTGACTACTTTGGCGACTCAAGCGTGCCACAATAGCACTGCAAGTCATGTTGCTGGCTACACTTTCCATGTTTAAGGTTTAAAAAAAGGAATTTGGCCGCAGTTTGCCCACCCTCACGTGCGAGGGGAGCTAAGGCTTGCTTTCACAGAGACGGCCCTAATACATACAGACTGAGAGTAACCGATTCATACGCTGAATCCTCTGCTTTAAAGCTGCTTCCCCTCGACTTTTGTTTGTTGCTGTTGGTAAGGACCTGGGATTATTGACTCATCTCAGAAGGACCTGTTGGGTTTATTAGTGTAACCTTCTTCTGGGTCATCTGACCCTATCTGCCACCTCCCAACTGACCCCTTGTGGGCCATCTGACAGCAGGCTGCGGCGCACACTCGCTGGGACTAGTTCTCGAGTGAGTTTCGTGTTTACAGGCCAAAATTAAGCACGTTCAGAACCGCAAAACATCGTAACATCGAACGTTGTAAACCTAAGGCCACCTGTGGAGACATCATTACTTTCCTTTATCGTTAAATTAGACTATCGCTGACTGTCTACACACTGCCCTTTTGTTCTTAAATGTCAGTCATTTTCCAGCTCTTATCCTGGTCAGGGTCTCAGGTGAGCTGGAGCCTACCCCGGCTGACCTCTTAGTCAATCACAGGGCACATGTAGACAAATGAAACCCACACAAGCGCTACAAATAATTCTAAGCGGAGATTTGAACCCACAATCGCCTGTCTGTGAGGCTCCACCGCGCCGCCCCGATCCAAAGCACAACGACGGCGAGTCGTAAGAAGGAGGCCAAAATACTCAGTGTATTGTTTCTCTCGAGGGTCCAGCATGTCAGTGCTGTCGCCCAGCAGCTCAGTGGGAAGGCTGGTGCATCCCTGAATGCACACATTGTAGTCAAGTCGTTTAGGAGGCTGGCATGCTTCATTAGCCGTAACTCAGGTCAGGCCTTGGAGTGTCATACTAATAATCGCCATTTTTTACATTCCTGTCGGGACCGAAGCTGGGCTCATTTTAAAACACAACACAGGGACAGACAGACAGTATTTGGCCACCTGTTACGACACATCAAGACACGTGTTTCCCACACCTACTGTAGCTGATTATGGTTCTCTGTTTGAGTATAATCATTTTCAGTCAAAAGTTTGCACAGCCCCGTGTTAAGTTAATGGACTTGTGCTTTAGAAAGATCAAAACAAAGTCAACTTCAGTACATTTGACGCTGAATTGTGACCCTGATGAATAATTTATAGGGGGATAAATCAGGCAGCAAACAGACGACAGGTTCAGGTGATGCTGGGGGATAAGATTGCCGCGCTGATTGTTGTTTGCGTAAGCCACGCGTGTCCAAAGCTCTTTTTCTTTTTTTATTGCGCCTCGGCATATTGTAAAAGTAGCACGAATTCTAATTTCTTAGACATGGTCTAAACATTGAAACACCACAGTTAGATTGCAGTCCTGAGTGGTTGTTCCTGTAATTGACCGGCAACCAGATAGGCCAATAGGCTCCAGCTCCCCGCTAACCCTCCTGAGGACACGCGGGTATAGAAAATGGATGGATGGATAAATGCATTGCTATGAAAGCTGCATAAGTAACCAGACAAGCGGCACAGTTATTCATTATTCATTTCATCCATTCACCTTTCAAATGCACTGCCAATACATGCACAAATGTATATTTTATGAGCTGCTTATGAAAAACTGATACAAATCATGGCCTTAAGTTGTGTTTGATTAACACATGATCTGTTAGAAGTAGATAAATCCCAGTTATGTGTAACATTGATCGATACACCATTAAATCACATGACATGCACTGTAGGTAAACGTATACATGAGCACAAGATTAGTGCTGTTGTAGGAAAACCACGTGACTAGTTTATGCACGTATGTAAATCTATTTCAAGTCATTAAATACACGATATAGGCGCTAGCATGTACTGTACAACATTAACACAGCACCCGACCGCGTAAGCTGCAAATATGAGCCTATTGGGAGCCTTGACTAAGCGACTAATAATGCATGTGATCGTTGATTGAATATGTAAATACATTTTGTTGTTGTTCACGCTCCAGCTGTGTAGCGTCATGACGACAAACATGCTAGCTAACTTTTACACAAGGCATGCTAACAGCGACGTTTCGTACGAAAACACAAGGGAAAAAACACCCCGAAGTGTGTTGTAAATAGAGTAAATGTCATCATTTTACCCACTACACATTAAACCTTTTTTTAAGTTTAAGCGAAAAGGGGCCCGTTATTTTTGGAGCTAATGAAATGACTCTCTGGTGCGTGATGACGTCGTCGTCTGCTCACTGACCGCAAAAACACACAAATGGTGTCATTTCAGAAAGAAAAAAAACAGGACTTACTTGGTGTTTTTTCTTCTTTCGCCGAGAAGTGTGGAATTTCTCTTGGCAAATGATTAAAAAAAATGTCTGGAACAGACAAGCTAACGGTGCCCCTGAATGAAGGCGTCCAGCTCGCTGTTGCTGCTAACCAGGCAGCACTCTTGTGTCCCAAGCAGCGGCTTTTTTTTACATCTTTACCCTAAACTTTTCACACTGTTTTATCCTCAAATTTATACAAAAAGAGGTGAAAAACTACAACGATGTGAGATTGAAAAGGGTGGTGATCAAGATGCTGCAATGCGACTGGTGGTCGCTTCTCCCAAACGAGCTGTTTTCTCCCCCTCCCCCGTCCGTGTATCCCGAGAGTCGGTGGGGTCTGTGGCCGGCCAGAGGAGGCGAAGTCCGGGTAAGCTGGCTGAGCGGGCTGGCTGGAGGTGGTGAATGTGGTGGTGGAGAGAAAGGAGTGCAGGCAGGCGGGCGTGAAGCAGGCCGGGGCGGAGTGAAGAGGGAATAACGGAGAGGGAGGGACGTTGTGGATGACGTCCTACCCGCGAGAGAGCATCTGACACCCCACACACATCCGCGTTTTGTTCCGCATGGTGAACCAACACTTAAGAACCCCCCTCCACTAGTCGCTGTATGCAGATGTGTGCAGATGCGTCATTTAATTTGCAATAAAAATTGTTATCATCTGTTCTAGAATGGTTCTGTTCTTTTTTAAGGACCTAAAAATGCTAGTCAAAGATCCTCTACACGACAAGAGCGATTCTGCTGTTTTTAAGGACCTAGTGCAAAAAAACAAAAGGTAGTCAAAGATGAAGGGAGTGTCTCCACTATTTGAAGGACCTACTGCACAAAAAAACAACAAAAATGCTAGTCGAAGAACCTCTGCATGACTGGAATGTTCTGCTATTTTTAAGGACCTACTGCAAAAAAAAAAATGCTGGTCAAAGATCCTCTATACGACAAGAGTGATTCTGCTGTTTTTAAGGGCCTAGTGCAAAAAAAAAAAATGGTAGTCAAAGATCCTCTACATGACAAGAGTGTTTCCACTATTTTAAGGACCTATGCAAAAAAAACAACCCAAAATGCTAGTCAAAGGTCCTCAACATGGCAAGAGTGTTCTGCTGTTTTTAAGGACCTACTGCAAAAAAAATGCCAGTCAAAGATCCTCTATAAGACAGGAACGATTCTGTTGTTTTAAAGGACCTATTGCCCCCCCCTTCCCATCTTTTTTCTTTAATATTTCAACTCTATGCTACTAAAATGACGTTATTTTTCCTCATAATATGGCATTATTTATTTATTTACATTATTTCTGTAAAATTGGGACATTTTCTCGTTAGATTGCACTTTTTTTCTCTTAATATTTTGACTTTATTCTTGTAAAATCACTGCTGTTTTTTTTCCATTTTTGCGGTTGCTGTGTATTTTCATTCAGTTTTCTTGTTAAATTCTATTTTTAGAATGTGCCGCAGGCCAATGAAGACGCAGCCGCGTGCCCCAAAGGGCCCCCTGGCCGCACATTGGACATCCCAGGTTGAAGGGTTAAAGATGGTGTTGCTTTTACAGTCAGGGTGTCAGGCTGACATGTACTTTACTGCCTGACTAACAGCCATAAACCTTGATTACCTTCCTGGTCCTTGATTGCTAATACCGAGGAACTGCAGCACACTTTATCACAATGTCGTATTAAGATTTCCCTGCCTGTGAGTGACCATCCCTTCCATCCTTAGGGTTCCAAAGAGGAACCCTGCGAGCTATGAGATCATCCACCCGCATACCGGCTCCCATTCCAACGCCAGCGGCCTTCCTCCACAACTGTCACCCGGTGTGTTCATCTTTCACCGCAAACTGGCCATGTCTCACCTCCCATCAAAGCTGCTGCCATCCCTCCTGTCCCCTAAGAAGCCCTCCTTAGACCCGCAGGTGCCTGCCAATTACAGCAATGTACCGCAGAGGCAACACACTCGGCTCATAGCAACTCTTTTAACCTTTTTAACTCTTTCACGCCCCCCTCTGGTCACACGTGGAAAGTGTACTGTGACGACATGGAAAGATTGCCAACTTAGATTAATAATACATGAATTAAGTAAGACCAATAAACTCACGATTTAGCTTGTGCTCCTTTTAAAACTCCCGAGAGGATAGCAAGTCAATTATATTTACATATTTCTCAAATATTCTACAGGAATAACAGTGGTATACTGTAAATACCTTTGAAATACCCAAACATCTTTATTCTGTGTAACCTGATTTAAACATACATGGGGACATAATAATAAGAATAAGAATAATAGTAAGTTATGGTAATGTGTTTAAATAGTCATTCAAATATTTGATGGATGGGATGGATGAGTCATACAATTATGCATAAGCCAATAAAATAAGAAATAATAAGTCTGACAGTTTGGATTGAGTGCGCTACTTAGCTGCAACCAGCAGAGGCGCTGTTGATTTATGATGTCAGCTACCATTGATTTATAAACTATTTTTCTGTATGGATTTTTGAAAAATGTGTAATTTATGAAATAATAATTCACAACAGACTATTGGGGCTTCATTGAAAAAAAAATCTGACATTTCGAGAATAAAGTCGTAAATTTTAAAGAAAAAAGTCGTAACACTACAAGAATAAAGTCATACATTTACGAGAAAAAAGTCATACATTTACGACCATAAAGTCATAAATTTGAGAGAATAATAAATAAAAGAAATTCATAATTTTACAAGAATGAAGTCGTAGATCTACGAGAGAAAAAGTCATAAATTTACAAAAAAAAAACAGCAGTAAATTTACAAGAGAAAAGGTCTTAAATTTGCTAGATAAAAGTTATACATTTAGGAAGAAAAAATAATACATGTACAAGAATAAAGTTGGAAATTTACAAGACAAAAAAGTTGTAATATTACAAGAATAAATAAAGTCATAACTTTATGAGAGAAACAGTTTTACATTTACGAGAAAAAAAGTCATACATTTACAGTAATAAAGTCATAAATGTAGGATAATACAGTCCTAATTTTACAAGAAAAAAAGTAATAATATTACAAGAATAAACCTGTAAATTAGCGAGAATAAAGTCATAAATTTACAAGGAAAAAGTAGTAAATGTACAAGAATAAAGTCGTAACTTTATGAGAAACAGTTTTACATTTACGAGAAAAAAGTCATACATTTACAGTAATAAAGTCATACATTTAAGATAATAGTCCTAAATTTAGAATAATTTTAAGAAAAAAACTCACAATAATACAAGAATAAAATCCTAAGACAAAAAGCCGTAAAAGTTATAGGTGACATACGTGTCAGAGGGAAAATAGAGCATAGTTATCGTTGCGCACAAACAGATTAGCATGGCTAGCTAGCCCTTCTCACGTCTGCCTTCCTTACCCCGCCCTCTCCAAATGCCCAAGGCAAAAGTTCCCCCTTTTCAAAATCTCAGATTATTTTAACACTCTGCCGTAACAGGCATTGCCCGAGACATCTATGAAAATGGGGGATTTATGTGACCTTTGGCCTTGGGCAAAGGTAATATTTCGACTTTTTGTTCTCGTAAATTTACGCCTTTTTTCTAGTAAATTTATGACATTATTCTTGTAAATTTACTACTTTTTTCGTGTAAATTTCTGACTTTATTCTCAAAATCGCAGATTATTTTAATACTCCGTAGTAACAGGCATTGCCTGAGACAGCTATGAAAAAGGGGGGACTTATGTGACCTTTGGCTTTGAGAAAGGCAAATGTACGACGTTTTTTCTCATAAATGTACGACTTTTTTTCTCGTAACTTTACAACTTTAATCAATCTTATAAATTTACGACTTTTTTCTCGTAAAATCACAACTTTTTTTCTCATAAATTTACGAATTTATTTTTCATAAATTTACGACTTTATTCTTGTAAATTTACTACTTTTTTCTAGTAAATGTGCTCTATTCAACTCTATTCTCGTAATATTACGAGTTTTTTCTTGTAAATTTATGACTTTATTCTCAAAATCCAAGATTATTTTAATACTCCATCGTAACAGGCATTGCCTGAGACAGCTATGGAAATGCGGGACTTATGTGACCTTTGGCCTTGGGCAAAGGTATTATTATGACTATTTTTCTCGTAAATTTACGACTTTATTCTTGTAATATTACGAGTTTTTTCTCATAATTTTATGACTTTATTCTCGAAAATTTCCAATTATTTTAGTACTCTGTCGTAACAGGCATTGCCTGAGACAGCTATTAAAAGGGGGGATTCATGCAACCTTTGGCCTTGAATAAAGGTAATATAATTATGACTTTTTTTCTCTTAAATTTTTACAAATTTATTCTTGTAAATTTTAAAGTTTTTCTCATAAATTTACGACTTCATTCTCAAAATCTTAGATTTTTTTTCTCCAATGTGGCCTCGTACTCTGTTGTAGTCATGATTTAATACATGATATTAACACATCATATTTAGAAGGAAATAATATGCATAAAATAATCATGAAAATATTATAGTTTGAGCTACGGTACACAGGCAACATTATTCTGCTGAGTGCAACACTGGCATTGAAACAGGAGTTCAGAACACACACACACACACACACACACGCACACACACGGTTTAGAAAAGCACAGCAAGTTTCCATTTAGCATGATAGTTTTTATTTTAACTTAAAAAGAGAGTGGAATCCAATAAATTAGAAATAAATATCATCGTTGTGGTCATCATTAATACATACATTATAATTGCTCCATTGCGAGGGTCTGACACAAACAGGCCCCCCAAAGTTGTTTTTTACTTTTTTGTAATTCTCTAGAAAAATTCTAAAATGAAAATATCGCAACCCACTCGAATCCCTTCTCCCCATAAACAAAATAATTAGATAAATTAGTAAATAAATAAAAAATAGCTCAAATATTAAAACCTCCCGAATAAAAGTGCAAGCCCTCCCCGCTTCCCTCCCTCCCTCCCTCCCTCCCTGTGTTTCACCTAAAATCTAAGTAGAAATTTAAAATAGGTTAGTGATTTCCCATTGTACAATTTGGAATGTGATAATCCTTTTATGAAGATGATGATGTTACAAGTGGTAATAATAATAATCATAATCATAATAATGATAATAATAGTAGCAATGATAATAATAATAATAATGCTGTGTCCTTTTTCAGTGTTTATCTAAAGTAGTTGTCTTTTTTGCATTTTTTTGTTTTGTTTTTAAATGCTGTCCTTGGTCAACTAAATTATTTACACTCCTCCTAGCCTACGCATTTAGTCGTGTGTGTGTGTGTGTGTGTGTTTTAAATGAAAACATGAATCCCTCTATATTTGTCAGCTAATAGAGATGCCTATTGAATGATATATCAGCAGTTTTACCTTCCACTTGCAGTAGGCTGGCACGGGACTAAACACCCTGTTGGCAGCTAGATGGCGCTCTCAGCTCTACGGGTACGATGTTTGCGCTTGTTATGTACATTTGTAAATCAGTCTTATGTGCGTGCGTGTGTGAGTGTGAGAGAGACAGAGTACATGAATGCACTCGGCGGATGCTCAAAAGGCAGCAGGCAGTCTGAAAAGCGCACATCCGGGAATTCCGCCTCAGCTGATGTGGGAAAGGTCACCTGTCGGAGGGAGGGGGGGAGGGAGTGAGGGATGATGGAGAGGGACGGAGAAGGACAGGAGACATGTCAGACATCCATATGTGTGACTATAAGAGAGCACCTTGCCTGATTGTATCATCTTTGCAGCTGTGAAAAAAGGGGTTTAAAGGCAACAAATAAATCACGGTGCTTCATCGCATACAAACACAATGCCTACATGGACCATGCAGATCATTAAAATGTATTATTCATGTCTTACGTATGCACGTGTGTTAAAGATGTACTAAATGTGTGTGCGTGTGCGTGTGTGTTGCATTATAGCAAGCAAACACTACTACTGACATGCATCACTCTCCAGCCTTTGTATTATAGAAATTCTGGGTGATTGGAGCATCGTGCACACAGAAATAGCAACACACTACTTGTTGTTGGGGTTTTTTAGACGCAACACAGCCTCCTATCATATTTTTTCAATTTCAAACAGATGACATTCTCTGTGTGTTGTTGTTGTTTTCTCCCAGAATTCCTATAGTTGAAAGCTCTTCTCCAAGTATGCAAGTATACTTTTTTTTAAGACAACTTTTTTATATATATATATATATATATATATATATATATATACAGTATATATATACACATATACATATACATATACATATACATATACATATACATATACATACACACACACAGTGTTTTCCCCTTCCCGATTTCTTATTTTTTTGCATGTTTTTCACACTTAAATGTTTCAGACCATCAAACAAATGTAAATATTAGTCAATGGCAACACACCTGAACACAAAATGCAGTTTTTAAATGAAACTTTTTATTATTCAGGCAGAAAAAAAATCCAATGAATCCTATTGAGATGCTGTGGCATGACCTTAAAAAGGAAAAGCCTCCAATGTGGCTGAATGACAACAATTGTGCAAAATTCCTCCCCAGTGCTGTAAGAGACTCATTGCAAGTTATTACAAACGCTTGATTGCAGTTGTTGCTGCTAAGGGGGCCCAACCACTTATTAGCTTTAGGGGGAAATCACTTTTTCACACAGGGACATGTAGCTTTGGATGTTTTTTTCTCCCTTAATAATAAAAAGTTTCATTTCAAAACTACATCTGAAACATTGAAGTGTGACAAACATGCAAAAAAAGCAATCAGGAAGGAGGCAAACACTTTTTCACAGTTGTGAGGGAGAGGAGTAAGGAAAATGTTTTGGAGCAGGGAGAAAAGCGTAAAAAAACAAGCAGCATTAAATCAATAAACTTTGAAGGAACAAGTGCCACATGACGGAGTGTAACAAATATATTGTTTAAAAAGTTGCTTGCTCCACCAAAAGAGTGTGTTTTCATCATTTTACACAAATAAAAAAATGTAATCAATTTTTGGAGGGGGGTATACCACCTGAAGGGACCATGTTTCAGATTTCAGTGGGATCATTTACGTAACTTACTGATAAGAATAACATTGTAGTCAAATTTTCATTATTGATTTATTTGTATTTTTAAAATTTCATTATAAATACAGTAGTACCTCGCATAACATAAACCTCCTTTTACATAAATTCCACTGAATGTAAAAATTTATGTAAAGTTTTTGCTTCGTATTACAGAAGAAAGTCCATATAACATAAAGCGTCAAGTCAGTGCAAGTCTTTTTTTTTTCCAATCAACTTTATTAATGCCTCAAGTCGGTGCAAGTTCAGACTAACACTTGGTGACGCCTTCTGGCGCATCACGCTCTCATTGGCTGGATTTCGGGGTACCGCCTGCGCTCTCATCTCATTGGCTGATTATCATGGCACCGCCTACGCTATCATCTCATTGGCTGAGTTATACAGCACGTACGTGAGTTTGTGTGAGAGACAGGCTTGTCCCTTCAAACTCCTTCCTCTTCGTAGTCCCCCTGAAACTAACTTAAACAATTAAGTTAAGTTACAAATTATAAAGTTTTGCACACAGCATTATCGTGTAGTGCGTGTGCGCTTGTCTGTGACTCTTAGACTCTTTGAGTCGCGTTTCGACTCAGGCTAGTCCTCCTCCTCCTTCCTGCCTCCACTTGCGCTCCTGATCAAGACATCTCGTGAACGGTAGGATTGTTTTTGTTTTTCAGTTTTATTCATTTACAGTAATCTTATTTATTACCTTATTTTATATTGGAATGTTACTCTACTATGTTTATGCTAACGTTTTCTTATATTTTCCCACCATATTTGGTGGACTTTGAATATTTTGAAGTGCCAAAGGGGTGAGTTTGGGAAGATCGTGGAACGAATTAGGCTATTTACATGTATTTTACGCTTCGTATAACATAAAAACCCTATAACATAAAGGTTCTCGAAACGGATTATTGACGTTGTAGGGGCATCTACTGTACCTGATATAAAAACTAAAATGTATTTTTAAACAATTAAATTGATCACACAATACAGTCATGTTATACTATTATAAATCGTCTTCCTTATTGATATGGAAATGAATGGGATTGAATGAGTTAATTATACTTTACATACATTTTTACATAATTAAAGTTCTGTTATTAATGGTCCTTAAGGGTTAAAACACATCATAACTTATCTTACTATTCATAAATAACATGCATTACGCTCTATTTTTAACACAGTATATTATATATATCATCACAGTATACATTCTGCTTTATCATTTTTAAATGATATTCCATCAATGTTACTATTTAAATGCACGTATTTTATTATTATATTATATATATATATATATATATACACCTATTTTTTATTATTATATTCATACCGGCACTTTTAATAATGATTTTTTTCATTTTAATTTTAATCATATTATTATTATTATTGTTCCTGAGTGGGTTTTAATGGTCAGGAAGTTCAACTGACTACAAATAAATAAATAAATATATGTATAAAAAATGATTCCACTATAAATTGTCTGTAATAATATATATTTTACTGTATATTAAAACATAAATGATTATTATTACTATCACATGTACATTCTTAAATTAGAAAATACTAAAATTAAAAAAAAAATGCTGCCTGCTTTTTGTAATAATGAAATAATGAAAGTAAAAAGTGCAACTACAAGTATATCCCACGGGTCCACTACGGTCACATGTTGAAAAGTCCTTTGTAGACACCCCATGGATGAGGAATAAAATCTGTGACAGTGAAGCACAGACATGTATGTAAACACAGATGCCCACGCTCACTCCTGCGCCCCGACCATCTGTTCAAACAACAGCGACACAAAACGGCAGCGGCCTACAGAAAGTGATCAAAAACAAAGTGCCGAGAGAATAACGAGCGCAAAATGGATCAATGAGAGTTGCAGCTGTGCTTGTCCGAATACATTTATTCCCAGTGCAGTCCGACGGCTCTTGAGGGTTATTGATCAGCATGTGCACAGGTCTTAGGAAATACATCCACAATGCACCAAACAGCGTTGCTGTGGTCACTCCAGCAACAGGACATGCGGGTCAGCACGCGGCTGCTTGCTTGCTTGAGGTGACAACGCAGAAAAACTGCCAGGGGCAACCAACACAGGCAATCAATGGCCACAGCAACCCAAACACAGGCCAGCCAATCAACTTACAACCATGTTAGAGGAAGGGTGGGGAGGGGAGTCGGGGCTTTATCGCTCACTAGCAACCGTTGCCATAGCGACGGGCTCCTGGTGGATAATGATTAAGGGGTGAGGTAAGTTGCCATTCATGTACAAAGTCATCATTTCTGAATATTTGAAACACAGTGAACAGCAATTCAATGCAGCACAGTGGATCCCGTCCAAGTCGACGCCCCTCGGACCTGCTGACTCAGGTCGACGTTAGCGGTTGTCAACATAAACAAAACCTGAAACCGAAAAAAGCCGTTGCAAGCACATGTGCTTGTGAATTTGGCCGGGTACATAAGGAGAATGGACAATAACAAGGGATTTTTTGATTTGTTGACATGACTCATCTGTTTTCATTATGGAACACAGCTGCTCTGGTATTTTTGTTGGATGTCTTGACTACAGTGACAAGAAAGCTTTCATACATGTGTACATGGAATATTTTCATAGTTCGGAGCATAGAAAACCTGTTTGCAACCTTGTAAATACAATTTTTTATTATTATTAGAGCCCTCTAGACATGAATAACACCCCTATAGGCACCTTTACACTTCTATCACTCAATATAGTAAACATAATAAAAGAAACTAAGACATATAAGACATACAGTACAGGCAAAACGTTTGGACAGACACAATACAACCCCATGGTCCCAACCCCATTAATTAGGCAAGAAGTAACCCTGACATTTCAGGTGACTTCCTCATGAAGCTCATTGAGAGAACACCAAGGGTTTGCAGGGCTATCAAAACATAAAATATATGTCTAAAAGATAAGACATATTAGAGTTATTTCACACTTTTTTGTTAAAGACATAATGTATACAATAGTCATGAAAATAAAGAAAATGCATTGAATGAGAAGATGTGTCCAAACTTTTGGCCTGTAGTGTAAATAAGATCCACTACGTATTTATTAACTATTACCCCAGTTGAGTGAACAAATATATTACAAAGAAGTGATAATAACCTTTGTTTTTAGTTGTTGTGAATTATTAGTTGTCTAACAGTTCACTTTCTGTTTCCTCCAAGTCTGCTCTGTCTTGAAACCTGACACCACAGTTCTGCATCTTGGTTCATTTGCATACTAACAGTGATTGGATGTTTAATGGGGGGGCGGGATATGAGTTTGTGAATACACACAAGGAGATGAGAGATGAGGGGAGCTGTTGTGTGCTTTTTCTGGCGGAGTTTTCACCTCTAAAATTTGACTGGAGGGGGCAAGGCCGGGCGTTGCCCCCAGCCCCCGCCCCGGTGTAGAGCCAGCCCCGGTCCCAACTTAATTTTCCAAAAGTTAGAACTTTATTTAGTTTGTTTGTTTCTCATACTTTTATGAACATTTTATAAAAAATGTTTTCTTGAATATTCCAACTCTATGCTACTAAAATTACAATATTTGTCCTCATAATATTATGAGTTGATTTACTTTCTTGTTAGATTATGACTTTTTTTCTCTCAATATTTTGACTTTAGTCTCATAAAATTACTGCTGCTTTTTTCATTTCTGCTGGGGTGTTTTTCTTTTCCAACTACACTGTGTTCCAAATGATTATGCAAATGATATTTTTCTCTGATTTTGCTAGTCAATATAAGTTACAGTCATCATAACTTTCAAGTCATCAGCCTTTAGAGTACAATTTGAATGTTATTGAGCAAACCTACCAACGATAAGAGTATTTTTTGTTTAAAAAATAACAACTTAAAATGCACTGTTCCACATTATTATGCACAACAGACTTTCAAAGCATTTCACTGGTTGTTAAGAACCGAAAATGGTCATTTGTTGAATTTGCAGCATAAGGAGGTCATATTTACTGAAAGCAAAATCTATTTCCATCACTAACATTTTAACAGACCAAGTTAGATGTTAACATAAGATCCCTTCTTTGATATAACCGTCACAATTCTTACATTGAACTTTTTGGAGCGTTTCTGCTTGGATTTCTTTGCAAGATGTCAGAATAGCCTCCCACAGCTGGCCAACTTTGCACTGAACAGGAAGTCACTGTGTGCATGTTTTAATGATGGCAGTAGTTATGTTGCTGTTCCACTACATGCTGTTGATACTACAACACACGTCGACAAAATGGACCCATTTTTTCATACAAACGACCCATTTGGATCTCACATTTTATGTCGACACAAGCGGTCGACGGTGTGTTGCACTTTTTAGCAAAAATAAGCACCGGGGCTTGATGAGTCGGCGGACATAGAGTGGTTGTCGACGTAAACGGGTTCCACTGCATTTGTAATACAATGCATACAGTAGCAACTTAAAGGAAAAGTGTACTTTTTTGCAAATTTTGCCCATCATCCACAATCCTTATGTGAGACATGAACACACACATCTTTCTGTCTCCTGTGCGTTCTAAAGATAAACAAACATATAAAAAGAGGCAGGTAATTAATGCATGTAATGGGACACACCCATTCTGCCTAGAAATCCCGCTACACAAACAAACAAAAACTTCCAACAAGGTTTTATGGTTTTAGCGGAACTTCGCATTGGGCGCATTGATGTTACAAAGCAACATAGAAAGGGTCACTACACCTAGCGTTAATGTTTCCCAACTCAACAATAAAAACACAGCAGCAGCTCCAATATGTAGCTTTACCTTACCTCGCTAGTGGCCTGAGGCATTGTGAGCAAGTAGCTGGCCGGTGTGGTGTGGTGAGGTGTCACTACGCCAGGAAAGTAGTTCTTGGGCGTAACAATGTTAATAACAATAATAACGTGGCTGTAGCTTGGTTAATATGCAGGTCACATTATGGAAACGTAGCGTTGTTGGCGCTTTATAGGCGGAATAGGGGCATCCCCTTACATGCATTCTGAGCTGTCGCTTTTTATTTGTTTTTATATCTTTAGAAAGGATTGTGGATGATTGCAAAAGGATTGCAAAATTCTCATAAAAAGTGCACTTTTCTTTTAATGTTGGATAATCTCTTAGCATTATTTCTCCCATTCCCCGTGTGCCCTCGATTCCTTTGTGCTGCATCACTTATCAGCTTTTTGTGATGGCCTCACCTTTATTCCTGTGTTCTCCCTCCTGTCTGCTGTCACTCAGTACGGGCGGTTGGCGTCCTTTGGCCTTTTCAGCTGCACCTTCAGCCTCTTCATGCCGATCTGGAAGCCGTTCATGGCCTGGATGGCAGCCTGGGCGCTGGCTGGGTTGTCAAAACTGACAAATCCTGATAAAAAAAAGAAAGAAGTAAATGTAGGTTGTTGATAATTCACTTTGTTTTGCCTAAACTTGGAGACAGCACATGGCACTGTAGATCAAAATAATTAATGGACGCCGTATTTCATCCTCCCTCTCTTGTCCTCTCCTGTGTCCTCTCCCTCCCTTTCCCTTTGTCTCCCCGCCGTCTGTGTGTCTCACCGAAACATTTGCTCTGGTTGGTGGCCCGGTCAACAAACACCTTAGCCGAGATGACATTGCCAAAGGGCAGGAACATCTGCAGCATCTCTGAATCACTGAATTCCTGAGGCAGGTGGTAGATGAAGATGTTGCATCCCTCTGGACCTACACACACACACACACACACACACACACACAGAAGAAAACAACAACTTTATAGTGGCTAATGGGAGAAGAGGGGTGTGGTCGCAAACACACAGACAAGAAGAGAAAGTCACATCACCTTCTCTTTGCTGCTGTTGCTGGGGCTGCTGGTGTTGCTGGGCAACCAGTGTTGGCTGCTGGGGGAACGGCTGGCCGACCAATCCGTAGGCGGCAGGGTACGCTGCTATTGGGAGAGATAAACAGCGACATGATCTGATTGGGTGAAACCAACAGGTGGCAACACGGAAACATCCAATGGGGTCACTTTGTTTTCAATAGAAATGTGTCCCGCTGAAGGTGAAAACTATAAAACGTCTGTAAAACAATGACCGAGACCCCCGCATCCCCTTCCTCTGCTCTGTTGCTGTAAATCCTCGACACGGCGCATTTCCACTTATGATGCATTACCCACCCATGATGTGTCCAATATTTCAAACAAGAAGCTGGAAGTTAGCCTGCAACAGTGCAAGCCGACGCACGTCAACATAAGCGGCTACCGACAGAAACGAGCTGCACATGGCTTGCACATTTACTTGGGACTTTGTCCAGATCCATCAGGAGAATCAGCGACAATAAAGGCTTTTTCAACTCTTTCCCCAATTGGTGCATAAAGTCATCCCTCGCCGCTTCGCGCTTCACATTTTGCCGCTTCGCTCCATTGCGCTTTGTAAAAAATATATGAACTCATTCAATACCAAAGATGTCTTGCGCGAGAGGCAAACAGAGGTGATGACGCACCTGCACACTAATAGATGTCACTTTTACAGCAGTTTTAAGCCATGAGAACCGCCACAAGGTGGCAGAAGAGAAAGAGAAGAGTTCGGCATGGATCATTCGCCTGTAAAAACACACTCGACAGCAAGTAGGAAGTGGAAGAGCATGGAGGAGTGTAGCGTGTAGAAGGTTTAACGCATTGTAGGGAAATTTTAACACATGCACACACATGCACACACATAGTTCAGTTCCAAATGTGAAAATTGTGAATAGTTGATGGTGTTGTATTTGTAAATACATTATTTTGATGGAAAACAACCCTTTTTTGTGTTGTTTATGTTGGTATAGTTGTTTAGATATTTGAGCTGTCACAAAAGCAAAAATATTTGTGTCAAAGTGAAAGTTATGCTTGAAATGTATCTTTTCACAAAAAGCTGGTTTTCTCGCTTTTTTTTAGTTGGGAACTGATATTTTCCTGAAACTTACCTACGTTCTACTGCTGATTACTAAAGAGCGGAAAAAGGTAGAAACAAAAGTATTTTTTTCCTGATGAAAGACAGGAGTGTAATGTTTCTTTTGGTAGGTTCTATGTTTATATAACCATACAACACAATATTCTGTGTGCCTTGAAAGATCGGTAAAAACGGGCCAGTACTGAAGGGGTTGTCCCTTGAAAAATGGCTGGGATTGAATGTGTTAATGAATAAATCATGCTGTTTTGCGTAGTGATTGTTAGTCCAAAAATATGCATATTTAAGCAATTTTTTTGCCTAAATGAAGCATTTTCAAGCTTAAAAATGACTAAATTATCAGGCTGTCACAAGAGCTCATGGGATTAAAACGTCTCATGGGCACTAGGCCTGGGATGATAAGAAATAAATGACTTCATCACACACCATCAGTGAAAATGAGCGCGATCATTTTGCTGGTCTCAATATATTGCCACGCACATGCGGGTGTCAGAAGATCTCGCGAGATTAAAATGTGTTTCTTGTTCCAAAAAAAATGCCTCGTTGGCACTAGGCCTGGGGCAATAATGAATGAATTAATTAATTACACAATAAATGAACATGAAAGTGATCATTTTGGCGACCTCAATATATTGTGCTTGCGTCTGTTTTCCTCGTCTCTTGCCTCCAAACAGGCTGTAAGAGGATTCATTCTGTGCATTGGTTTCAGCACCTTGGTGCGTTTGTTCCATAGAACAACGGCATGAACCCTTTTGTCGTTCGTACAGTCTCTTTGTCTGGGTGGGTGGAGGCAGGGCCGCTAGCATCCACACAGAGTGCAGAAGAGTGTAACCTCGTGAAGAGCAAGGTAACGCAGTAAAAATGGAATTAGTAGATTGGAATATATTGTCACATATGTTTTTGTGATACTTTTTTAAAAAGGAATGTTAAAATCTCATCTCGTAGACCCAATCTCGTGTCTGGTCTCGTCTCGTGACACCCCTACTAAATTAAGTAAAATACAAATAAAAGACATTCAAAGGTGTTGTGATGATATGTAGTATTCTACACTGGTCACTAGGTGTCAGTAATGTTATTGTAATGTTCGGTGAGACACACAAGCACCAGACTTGATCGCCAGAACGCTTATTGCAGGTTTGAAAGATTTCACAACAGGCACAATAACCCCTAACATGGGCTCCTGTTGTGGCCGTAACTCACACTAAGATAATACTCAGAGCCCCCGAACGTCACTTCCTGCCCGCCCCTTACAGCAACACACACAAGCGCGAGTCTTTTGTCTTAAATGGTTTATTTTGTCTTATTATGTCTACTACTGTATATTGAGCAATAGGAGTATAAAGGTGACTATAGGGGTGTTATTTCATGTCTACAGGGCTCTAATAGTATAAAAAACAAATTGTAAAGGTTGTAAACGGGTTTACTTTGCGGAAATTCACTCATCACAGTCGGGTCTGGAAACGAGGGTTTATCCATCCATCTTCTATGCTGCTTATCCTCGCTAGGGTCGCAGACGACTTTGGGCGAGAGGCCGGGTACACCCTGGACTGGTCGCCAGCCAATTGCAGAAGGAGGGATTACTGTATGTGAAACTTGGAACTGTATTTGACATGTAATTAATGGTACTGAGTAATTAATGGTACTGAACCTCAGTGCCTCGGTGCCTCAGTGATACACTACTGCGGTGGCATCATTAAAAAAAGTAAAAAAACCAAAACAAAAAAAGTTAGAGTTACGGTAATCTTCTAGATGCTAACTAAGATGAAGCCTCGTGAGATTCACTGATATCTCATGTGAACTCCAAATGGCTGAACTTTTAGGACGGTATTAGTGTAATGTATATACAGTAGTTTGGCCTTTTCACTAACAGTATTTTGGCCAAAGAGGAAATTGCGCAGCACTGCAAATGTGAGCATAGACCAACCTGTGTAATGCTGCATGCCGGCGTAGGCCTGCTGTAGCGGGTCCAAGGCTGCTGCTGGAGTCTGAGCTGTGAAATGACAAAAAGAGTGGAAGGAAACATGAGTGATGACTCAAAGTGATTTATATTTCAGTTCCTGTTTGAATTAAACTGTCTGACTGTCCTGGGGTGGTACAGCTTGAGACAATTAGATTTTTTTAAAACCTGCTACGCTAACTTCTACTGCATTATTGGATTGTCAGAACTGAACTGTCACATGTTACAAATCTTTAAAGCAAGATTAAATATCTGTAATGAGGGTCAGAGTTCTGTTGATTCACAATATTTTCTTTCTGGGCTCATATGCTACAATATCGAGTACAACTAGAAAAGCACTCGGAGAGTACAGATCTCCAAGCACCATAGTTCCTCCCATATTGTGATTTACACCATAAATATTAGTACTACATTTATTTTATCTACATATTTAGATCCCTTGACCATGAAAACATACCATGGAAGGGTTTGAATGACTTAAAGAATGCTAACAATGCTAACATGCTAATACCCAGCATAATAGCGCTGTTTGTATAACTGCTTACCTCTGAAAATGTTAGTATAATTATGTTAGTATCCTAACATGCTAACATTAGCATGCTAACACCTGGCATGATAGAGGTGCCTGCTTAAGCAATGCTAACATGCTAATGTTTGCATGCTAACACCTAGCATAATGTCTACCTATGAAAATGGCTAAAAAGGCTACCGTGCTAATGTTAGCATGCTAGCAATGCTAATGTGCTGATGTTAGCATACTAACAACTAGCATGATAGTGCTAAGTGTTCATTAAGTGTCTACCCATGAAAACAGCTAAAATGCTACTATAATAATATTAGCAGGCTAGCAATGCTAACATGCTAACTTTAACATGCTAACAACTAGCGTGATAATGGTAAGTGTTTATATATGTGTCTACCCATGTACCTCGGTTAATGTCTGTCCCCGTTAGTGCGTTTTTCGGTTAACATCCCAAATTTTTGCTAAAATTTTGCCTTAGTTTGCGTTCGCCCTCTTGTTTAACGTCCAAAATACCGTCCGCTGTGTTTACGCGGCCATCTTGGATCACGCAAAATCTTGCGTTACTTGCACTTGATGGTGCAATTCATCGTGGGCCGCGGGCGCCGTGTTTACGGCAACAGTGTTTGTTCATATTAGAGTTTTGTACAGCCAGAGAGAGAGATACACGACATAACAAACACATGGACCGCACAAAAGAGAAAGGCCTTCGAAAGACCTCCGAAATTTAATGGCTTAAAGAAAAGGCTGTAGTCAGTTCAGAGGTATGTAAATGAGTACGAAGTGACGATGCTCCCGCATGACTTATTTCCGCCTTGTCAAGTGATGTTTACATCTAGTGCACGACCGTAGTACGCACGACGCATGGGTATGCATTGTCACCACCACTTCCCGCATCCGTGAAGCAGTCGTGGTGTTATTCAAAACCGCGTGACGCCACACAACAACAGGCATTACTCTTAGCTTCATTAATGCCATTATTCACAAGGGACCTACCTGAGAATTCCCCCCCAACTTGGTGGTGGTGGAACAGTGCAGCCATTCATGTGAATGAGACATGCAGAGGCGCGCTTTGTTTGCGCATAGGTTTCGGTCCGTTTGCGGTGCTTTTATGGATTGTCTAATTTGACAGCAGCACTATGTGTTTTGGTGTTTATGGTTGTTTTTTTGTTTTTTTTTCCAAGAGTGTCCACTACAGGTAAAATGATGTTGAATGCCCACTGCTCCATTTCATATGTCATGTTTGTGACGTTGTTTTTTTTAATGTAAAACTGTGCATGCTAAAAAAGCCTTTAACAAACCTCTGGCATGAGTTCAGAAAGAGTTAAAAAAAGGGATTTCCCTCCAAGGATAATCTCATCTTCTACCCTTCCCTCTTTGCAAAACCAGATAAAGTGACGTTAAATATTCAGTTGTCCATTCATTTGTCATTTGTAATTATGTGTGCCTTATTTTCTGCATGTAAAACTATTGTCTCTATGATGTGTTTCGTGTTAACATTTTCGGGTGTCTGGAACAGATTCATTGTATTTACAGTGTTCCCTCGCTCCATTGCGGTTCACCTTTCACTGACTCGCTGTTTCAGTGACTTTTTTTAGCGCAATTTTAGTGTTTCTTTTGTTTGTTTGACTTTCCAGCTTATGAACGCTGTTACAGGCTGAGCCTGGCCCTTTAAGAAGAATTGCATTGTGGGAAGTTGAGTGTTGTAGTTCTGTGCTTTAGCACGAGGTGGCGGTGTCTCTCTCTTATCTCCCTTCTGTCTGCTGCGTCCTGATTGGCTATAGTCCATTGTCAATCAATTGCCTTCGTGCTGTCTACTATTGTGGCCATTGCTAGCAAACTAGCTAACTGTGTGAGCTGCTTGCTAACCGCCAATAAACAATAGAAGAAACAGAAGAAGCTAACCGCATGTGACTCTGAACACTGTATTGTTTCCCCCCCCCCCAAAACCCACAATGTTGACAAAATGTTCTGCACCCAAAAGGCAAAAAAAAGGCAGCCATCGCACAAAGACTTGGACTTCTGGACGTGGTGAAGGAAGGTAGAAGTGGTGGCTGTAGGGCGCCATTACGGAATAAATGTCATTATTCATTGACATTATATCCATCTACAGTCAAACCTGTCTTAGAGGCCACCTGTATAGAACGGCCACCTGCCTATAGCAGCCACTGAAAAATCCCCCCCAGCAAATTTACATGTAATAGACCCTGTGTATAGCAGTCACCTGTCCAACGCAGCCAGCGGCCACCCATTTTGTCTCCCTTGGTCAATATCTGCCTGCATATAGCGGCCAAATTACCAACTCAAGTAGAAGCTTCATGCACAAAAAAGTTTTGTTTTTCAATCAATGAAGGCGTCGTGTGTAGACTTTAATTACTGAGTCCTAGCTCAGTCACAATCATTCACAAGATCCACACAAACTGTCAGTTGTTCCACATAAAAAGCCGTCTTCTTTTGAGCTTGCTATTTCCTGGTCAAATATGTAACTTTAAGAGCATTTGCACCAAAACATTACCGCAAAGTAGGCTGGGAACAGGACGTGCTCCCAGCGACGCTACAATATGCGGCATGCATGCGGCAGCGGGAGCAAAACTGAGTTCGGTTGTACTTAATTGAAGTATTTTAGAATGTACTCACGTTATTTTTTATCAATCCTCATCCACAACTCCATCAAAGTCTTCATCTTCTGTATTCGACACAAAAAAAGCCGTCTTCTTTTCCGTTCGCTACTAGCCTGTTAACTTGTCAGTGTTATTCAGCTCCGAAGCAAAGAAGGAAACTTCTCCTGTTGCTTCTGCCAACTTTATTTATTGAACGCGGCCACCAGACAGCAGCTCAGAACACACACACATCTCTCAGCATCGTCTCTCCTTCCTGCTTGCCCACAAGGCAAAGGTTAAACAAGCCCCACTACATAGCTGTCCAGCCAATGCCTGTAAGAAATGACACCGTTTATTTCCTGGTGTGCACTGGTCAATACTGTAATGCCACTTGTTGTGGGGAAGGAGAGACTCACGTCGCCGATGCACTTTAATGGCTTTATTAACAGCGGAGAACACTGCAGGACTTTACATCCACGCCAACATAAACACACTTCCCAACTCTCTCCAAACTCACAGCTAGCACTGAGCCTAGCTCTCCTGCTCGGGACGCCCACCGTCACTTCCCGTCACTTCCTGATGAACTAAAGCTGTAATGACACTCTGCCGTATAAAAAGTAAAATATAAAAAACAAGCGTAAGACATTACTAGCACAGCTTTGTTCTGTGGGTCGTGGATATATTCTACCAGTTATTATTAAGCCTCTACCTTCCTTTTAGTCAGTAAAAACCTTGGCTATGATTGCACTACATTGTCATGTAGACCTACAAAGTACACTTGGAAGAACAAGAGGTGAATAAATGTATTGCAACTGATGTGAAACTGATGAGGGGTAGGATTAAATAAGCTTTGCTTCTTCCTACTCCTTTTTGGACATGCAAAATTGTGAATTGTACTATGTGATGTGCTACTGTTTGACTCATGCATGTTCAGGATTAAAACCATGAGCCATGATAATAACAAGCCTAGTAGTGCTGTACAACTTTTATCCGCAGTCCACAGTGCCCTCTACTGGTCAACATTATTATTATTATTATTTTTCCCCTTTTTTTTCTTTTTTTTCCTCTACTGGTCAACATTCAAACTGGACGCCAACCTGTCTATAGAGGCCACCTGTCTATAGCGGCCACTTCTGCAGACTCCCTCTAGTGGCCGCTATAGACAAGTTTGACTGTATCTGAATGACAACTCCGGCCGGTAGATGGCATCGTAACGCTGCCGAGTCAGAAGCACCTCAGCTTTCATGAGGAAGGTGCCCTTCAACTGCCAACAATTAGCTTGATGACACAAACGCACAGTGTGAACCAAACACGTAATTGGTAAGTTAACACACAACAACAATGAACTACTATTCTATGCCAGGAACGACTTAGTGCGAACAACAAACACGTAACTTTAACTGTTATTCACAAAGTGCCCGCAAGGCATGCTGGGTACTCCAGCGGCAACTCCCCTGGACGCTACAGTATGGTGACAACTTAGACGTACAATGGCGTGTACATTATCTTTATCAGCACACACTCCCATGAAGGCCAGGAATGTTCTGTTGTTTAAAAACATTAAAACATCACTTCATCCACATACCTTGATATGGGTGAACGCCATTGGTGTATAGTGCCTCGGTTCCTTGTTGTCCATTGGTCGGCGCGGGCACACTGCTGTAACCGTTGACTCCTATTGGTGGAGGGAGAGCTGGCACAGGCGTGGCCGCGATAGTTGGTGGCGTGTTTGTCCCTAAAGATCACACAGTCATCTTTTGCATACTGTACTTACAGTATGTCAACCAAAAAGCAAGGGAGTGTGTGCCCGCCTACCTGAGGACGGCGTAATGGGCGTTATGGGCGTGGCGATGATTCCATTGGCATTGAGCGCTGCCATCTGCTGCATCTGCACGGCGGCAACTGTTGCCACGGGGGACAAATACGCTGACTGGGCGACCAGGGCCTGCTGCTGGACAAGCTGTAGGGAGGGGAAGGAAATGGGGTGAGGAAGAAAACAAAGACCAAAGACAGTTAAAAAAGAAAAAGCAGAAATAAGAGTAAGGGACAAGCAGAGCGAATGATAAAGGGCCAGATGAATAGAGATCTAATTACCAGACCATTATGGCCAGAGTCAGTGGGTTAATGGCTCTGTGTTGCAGGAAAGCTAAATGCCAGATGACGTATGTCCTGTTGTCTGGGTAATAACGTTAGCCCCCAATTAGAGCACTGATAGCCTCTTGAAACGTATAACATCCTCTTGGAGAGTACAGCACTTGCCTGAGCGTTGACCGCCTGCGTGTAGGCATTGTAGGCGGGGAAGTTGAGCGTCATGGGGCTGAAGATGCCCAGCTGGGAGGCCACTTGCTGCATCCTCCTCAGCCCCCGCTCCTTCTCCGTGTCGGCGAACTTCACCACCAGGCTGGACGACGCGCCCTGTGCAGAGACGTGACACTCTTCCATGGCATGTTTCCTGCATGTGCTGCACATTTGGTAATACAGTAGATCTCCACTGCTCATGGGCTTGCCTTCTCAGACCACCACCATATAGAGAATAAAGTGATTGAGACGCCCATAAAACACAAACCAACAGGAGGTCAACAAACCAAACACCTCCCTCACTCACGGTGCAACCAAAAATAACACACAAAATAAACATTACACACTAAAATACACGCAAAACAGGAGTATTATTATTATTTTTTTTACTAATTTATAAACTGCAAGGCATGCTTGGAAGCCCACACCCACAATTCCCCAACAGGAAGTTACTCAGCATGCCTTGCAGGTTATAAATTAGTATGAAATGGTACTGTAGTTAAAGATGGGTACCTTTCCCATCAGAAACAATACGGTACCGGTGCCAGGTACCTGGGAATTGGTACTGGTACTTAACGGTACCGATGTCCTGTACTTTTTTATCCGTGTTTTTGTGGTAATAAATATTAATTTGTTGAACTCACTCAATTCCAAAGACGTATGTATATGTCTTTTTATATGTCTTGTACATTTATTTTGCGCCAGAGGCAAAAAGTAGTGATGACGCAAGTGCACACTAAAAGATGTCACTGTTAGAGAGGTTTTAAGCCATAAAAACGGCCACAAGGTGGCAGAAGTGCATTTGATAAGAGCTTGGCATGGATCTTTTGCATGTAAAAAAAAAATTGACAGCAAGGAGGAAGTGGAAAAGCACGGAGGAGTGTAGTGTGCAGAAGGTTACGCATTGTCGGAAAATTTTAACGCATGCACATGCACACACGCGCGCACGCACACACACCGTTTAGTTCCAAATGTAAAAACTGTAAATAGTTGATGGTGTTACATTTGTAAATAAATTGTTATTTTGATGTAAAACAACCTTTTTTGTGTTGTTTATGTTGGTATAGTTGTTTACATATTGGAGCTGTCACAAAAGCAAAAGATTCATATAAAACTGAAAGTTGTGCTTGAAATGTATCTTTTCACAAAAAGCTGTTTTTCTCCCTTTTTTAGTTGGGAACTGATATTTTCCTGAAACTTACCTATGTTCTACTGCCGATTACTAAAGAACAGAAAAAGGTAGAGTCTGTGTAGGCTCTCAGTCGTACAGGAGTTGTCCATCGAGGAAAAGGCTTCTTGAGACGTCATCTGTACTTCTGTGAAGAAGGTGTCGGACGTTTCGCTCCTCATCCGAAGAGCTTCGTCAGCGAACTAAAAAGTGCTGGTATCTTAGGCCTTAAATACAGTAAGAGTGGGCGGAATTGGTGTGCCAACACCCTCCTCCTATTGGTTCGTTACACTAAGCCTGGGCGGAGTAGTGGTATAATCCTATCCTGTTATTAACACCTCCGACAAAAGGGAAGTGTCGCTCCCTGAATTGGGTATGAACGACTCTGATACTGGCTTGTTAGCATCTATTGTTCTGGCTCGGCCCTGGCTTCACCTCATTTGCAAGACTAAGAGCTGTGGGTTTTGGTCTCAGTAACCTGCTGAACACAGGGTCCAAATTAAACCTCAAACCACCATTCCGATTCAATGATGGGTTCTGTTGTTTGACAAAAATAGCTTCCTTTACTCCTCTTTCAAACCATCTGTTTTCAGATGGTTGTCAAACAACAGAACCCATCATTGAATCGGAATGGTGGTTTGAGGTTTAATTTGGACCCTGTGTTCAGCAGGTTACTGAGACCAAAACCCACAGCTCTTAGTCTTGCAAATGAGGTGAAGCCAGGGCCGAGCCAGAACAATAGATGCTAACAAGCCAGTATCAGAGTCGTTCATACCCAATTCAGGGAGCGACACTTCCCTTTTGTCGGAGGTGTTAATAACAGGATAGGATTATACCACTACTCCGCCCAGGCTTAGTGTAACGAACCAATAGGAGGAGGGTGTTGGCACACCAATTCCGCCCACTCTTACTGTATTTAAGGCCTAAGCTACCAGCACTTTTTAGTTCGCTGACGAAGCTCTTCGGATGAGGAGCGAAACGTCCGACACCTTCTTCACAGAAGTACAGATGACGTCTCAAGAAGCCTTTTCCTCGAGAGAAAAAGGTAGAAACAAACTCTTTTTTCTGATAAAAGACAAGAGTCTCATCTTTCTTTTGGTAGGTTCCATGTTTATATAACCATAGAACACAATATTCTGTGTGCCTTGAAAGATCAGTCCAAATCGTCTAAAATGGCCACCACTGAAGGGGTTGTCTTTTGAAAAATGGTTGGAAATGAATGAGTTAATATCTTAGATGCAGGCAGAGTAGGTTAATCCCCAAATGCATGAGGCAAGCGTCCCTTGAGCAAGGACACTTGGCAAGGAAAATGCAACAAAACTACATCAGAAAAATACAGAATTTGAGAATTAGGAGACTTAACATAGAGATAAAAAATAAACAGTCTGAAGTAGAAACCTTCTATCAGAGATTGCAAACCAAGCTTACGCACGAAACCTATCAGGAGGTTTGTGAATTTACCAAATCAGGTTATATGAAGCACCATAGCAAAACCAAAGAAAGGCATAAAGGAAAATTCCAGAAACTTCTATTGGAAAATCGACCACAGCTTGTCGTAAACACTAAGGATGGGGGGAATCAGACCAATACTAAAGAAAATTGGATCAAAAATCTGTCAGACAGAAGCCTCTCGGAGACAGAGAAGGCAGTATTAACCAAGGGTCTCAACTTCTCAGTGACTCCTAAAACGATACCCACAGTAGACTATATCACAGCAGCTGAATCGGCCATCAGGAACAATAACCTTTCTAGAACAGAGGCAGGGGACCTTCGTCTGAGAATATCGGCCCTTCTCAGTAGTGCCAAACCACCACCGTCCAATATCACGTTAGGTGAGAGGAAAGCATTAGCGGCTCTGCAGAAAGATGAGAGCATCACCATCTTACCAGCTGATAAGGGCAGATGCACAGTGGTTCTCAACACATTGGACTACGAAGAAAAAATAACAAGTCTAATTAGTGATGCCAACACATATGAGCAACTTAAAAGGGACCCATCCAGCAGGTATAAGAAAGAAATCATACACTGTCTCCAAAAGTTAGAGAAGGAAGAACTAATTGACAGACAGATGTATCATAGGTTATACCCTGGGGAGGCTACACCATGTATCTATGGCCTTCCAAAAATCCACAAGGAAGGGTTTCCCCTCAGACCCATTGTCTGTAGCATTGACTCTACCACGTACAATGTAGCGAAATATGTAAAAACAGTCTTATCCCCATTGGTAGGCAACACTGATCATCATATAGAGAACACAAAAGGGTTTGTGGCGAGCATCAAAGACCTCAGATTGGAGCCAGAGGAAACTTTGGTGTCTTATGATGTGACTTCACTTTTCACATCTGTCCCCACCTCAGCAGCAGTCTCGGTGGTGAGGAAGAGACTGCTCGAGGACTCAACTCTGCATCGGAGAACAAAACTTAGTGCTGACCACATCTGCCAATTACTGGAAATTTGCCTTAACACTACATATTTTCAGTTTAGAGGGAAATTCTACAGACAAATTCATGGTTGTGCTATGGGCTCACCAGTCTCACCCATAGTGGCGAATCTGTACATGGAAGAGATGGAGAAACAGGCTCTCACATCCTTCTCAGGGACAAAACCAAGGCACTGGTTTAGATACGTGGATGACACCTTTGTCATAATCAAAAAACAAGAAATTCAGTCTTTCACAGATCACATCAATGCGGTGGACACCAATATCAAATTTACTCGCGAGGACACTAAAGAAAACCAACTAGCCTTCTTAGACTGCAAGGTAATTATAGGAAAGGACAGACAGCTACTTACAGAGGTCTTTAGAAAGGCCACACACACTGACCAATACCTGCTTTTTGAATCAAACCATCCACTACAACATAAACTAGGGGTTATTAGGACCCTCCAACATAGAGCGGAACAAATACCAACTAGTGCTGAGGGAAAGAAAAAGGAGACACAACATGTCCAGAGAGCGCTCTCAACCTGTGGGTACCCACGGTGGGCTTTTAACAAATGTCAAAAGAAGAGAGTAGGGAAAGAAACCCAAAAGCCCACAGAAGCTAAAAGGAGAGGAGTGGTAGTCCCTTATGTAGCGGGGGTCTCCGAAAAACTCCAGAGGATCTTATGGCAACACAAAATTCCTACCTATTTCAAACCAGTAAATACCCTGAGACAAAAATTAGTGCATCCTAAAGACAAGGCTCCAAACCAGAAACAGAGCAATGTGGTCTATTCCATCCACTGTAAAGATGAGGAATGCAAAGAGCACTACATTGGGGAAACTAAGCAAATGCTCCAAAAAAGGCTTTATCAACATCGCAGGGACAATGCTAGTGGTCCTCAATCAGCAGTACATCTACACCTGAAAGCTACCAATCACTCTTTTCAGGACAGCGAGGTAAAGATTTTGGCCAAAGAAAACAGATGGTTTGAAAGAGGAGTAAAGGAAGCTATTTTTGTCAAACAACAGAACCCATCATTGAATCGGAATGGTGGTTTGAGGTTCAATTTGGACCCTGTGTTCAGCAGGTTACTGAGACCAAAACCCACAGCTCTTAGTCTTGCAAATGAGGTGAAGGCAGGGCCGAGCCAGAACAATAGATGCTAACAAGCCAGTATCAGAGTCGTTCATACCCAATTCAGGGAGCGACACTTCCCTTTTATCGTAGGTGTGAATAACAGGATAGGATTATACCACTGTAAAGATGAGGAATGCAGGCTTAGTGTAACGAACCAATAGGAGGAGGGTGTTGGCACACCAATTCCGCCCACTCTTACTGTATTTAAGGCCTAAGCTACCAGCACTTATTAGTTTGCTGACGAAGCTCTTCGGATGAGGAGCGAAACGTCCGACACCTTCTACACAGAAGTACAGATGACGTCTCAAGAAGCCTTTTCCTTAATAATACAATGTCATTTTTTTTCAATTTAACATTTATTTCTCAGTATATAAACTTGAATAAATACAGTCAAACCTGTCTTAGCGGCCACCTGTATATAACGGCCACCTGCCTATAGCGGCCACTGAAAAATCCCCCGCAGAAAATTTACGCGTTATAGACCCTGTGTATAGCAGTCACTTGTCTAATGCGGCCAGCGGCCACCCATTTTGTCTCCCTTGGTCAATATCTGACCACATATAGCGGCCAAAATACCGACTCAAGCAGAAGCTTTATGCACGAAAAAGTTTCGTTTTTTAATCAATGAAGCCGTCGTGTGCAGACTTTAGCTCAGTCACAATCATTCACAAGATCCACACAAAAAAAAGCCGTCTCCTTTGGAGCTTGTTGCAGACAGTGACACCATTTATTTCCTGGTGTGAGACAATGTGCACTGGTCAATACTGTAATGCCGCTTGTTGTGGGGAAGGAGAGACTCACGTCGCCGATGCACTTTAATGGCTTTATTAACAGCAGAGAACACTGCAGGACTTTACATCCACACACTTCCCAACTCTCTCCAAACTCACAGCTAGCACTCAGCCTAGCTCTCCTGCTCGAGACGCCCACTGTCATGTCCCGTCACTTCCTGATGAACTAAAGCTGTAATGACACTCTGCCGTATATATAGTAGCACAGCTTTGTTCTGTGGGTGGTGTAGAATAACAAGCCTAGTTGTTCTTTACAACTTTTATACGCAGTCCCACAGTGCCCTCTGCTGGTCAACATGTAATAGTATAATTATATGTATCTGCAAACACAACAAGCTTCTAATCACAGACACGTTAATATGTGCGTGCACAAATTCTAAATGGCCGCCAACCTGTCTATAACGGCCACCTGCCTATAGTGGCCACTTTTGCCGTTTCCCATTAGTGGCCGCTATAGACCAGGTTTGACTGTATGTCAAAACAACGTCCAATTGTTCTTCATTGTAACATTGCAGTTGTTTCACAAATTTATTCAACACAAAAACCCTTAACTGTGCAGCGTTTTTCTTAATAATAAAATAAAATAAAATACAATGTAAAATTAAAATTAAAATTAAATTAATATTAGTATACTTTTAGTTTTTTTTCATCCCTGCAAACTTGAGCGTGTTCAGACTCAGCTCCACTCGACCTTTGCAATAACGTTTTCCCAAATGAATGATTTTCACATGCGAGAATGCATTTTTGCTCCGACTTCCCTTGACACCTTGCTATAAATACGCCCGTCACCCAAGTGCACGCGCTGGTGCCGACTGCAGCCAGACGTGATGGATGTCACGTGCAATCCAGCAAGTGCCTACTCTTCCACTCACTCACACTCACAAGGATGCGTTAGGGTACCAAAACATAGGACCGTTTACCTGAATCGGTACTTGGTAGTACCGAGGCATTTCGGTCGGTTAGGAATGCATACCGACTTTGGTATCATTCCTAACTGTAGTGTATGTATACTAGTGAATAAGTGTCTATTTCGACACTTGCTTTGTCTGTGTGGTCCAGTTATATTGTGTGATTCTTTTTTGGTTGCACCGTGAGCATTTGGTTAGATAAGCTTCTGTTGTTTTGCAAAATCTAGCTTATTCACTAAACACCTCTTAAGCAAGTTGAAGCTCACCTCTGACTACTTTATGTGCAACTCAAGCTAGAGCAAATGGGATAGATTTTCCAAGAAATGTCCTCATTACGGAATATAAGCATAAAATGGTGTTTTTTCCGACAAATGAAAAAAACGTTCAGAAAAAAGGGAATCTGCGGGGGATGCACTGTATTAGCAGTACAGTCGCAAGCCTGTCTAATGTGTATTCAACTTACAGGCATTGTGCGACTCCCGTGCAGGCTGTTGATTGCAGCCTGGGCTTCAGCGTGTCCCTGGAATTTTACAAATGCACACCCTGGAGGGACAACATAAAGAGAGAGTAAGAAAACAAATAAAAGTCCTGTACCGCGTACTGAAGGGGTGTCCAAACTTTTTCCACTGAGGGCTGCACACTGCAAAATCAAAGGATGCTCTGGCCATTTTGATATTTTTCATTTTGGGAAAAATATGTATTATGTATTTAAAGAGAAATACCGGTGTATAAGCCTCTACTTTCTTAAACTTTTAACCCTGTGGCTTATACAGCGGTGTGGCTAATTTATGGCTAAATTCTAATCTCGTGACATCTCCTTTACTTCAGAAGGACTACTAATCGTTGAAATACTGTGCCACTCGTGACTTAGTGAGGAAACGATGGCTCTGTCTTTGGCAGAAGCCAATCACGAGCTAGCAGTGCACTCACAACGCTTGTCAACCTACTGGAAATTACAGGTCATTACAATATACTCACAGTGTCATCTTATAAAAAGCACTAAACTCATCACACAGCAACTTAATGCTCAAAAGGTGTACCAAGAAATATACAAACATGAAAAAAAAACTCTTTTAAAGTTTTCCCATTACGCGTTGCGTCTGAGCAAAGCATTTATTGGTGCCTGCCGAGGCGCTGCAATGACGTCGACCTTCCTCTGGGCTCTGGGCCCTCTGGTGGATAGAGGCAGCATTGCAGCACTGTCCATCCAGCCATCCATTTTCTATGCTGCTTGTACTCCAATGAAATGTTTTTCTCAGACGCAATGGATTATGGGAAAACTTTAAAATAGTTTTCCCAAAATTTTTGCTACATGCTAGTATATTTCTGAAGTACACCTTTTGAGTGTTAAGTTGTTATGTGATGAGTTTAGTGTTATTTGTAAGATGACACCATCAGTCAGACTATTATATTGAGTAATGACCTCCTGCAATTTCCAATGGGTTGAAAAGCTCGTCTTCAGTTTTTTCATAGCTCATGATTAGCTCCTGTCAAATAAAGAGCTGCCTGGTCCTCACGGACTCGTGCGTGCTGCAATATGTCATTTTATGACGTGAACGTATGCGGCTTATAGTCCGGTGCTGCTTATATACAGTATGTACAAATCTGTTTTTTCCTCTAAATTTAGAGGGTGTGGCATATACACCAGAATTTGCGGTATTTGCATCATAGGTGACAAAGCGTAGTATTATCACTATCAACTGACTTTCTACATTTCATTTTTGCTATATATGCCTAAATTTCAAAATTTAATTTGGTTTTTAAAATGTGTCAATTGAAAATGAGCTGCAGGACACAAAATTGGTAAAAAAAAAAAAAAAAAAGCTAAACC
Source organism: Dunckerocampus dactyliophorus (assembly GCF_027744805.1). NCBI lineage: Eukaryota > Metazoa > Chordata > Actinopteri > Syngnathiformes > Syngnathidae > Dunckerocampus > Dunckerocampus dactyliophorus. The sequence goes on along the minus strand of NC_072825.1, from coordinate 30,180,284 downwards.
AATCCAAGGTAGATATGCAAAGAAGTTATGTATGTAGTAGATTTAAAAAATGTATGTATTATTATTATTATTATTATTACTGTTATTACAATTTTTCACAGCAAATTCTTTTATTTGTGACATTTTATTTCTACAATATGCAATGGGACACTTTGAATACTCCTGGTGTGCTGCCACTATGTGCATGTTACCTTTGCTGGTGCCATCAGGTCCTCTTAGCACCGTGCACTCGTCTATGCTGCCAAAGGGCTCAAACAGCCTTCTCACGTCATCGTCGCTCTGTTGCTTTCCCAGCATCCCCACAAATAACTTCCTGTCCTCTGAGAAATAAAGGGAAATATTACGAGTAAGAAAAATTCACCCACACGCTGCTCATTTGTTTTATGTACAAGGCTGTTGTTGACAATCATATTCTCGCTAGTGCTCAATAGGCAGATGGAGGACCAGATATGGACGCAGATGCATTTCTACACGGACTACAAACTTTAATTCTTACATTATCCGAAGAACCTGTTGTATTTGTAACCTGCACAGCATTTTTTGCAAATGTTGTTCACCAAGACAGAATGCAGTAAGTAAAACATATATTTCATTTTTATTTACTAAGGTATTTTTTTAATACTTATATTTTTCCATTTTCAGGCACCTTAAGATGCTCTGTTTAAAAGCATTTTTATTTTAGAATGTTGTATAGTTTTAGAAATACTGTACAAGTAAATGTATTTGATCACATGAAAATAAATGAAGAAATACTTTCTTCGTCATTACTATTGAGTGTGAAGATGAATCATAAATATTGCTGGAAGGCTTTAGAATTGTATTGGTTCATTTTTATTCTATTTGACTTTATTCGACAATAGCTGACGTCGACACCGCTCAGTTTTTGATTGATGGTAAATTGCGTACAGTGGTCCTTCGCCATTTCGTGCCTCGAAATTCGCAGCGTCACTCTATAATGGTTTTTCAAAAGAAATAAACGATTGCTGTTCCATGGTTGACTATGGCCTACTACTGGTCAAAAAATAGGCACATTTTATCAAATTGTATGTATCCTTGACCTAAATGAAGCATTTTCAAGCATAAAAATGGCTAAATTAACAAAAACACAAATAGACGTGATATGTCGTGTGATATCTGTGACTTGTTGTGTACACCTTTAAGGGGTGGGACCTGGGAAGTGATGTGTAAGACGTCAGCTAGCTAGAGTTGACTGTGTTTAGCTGAGTGTTAGCAGTGTGAGTGACTGGCGTGAGTTGTGGCTGACAGCAACTCCTGTGTGAATGTTCACTTCATATGTGCTCTCGGCTTGTTAATAAAGCCATTAAAGTGCATCGTGAGTTTCTCCTTGACCACAAATTACAGTAGTATTCTACACTGGTCATTCGGTGACAGTAATGTTACATTGATGAAACAATAGCCACCGCAGGAATGTCAATGTCAATGCTAATGTGTAAATTTATGTTACGTCTTATTTATATCTAAGATGTCTTATTTTCTATTATTTTGTAAATTAAATTAAATTAAATTAAATTAAATTAAATTAAATTAAATTAAATTAAATGTATGAATGAATGGCTAGTCGTCTGAAATAATACCAATAATTACAAACGAAATTCATTCTATACATTTGTATGTTCCAGACCTTGGCCTGAGTGCATTTTCTTGCTTTGACATTTTTAAATGTTTTAATTGACTAGTGCATTTGGGATTTTTTTTAATGAAAGCTACCTCTGTTGTCCACAAGGGGGCAGTATTCACTACAGTGGGGCGGCAACAAGGCGAGTCTGTGTAAACGCTTGCCAAGCACCCTGATGACTACTCTCCATCTCTGTCTGATCCATTTGGACTCGAAGTCTTCTCTATGTCACTCTGTGAATAATACGTGTGTTTGTGTGTGTGTGTGTGTGTCTCACCTCCTCTGCCTTCGCTGTCGGCTGGTTTCACCTGGATTGGCCGATTCATCTGAGGGGCGGGGAAACAAACAAGAAGGGACGTCAACACAGGTGGTCTTTCTTGTCCACTCTATTCCACACATACAGTCAGGGTTAAAATGCATTATTCATGGGAAAAAGCAGAAACATACCAATACCATGTCTGCTTATTGCTACTTTTTGTCCTTGATTACAATGTGAATTGAATTGAAAGCGTATTATTACTCATTTCTGGTGTGCATGGATGTTTCTGTGCTTTTTCCTCTTTGCCAAATCACATGATTACTCATGAATTTGGACCCAGGCTGTTTCCTTTCTCTGTTCAAACATAGACACACACACACACACACAATCAGAGCGGAGTACCGCGGGGGATTGAGAAGTGACGAGATTAAGAATGAAGGCCAGCTGATCTGGATTACAGGGCAACTACGGATTAGATGAGGGACAAGAGTAGGTGGAGATAGAGAGAAGACAAGGGAAGCTGGGGGGTTGTAGTGGGATGAAATGACAAGTGTGAGAAGCTCAGGGCTACGGTCATCCTAAAAAAAAAAAATTAAAAAAAGAAAGCTAGACAAGAAGGGACAGGCCTGGAGGACCCCGGCTGACTTTGGAGCGACATAAAGGGCAGATGGAAGGCCAAGAGGAACACAGGGTGCTGAATGGGAACGCTGGAGAGGAGGGTGGAAAAAAAAGAAGACGCAGGCACGGCATAGAGTGAGACGGAGTGATGGAGTGTGGGAGGATGAAAGCAAAGCTGGCGCTTGAGAGGAGAATTCAAAAAGAGGAGAGAGAAAGAGCGCGAGAGCGGGAGGAGGCAAGCGTGATTCAGTCGTGACTCGCTCTGTCTAAAAAATGTCACGACTACTGAGATCCATCGCCCTGGATTTATTATGCATGCATGCACACACATGTTCTGCATAGCCCTTCAGTACACACACACACGCACGCACGCACGCACACACAGTCAGAGCAAAAAAGTGCAACACACACACACACACACGCGCGTGCACACACACTGCTTAGTCATAGCACTGAGGCAATGAGACATAGTGTTAACGCCACAGGGATAGGATGCAGGGAGGACAAGGGCTGCAGAATGATGGCGATGAAAGAGTCAAACAATGCAAGAAAAAGGCGAAGAAGAAAAAGGCGAAGGCGAAAGGCGAAGAAAAAGAGAAGGAGTGAGTACCAGAAAGAGAAGAGATGTAAAAAAAAGAGGACAGTATTGATTCCAAGGAGAGTTCAAAACAACAACAACAGCGTGCAGGGGACACTCCCATTTTCTAATTACAGCTCCTTTGGGAGGTCAGAGAAACAAAGAAAAACACGGCTGGATTGAGGTATCCTTACTTGGGCTGGGACAAAACATCAATATGGTGAAATGTTATACTCTAACCTTTCATGGGACAGTCAGTAGTGGTCGCAAACCAGAGGCACATGGGCCACTTTTGGCACGCAGTATAAGCCTAAACAATGGCACATGAGCTACTAATGCTCCAAACTGGATTTAGTAGAATACTGAAAAGACCTCCAGTTGTTGCTGACTCCTTACCCTACCTGATCCACGCTTGATTTCTGATTGGGCACATCTCACTGACTTGCATGAGAGAAAACGCCAATCTCTGGATCAACGTTAGCATCCATGGTTTATTATAGTTAATGGTGACGAACCAGCTCGTGAAAGGCTTGCAATGGTAATGACTTCAAGGTCACGTAAATATTTGCTTAACTCATTCAATACCAAAGACGTAGTTATACGTTTTTATAAACTCGAACACCTGATCCCAACAACGTACTTATACGTCTTTTACTTTTTTTGCGCGAGAGGCAAAAAGTGGTGATGATGCAAGTGCACACTAGTAGATGTCACTTTTACACCAGTTTTAAGCCATAAAAACAGCCACAAGATCATTTGCCTGTAACACTTGACAGCAAGGAGGAAGTGGAAGAGCATGGAGGGTGTAGCGTGCAGAAGGTCCAAACGTGAAAATTGTAAAGTTCATGGTGTTATATTTGTAAATAAATTGCTATTTTGATGTAAGACAACCATTTTTTGTGTTGTTTATGTTGGTATAGTTGTTTAGATATTTGAGCTGTCACAAAAGCAAAAAAATATTTTTGTCATAGTGAAAGTTATGCTTGAAATGTATCTTATCTGATTACTAAAGAACGGAAAAAGGTAGAAGCAACCTTTTTTTTTCTGATGAAAGATGGGAGTCTAATCTTTCTTTTGGCGTTTATATAGCCATAGAACACAATATTCTGTGTGCCTTGAAAGATCATTCAAAATTGTCTACAATGGCCAGTACTGAAGGGGTTTGTCGTTGGAAAAATACCTGGGACCAAATGAGTTAAAAGTGGCAACATTTGGGTTGTCTGAAATAATAATCATCATCATCATTATGTTGTCCATCATTTCAAATGATTTGGATGTTACAAAAAACTTGCTTGGAGATTTCAATTTGAATAGTGTTTCATTATTGAAGAGTAAACATTAACTTTAGGAAGAGTAAAGACTTACCTTTGTTTTATTAAAAATGGTTTAATACTATATTTATTGACACGACCCAGAATACAAGACTATGCTGGATATATGATGACAATATTTTTCGACCAACAAAGATTAAATGAATATTGTCTCATATTGTCACTGAAATCATTTGTCGTTCATTTTATGAATCACTTTTCTTCGCTTCTCGACAGCTGTTTGATGCTTTATCACCTTAAAATTAGCATCAGCTAGCTCTTGTTTGCTGACTTGAGACACTTTTGTTTGCACTTCACCTAGTGTGTGTGTGTGTGAGTGACAGAAAGAAAAGCTCTGACTTGCTTGTCTAAATGCCTACATACAGAGACTTGTTAGACCACCTGTCATTTTGAGACTTGTTACCATTGCAGTAGGGATAGAGGATTTTTTTTTCTCAAGAGAATACCGATACCAACAACTTTTTTATATCTATTTTTTTTTATTTAGGTTTTAACTGTAGTTTGTACACACGTGGAAGTAAGGGCGGTTCAAACTAAGTTAGATTTGACAAACTACCTTTTTCCTAATATCATGACACCACGACTACTACCAAAACAAATAATAATAATAATAATAAAAAAGTAACATGGTTCCAAGGGGTTTACCAGCCAACAAAAGCTCATATCTTCAAGGATGGAAAAGGGCTGGTCGCCCAGCGCCATCATTCCCATGATGAAATCATAGATGGTTTTAACCCCTTGGGTCGTCTCTGGCAAACTTTTGCACTTTTCAAATACTGCAGCTATAGGAACGGGTGCGTAGCGATGCTGGAATTTTGTGTGGCTGATAAGGTTTGAAGTGTTGAACTCTTTTTTTTGTTTACAAGTGAGCTCAGGGAAAGTTAACGTCACAGGCAGGAGAAAAAAGGAACACTTCATTTGCTCGCCAGCACAGTACGGGTAATCTCGCCTCATTGGAGCTATTTTTTAAAGTCAGCTGGCATAGGCTCCAGCGTACCCGCACGACCCTAATGAGGATAAGCAGCATGGAGGATGGATGGATGGATAGATGGGATTTATCGGTATGGTGTCATAATTCCTCACATTTTGGAGTGGCCTTTATTGTGGCCAACATAAGGCAGACCTGTGCATCAATCATGCTGTCTAATCAGGAGCTTGATTTGCCACACCTGTGAGGTGGATGACTTGAGAATGCTCACTAACTGATTTGTCAACAACATTTGAGAGAAATAGGCCTTTTGTGTACATAGAAAAAGTTTCACGTCAGGGGTGCCCATCACGTCGGTCGCGAAGGTAGTGTGGGTCGATCGCATAAACGTCACTTTGTAGATGTCATATGACATCAGTCAGCTGACATTAAGCTCCCCTCCTGATTCGCTGTTACTCCCCTGTGGCAAAGCGATGAAAAGTGGTGAACAGATGTCTCAAACTGCCCACAGAGATGCAACTTTCATCTTTATTATTCTAATTACAGATAAAGTAACTCAGCATCTGTATCTATAGCCAAAGGTATTCAACCATTTGTAGCGACTAGTTATGTAGAAAAAAAAAGTCAATTGTTTGATGGTTTCGCTTCGTGTCCTGAACTGCACTATAGAAATTTGTGTTTTTTTACACTGACACTGTTAAACTATTATTTCACCATGAACTGGAAAATGTGCCCGATGCTGAAACCTTTTCAGTATGTTCCCTTGACTTGGGCTGCATTGTCTTTCGCATCATCATTTTCATTTCATGTATATCTGTAATGTTTGATGGCAAATGCTAACCGGACATACAGTAGTACATGACCTGTGTGCCGAATGAACGCTGCGTAGCTCTTTTGATTGACATACTACTCAGGTTATGTACACAACTATTGAGGAATTATGTGTAGTTATCTTTATTGCCTAATTGAATTGAACTGTGAATTACTGAATCATATCAACTACTTTGATTACCTGTCAACTTTGAAACTGTGAATGTGAAATACTAATCATTAGTATGTTATTACAGTAGTTTCAAAGTTGACTTGCAACTTGCATGCTGAAAAAGTGTGTGCACTCCTGATATACATGTATAACGTACATAAATACTCATATTTATAAATACATTCTACATTTATGTATTTATAAATATATTTTCTATGTTTCTAGTAGGAGGTAGATCTTTGGGACTTGGTCATTTTAAAAGTAGCTCGCAGCCTGAAAAAGTGTGGACGTCCCTGTTTTGCATCTTCGAATTCAGCTTGTGAAAATTGGAAGCAAAAGCAAAGTGTAACGTTTTGTTGAGTGTAGAAAAGGCGTCGCTACTAGGAGGATTTCTCTAACAGCGTTTCGTATGATTTGCAATGACAACTCTAATCTAATCTGAGTGCCAATGCTACTGAATGAATGACTGCATTTGAAGTGTGCAAGTTACAAAATAAAAACAAAAGGAAGGACATGCAACAAAGGACAGGATTGGAGGATGGCCATGGGACGGGAGGTTGAAGAAAGCGGCAACGGGGAGGGGTTGAGGGAGAAGAGAAAAGGTCCCAGTGGGGTGTTAAGGCAATGTAATGAAGCTGGTAATTGAGCAGAGGGCAGAGCCGGGAGAGAGCGATCCATACATTTGATTAATCAGATCTTAGCTGTCACCACAAGCTATTGATCTAAGGCAAGGCCATCACAGGTGCAAACACGTTGTTCACGTACACACGCACATAATATGTCTTCAGGGGGAGAGGGGATGATGCACATTTTTAACCTCACACCTTTATTGACTGGAGCTGTCAGCTTTAACATAAACCTACAGAAAATACACACAGCGTCCCCATTCAGCTCTCCGACCTTGGATTCACACTTCTCTGCCCATCCATCCAGCCATTCATCCATCCATCCATCATTTCCCAGTGCTGACCTTATTGCTGTCCATCCGTCTTGTGCTATCAAGTCATCGATCAGTCACGTCTTGTTCATTGATCTGGGGCTGTGTTGGAGAGCAGGCTGATTGTAGCTAGATTTGTGTCCACTAACCTTTCTTCTATCCTTCAATCTATCCATCACCGCTTCCATCCCTCCTTCATTAAGCCCATTCAAAGCAGTCTTTGTGAGCGGGTAACAGTATCAGTCAATTCCTATTTTGAGTATTTTTGCTGTAATTGACATGTTGACGCGTCAATCCATGACTATAATAATAAGCCCGAGCGAGGGGATGAGAGGAGACAGCAGGTGAGAGGCGCATGCTGCTTCTGCAAAACAATGGCGTCGGAAAATTGTCAGGGCAACCGGCTGGTCGCCATGGCGACTGTGTGACGGCACACGGGGTAGGTAAACAAGGATGCTGGTTGCCAAGGGTGACTGCTGAGATCTTCTGGTAAACAAAGAAATTGTGCCGCCTTGAGACTGTCCTCCCGTGTAAAATATTGGCCTCAGAAGAAATCAGCGGCTTCTTTCACACAGAGAGATCTCGCAAAGATGGCACATGAGAGCTGCCAGAGTATTTGCCTTTTGGAAAAGCAGGATAATTGCTTTGACAGTTGCTTTCTCGGGTGGTAAACATCACACGCCTATTCCGGCTTGCTGATATTTTTTTTTCACAAGTCGATTCCACACTGTAAAAGCTGGCATTTTCCCGGCTTTTTCCTGTTTCTGTATAAAAATGTCCGCTTTCAAAGGCTGTGTCAATAAGGAAGGAAGAAGCATGAAGAAGAGACTCACTTCTTCCACCATGCTGTGTTGAAATCAATTGTCATTGCCCGACAAATAATCTAATTATCTGATTGAGAAAGCCTACACAGTCAGGACAAAATATAAACTGGACGCCGACCAATAGGCAAATACATGCAGGATCAACTGTTAAGCCAATTTTGCAGGACCTCTGTATGAAAGAAGCAACACAGTGCTGTCCCACAACTATTATTATCTCCAAAGCGGGAAAATTGCTGGGTGGTCCCTGCATTCTATCTGTGCTGCTAATGTAGCTTCTTGTAAGTGACTCTTGGGGGCTAAATGTCACACTCCTGTCCTGACTTAAAAATGTTTCTTTTCATGAGCGCATTTCACACTTCCTGTAAATCCTGGCATTTTCCCTGACTTTTTCCTGTGTGACACATGGCGCTGAGACGGAATGGAAGGGACGAAATCCACGTGGCAATTTTGCACTTTCAGAGGAAGAATAAGCAGCGTAGCAGTGTAACGGGCCTGTGTCAAAGGGAATAGACTCACTTCTCCCGCCTTGTTGTGCCGGAAGCAAATGTCACCGACGGACAAGTAATCTAATTATGTGATTGTGGGAAGCCATGCTGTGTGAAAGCACACGTAACATGTGAAATGTATAAAAAGCACAGACAAATAAATGCGGGATCTATTGTTACAGCAATGTTGCACTAATTTTGTGTAATCTCTGTGTGAAAATGGCTACACCAGAGCTGTCTCGCTTCGGATACATCATCCAAAGCTGCAATAATTCCGGGCTGTCCCTCCATTCTGTGTCTGTGCTGTTCATACGGCACATAAATATATTTATAAACTCAGTGGTGCCTTAGTTAACGTCATTAATCCGTTCGAGAAGGTCCGACTCAAACCAAAACGGTCTCTAACCAAAGCAAATTTTCCCATAGAAAATAATGTAAATCCAATTAATCAGTTCCAGACACCCAAAAATGTTGACATAAAACCTGTTTGAGAGACAATAATTATAAATTTAGATGCAGAAAATAATGCAAACATAATTACAAATGAGAAATGAATGGACAACTGAACATTTAACATCACTTTCACCTAGTTTTCCAAAGAGGGAGGGGGGAGAGGAGATTATGCTGAGAGGGAAATCCCTTTTTTCTCCCGCTGTTTCTGCACACAAAAAATCTTACATTTTCTTTACATTAAAAAAGAATGCCACAAACATGACATATGAAATGGAGAAGTGAACATTTAAAACATCATTTTCCCTGTAGTGGACACCCTTTAACCATATACCAGTAATTTGTTGACCAAAAAAACCCATAGTACTGCTGTCAAATTTGAATAATGTAAAATCCATAAAAACCCCGTAAACGCACCGCAACCTATGTGCAAACAAAGTGCGTATCAAAGCGCGCTTCTGCTTTTATATTGAAGGACTGACTTTACTGGCTATAGGAGATGTAAGAAAATACTATATAAAGTATGGTATGGTATGGAAGGACAGTAATAATGGTAGCAGGGGCAGGACATGCCTGTGTGAAAGGGAAGGGCGGAAAGCCGGGACACGGATGTGAAGACAGGCCCGACTTCTCCTGTCCTGTTGTGATGAAAGCAGTTGTCGCCAACAACTGGCACTGACACATCTCACGCATCTAATAATCTGATCTGATCTAATCTATCTGTTGCTGTTTGAAAGCGCGCACAGAAAGGACAATATCTACTGTTATGGATGTGGCCATTTTTTGGGATAGCTGTGTTACCTCTAGGGATGTCCCGATCCAATCTTCAGGATCGAGATCGGCTGCCGATCCGCTGTATTTGTGAAGATCGGATAAAATCGGCTTCCGCCATGAGATCGGGCCAATCTGGGGGCCGTATAACGTTCGTAACTCTGTGCCACACTCCAACACGGTAGGTGCGGTAATGTGCCTCAAAGTCAAAGCTGGTTGCCACTCGACTCCCGCCACCCGCAAGAAAAAGAAAAGGCAACACCACCATGCAGACATGTCTGCGGTGTACCGTGGTGAAGTTAGTTTCACGCTGGACTGCGGTAGTTACATGCTGTGTCATGATGCGGGGAGCTCGCATGGGAAGTGCCGCGGTGACCGCTGGTTGTTTATACTAGAAACCGTTTGTTAAACCGAGTTTGTTAAAAAAAGTCATATATTCTAAATCACACTACAAATTGATCTATAACCATGTCAAATGATTAGTCCTACCCTAAAAGTATTTTGCACGCCCATTTTTTTCCAATATTATCTATTATTGGACGGACTTTTATTGGATCTTTTATTGGATTAGGGACCTGACTCAAAGGTTTGTTACAAAAGCCAAACAATATTGTTGGTCATGCTGTGTAATCAAAGTCAATTCAGCAAGACTAAGCCAAAAAATTTGGATCGGGACATCCCAACCGCCCCCAAAGCCGGAAAACTGCCAGGTTGACTTCACCCTGCCTTTCCCCCGCTCATACAGAACAGCACGGGGGAAAAAAGCCAAGAAAATGCCGTCTTTTACAAGCAGCGTGAAAGGGGCTAATGAGGGTCGGTAAAAATGTATGACTAGAAGGTTAGGGGGAAAAAAAGAGTATGCATGTGGAGAGTGTCGAGTGCACAATTTATAGTGTAGTAGAGTCATTACAATTCCCTTGAGGCCGAGAGGAAAATGCAAATAAAGTATAGTGCCCGCTTGTCAGACACACCGTGAACTCCCTCTGTCTTTTCTTTCTATTACGCCGCAAACGTGAACGGCCCCGCGCTCCTTTCAAGTCAGATTATCCTCTCATTACTCACGTTCCAATTAAGACTTAATTAACAGTAACCATATGCATACTGTAGTGTGCTTTGATGCTAAGAGAGAGCTGCATCTGTGAGGGAAGGGAAGGCGCTTGCCATGAGAGCAGTGGCGTGCGGATGCATGAGATATGTGATATATGACGGCCACTCAAGTGCTGGCACGTCCTCACACGTGGCCAAGGCACGCATGCAAACGCGACTTACCATTTGCATGCTGTGCCACCGTTTTTCATGTACACACAGTTGCAGGGCACTTTTCCTCAGCTGGAGAACACATCCCCCCCCTTTTCTTTTTTTTTTTTTTTTTGCACACACAGAAACACATACTCTACACATACAGTTAATCTTACTCCCTGCAGTAATGCAGAGAGGATTGTGCCAGGATTAGGGGATATTAAATCCTTGGATTATCCAATCAAATCGTATTCTACCCCCTCCCCCACCTACACAAAATCAGTGGAACAAACCAAGAGAGGAGGGGGTGAGTGTGTGTTTGTACAGTGTGAGCTATTTGGAACAGGGATTAAATTACAGTGTAACATCGGTGCCATCATTTACATATTTGCATTCATTGTGTTTTGCTATGAAAACACCGGAGGGCAATATTCCCCTGAAAAAAAAAAATGACGGATGAAACTGATTACAGTGCACAGCATGATAACACACACAATTATTTTTGTGCACTCCGACCCCCCTTTTCAATATCCTCTCTCTCTCTCTCTCACACACACACACACACACACACACACACACACACACACACACACACACACACATACACACACACGTACACACTTTCGAATGTCCATTTTCCAGAGTGCACAAGAAAGTATTTTTATCCTACATTATTTGTCCCTCATAATCCCTGCCTCGTGGTGACACGGCTGCTATCCCTGCATTTTCCCTCTCTTTTCCAGCCATTCTCTTCCCTCTATTTCTGCATGGCAATTACCTCCTTTTCTTCTCCTCTCTCATTTCCTCGCCGTGATTGCGAGCGTGCCTAGAAGCCATACAAATTCATTATGTGGAGACATGTGAATTGGACAAAACTCCCGCTATTGTTTCGTCTGCATGTTTGCATCACAAGGATCGGACGCTGTGCTGTGCATTTTTGTTCATTCACTTAAGTTTTCCATCATCTGCATCACTTTATCCCTTGTATAGCTCTTTAATGGGAAAAGAACCGTATGTTAACTTAAATTGCAAAAAGATAGTACAGTACTGTACTGTGACTTTTCCCAACCAATTACAAAGATAACGGCAATCACGATTATTTTTTTAACACATTTTAAAAATAAACACAATGATTATTATACGTTGTATTATACGTACAAACGTTTTAGAACATTTCAATTTCTGTGGAGGAAAAAGCTACATTTCTAAGTGTTAAGATGGTCTGTCTTTCTTCTTTTGTTAATTTCCATTTTTCTTTTTTCCTTTTTTCTTGCCATTTTTGGAGCAACAAATTGCTTTCTCCGGTACAATGCCGTTCAACTCATGTTCACAGGGGTGTAGTGCCACAGTGTGTTCCGAACACTGTTTTTATGCAGCCAGAGGAGGCAGTAAGTCCTCCAGAAGTTGGAACACCTGTAGGATTTAGTTGCACCAACTGCCAAGGCTTCAACCTTCATTTAAATTGTTGACCCATTTTTTGGTACCTGAAACAGGCCTTTTTGTATCATTCTGAAAATTCAGTTTTGGGTAACCTTACCTGTTTTTTTTTTTTTACCTCTGGCACTTCACCACTTACCTTTGTATCATTTCAAGCTATTCATTGGACTTGAACCACTTGGATTAAAATAAATAACTGGAAAAATTGGGGTGTATATGCTTTGGGGGGGAGGGAATTAATAAAAAAAATGCTATTTTTCCAAGATTTCCAAGTATTCCACGTGAGAGATATTGCACAAAACCTTAAAACAAAAGAGTGTAATGAAAACACAAGAATAAAAAAAAAACATACATATGCCCCTCGATCCCTCGCTCTAATTTTTTCAAAAATTAATCAACTAACTCATTCAATCCCAGCCATTTTTCAAAAGACAACCCCTTCAGTGGCGGCCATTTTAGACCATTTTGATTGATTTTCAAGACACAGAATATTGTCTGGTATGGTTATATAAACATAGAACCTACCAAAAGAAAGATTAGACTCCTGTCTTTCATCAGGAAAAAAAGTTTGTTTCTACCATTTTCCGTTCTTTAGTAATCAGCAATAGAACATAGGTAAGTTTCAGGAAAATATCAGTTCCTGACTAAAAAAAAGGAGAAAACCAGCTTTTTGAGAAAAGATACATTTCAAGAATAACTTTCACTGTGACACAAATATTTTTTGCTTTTGTGACAGCTCAAATATCTAAACAACTAAACCAACATAAACAACACAAAAAGGGGTTGTTTTACATCAAAATAACAATTTATTTACAAATACAACACCATCAACTATTTACAATTTTCACATTTGGAACTGCACTATGTGTGTGCATGTGTGTGCACGCGTGTGCATGTGTTAAAATGTCCCTATAATGCATAACCTTCTGCACGCTACAACCCTCCACGCTCTCTCACTTCCTCCTTACTGTCACTACATGAGCCCTGCCGAGCTCTTATCAAATGCACTTCTGCCACCTTGTGGCCGTTGTTATGGCTTAAAATTACTGTGAAGTGAAATGCATTAGTAGAGAGTTGCATCACCACCTTTTTTGGTCTACTATATTAGGTAATACGAGTATGAATGTGACTATAGGGGTGTTATTGAATGTTAAAAACAGTTTTTAGAAGGTCATGAACAGGTTTTCCATGCTCTAAATACAAAAATATACATTTATTAAAATTGAATCCTACTTCGTGGAAATCCACTTATCGTGGTCGGGCCTGGAACAAATTTGCCGTGATGACGGTAACGAACGACTGTATTGGGTGAACATTTTCTAATAAGTAATGAATCAGTAAACTGACAAGAGCTGCAATAGCTGGATAATAGGGGTGTCACAAGATACTCAGTTCATGAGACGAAATGATACATGAGCTCGGGTCTACGGGAACGAGACATTACTTTTAAGAAAAGTACAATGAGAAAAACATAAAAAATATATGACAATATTTTGCAATCTACTAACTGAATTTCTACTACATTCTTCTGCACTCTGTGTGTATGCTAGCGGCCCCGCCTCCACCCACCGAGGCAAAAAGACTGTATGACTGGCTAAAGGACTCTGTTCATGCTGTTGTTCTATGGAACAAATGAGCCAAGGTGCTGAAACCAATGCACAGAGTGGATCCTCTTTCTGCCTGAGGTGAGAGATGAGGAAAACAGACGCAAGCACACGGCAATATATTGAGGTCGCCAAAATGATCACTTTCATGTTCATTTATTGTGTAATTAATTAATTCATTCATTATTGTCCCAGGCCAGGTGCCAACGAGGCATTTTTTTTTGGAACGAGAAACACATTTTAATCTCGTGGGATCTTCTGAGACCCCTACTAGATAAATATTATTTATTTCGATTGGTGTTTTTATCAATGGTACCAACACTCCTGTAAATCTTGGTTTGATTGTTCAAAAGCACAAAAACAAAAAGATACATTGTGAAGCGGGCTCCCAATCACGTGTGGTTGACTATGTGATTAAAGATGCAGCGATGCAAAGAAGTAGCGTGCGGCACAGCCAACTCTCTGATGAAATCTTCTGTGTGCGCTGTTACTGTTTACATGGCTCATTCACAGCTGGAGGAGAGAGCCAATGTAGCGCGGCTCAGCTCTGCCCCCTCCTCTTCCTATATCCTCATCACAGTCGGCTTTGCATCCCCCAGGTTACCTAGCAACCTGGCATCTCGCTCAGCCCCGTTGCCTGGCAACCAGGACCTGCTACGTTAATATAACCCTCCCCCCATACTCTCATGCACTCTGTCTTTTCCATTCCATTCTTCACACCTGAGAAGTACGCAACTGCACTCCATTCTTTATCTGGCAGTTAACCCTTAATCAGTCTCTCTACTGGAGCATGCCCACGTACCCTTCACTCCCTCCCTCCCCGCCCTCCATCTCCTTTTCTTCACGTCAGCCTCCGTAATAATGGAGTGAAGCCATGCATAAAGCAGAACTAACTACCTTGTTGATTTGTATAATATGACGCTGTTTTTTGTCAGAGCCCACTGACAGCATTCTGCATGCAGCAAGCGGAGCACTCAGTGAAATTTGATCCTTTGGATTTAGCCTCGCATAATCCAACAGGACTATAGCGGATAAATGTTAGACCTATGCACTTGGACCTTCTTTCTATTTTAGGGAGTGTAAGTCCTTTGGGAAATGAGCTGGAGAATTAAAAAGGCAGCTCAAATCCATACAAATTCATGATTACAAAAAAAAATCTCTACTGAACGAGATTACATTCAGGGCAGAGCCAGTGACACATTTGGGCCGTTTAAACCAAATGTAGTATCATATTTCTAATTTTGTATTGGGTTGTTCAATTACTATCATTCAAATACTTGTGACGAAATATCGATATGTCGGACTATCGCAACCTTACGATGACTTATCAATACACTCGCACCGTTTGGCATGATAAATCAACTAGAAAAGCACAGGAAGTGCAGACCTCTGCCAAGCGCCATAGTTCCCCCCATATTGTGATTTATACACTAAATGTTAGTCCTACATTTATTTTAACTCCATATTTACATTCCTTGATCATGAAAACATGCCATGGAAGGGTTTGAATTGCTTAAAGAATGCTAACAATGCTAACATGTTAACATTAGCATGTTAACACCTAACATAATAGCGTTACATGTTTGTAAAAGTGCCAACCACTGAAAATGCTAAAAATGTTAGTATAATTATGCTAACACCTAGCATGATAGCGCTAAGTGTCTGTTTAAGTTCATATTCATTAAAATTGCAAAAAATTCTAGTATGGTCATGTTAGCATGCTAGCAATGCCAACATTCTAACTTTAGCATGCTAAAACCTAGCATAATAATGTCTACCTATGGAAATGGCTAAAAATGCTACTATGATAATGTTAGCATGCTAGGAATGCTAACGTTAGCATGCTAACATAGCATGATAGTGGTAAGTATGTATACAGTATATGTGTCTAACTGTATAACTGAGTGACAGAAACATTGCATTTTACTCCGCCACCACAGATATGTGGTCCAGCTCAAGTATGACCCTATACATTCCATTCAATTTTCCTCGGGTCCAGGTCGCGGGGTCAGCAGTCTTATTAGGGAAGTCCAGACTTCCCGGTCCCCGACCACTTCCTCCAGCTCCACTGGGAGGACACCAAGGCATTCCCAGGCCAGCTGTGAGACATAATCCCTCCAGCGTGTCCTAGGTCTTCCCCGGGGCCTTCTCCCGGCTGGGCATGCCCGAAACACCTCACCAGGGAGGCGTCCGGGAGGCATCCAGACTACATACCCGAGCCACCTCAGCTGGCTCCTCTCGATGTGAAGGAGCAGCGGCTCTACTCTGAGCTCCTCCCGGATGACCGAGCTCCTGGCCCTATCTCTTAGGGTGAGTCCCGCTACCCGACAAAGAAAACTAATTTCAGCCGCTTGTATCCGCGATTTCGTTCTTTTGGTCACGACCCAAAGCTCATGACCATAGGTGAGGGTGAGAACAGAGATCAAACGGTAAATTGAGAGCTTTGCTTTCCGGCTCAGCTCTCTCTTCACCACGACGGTCCGGTACAGCGACCGCATTAGTGCGGCTGCGCTGATCCGCCTATCGACCTCACGCTCCAACCTTCCCTCACTCGTGAACAAACCCCGAGATACTTGAACTCCTCCACCTGGGGCAGGACCTCATTTCCAACCTGGAGGGAGCAAACCACCCTTTTCCGACTGAGAACCATGGCCTCAGATTTGGAGGTGCTGAGTCTCATACCAGAGGCTTCACACTCAGATGCAAACCGCCCCAGTAAACACTGCAGGTCACAGCCCGATGAGGCCATCAGGACCACATCGTCTGCAAATAGCAGAGATGAGATCGTAAGGCCCCGAACTGGACTCCCTCGACACCTTGGCTGCGCCTAGAAATTGTGTCTATGAAAATTATGAACAGAATCGGACAAAGGGCAGCCTTGGCAAAGGCCAACGCTCACTGGAAACAGGCTTGACTTACTGCTGGAAATGCCAACCAGGCTCCTGCTCCGCTTGTACTGAATGACACGTAGTAGAGCGCCACCAATCCCATACTCCCGGAGCACCCCCCATAGGGCGCCGCGAGGGACACGGTCAAATGCCTTTTCCAAGTCCACAAAGCACATGTAGACCGGTTGGGCAAACTTCCAAGTACCCTCCAGTACCCGCGACCAGAACTAAAACCACATTGCACCTCCTGTAGCCGAGGTTCGATTAACGGTCGTACCCTTCTCTCCAGCATCCTGGAATAGACTTTCCCAGGGAGGCTGAGGAGTGTGACCCCCCCTATAGTTGGAACACACCCTCCGGTCACCCTTCTTGAAAAGGGGGACCACCACCCCAGTCTGCCAATCCAAGAGGTACTGTTCCCGACTTCCACGCAATGTTGAAGAGACGTGTCAGCCAAGACAGTCCCTCAACATCCAGAGCCTTGAGGAATTCAGGGCGGAACTCGTCCACCCCAGGAGCTTTGCCATTGGGGAGCGTTTTGACTACCCCAGATACCTCAGCCACGGTGATGGAACTGTCCGCGTTCGTGTCCTCAGCCTCTGCTTCCTCTATGGAAGGTATGTCAGTGGGCCTCAAAGTATTCCTTCCACCGCCCGACTATATCCTCAGTCGAGGTCAGCAGGCCCCCATCCCCACTGTAAACAGTGTGGACCGGGCACTGCTTCCCCTTTCTGAGACGGTTTGCCAGAACCTCTTCAAGGACGACCGAAAGTCGTGTTCCATGGCCTCACCGAACTCCTCCCACACCCGAGTTTTTGCCTCGACCACTGCCGAAGCCGTGTGCCGCTTGGCCTGCCGGTACCTCTCAGCTGCTTCAGGAGTCCCACAAGCCATCCATGCTCGATAGGACTCCTTCTTCAGCTTGACGGCAGCGGGTTCGGGGCTTGCCGCCACGACTGGCACCGACCACCTTGCGGCCACAGCTCCGATCGGCTGCCTCAGAAATGGAGGCACGGAATAGAGCCCATTCGGACTCAATATCCTCGTCCACCCCCAGGATGCAGGCGAAGCTCTGCCGGAGGTGACAGCTGAAGACTCGACGAACAGGAGACTCTGCCAAACGTTCCCAGCACACCCTCACTACATGTTTGGGTCTCCCGGGTCTGTCCGGCATCCTCCGACGCCTACTAATCCAACTCATCACCAGGTGGTGATCAGTTGACAGCTCAGCCCCTCTTTTTACCCGCGTGTCCAGAACATGCAGACGCAGGTCTGATGATACGACTACAAAGTCGATCATAGACCTGCGGCCTAGGGTGTCCTGGTGCCATGTGCACTTAAGGACATCCTTATGTTCGAACATGGTGTTTGTGATGGACAAACTGTGGTTCGCACAAGTCCAACAACATCACACCGCACGGGTTCAGATCGGGGAGGCCGTTCCTCTCAATCACGCCCCTCCAGGTCACACTGTCATTGCCCACATGGGCGTTGAAGTCTCCCAGCAAAACGACGGAGTCACCAGTTGGGGTGCTCTCCAGCACCCCTCTGATGGACTCCAAGAAGGCTGGGTACTCTGAACTGCCGTTCGGCGCGTACACACAAACGACAGTCAGGACCTTTTCCCCAACCCGAAGGTGTAGGGAAATGACCCTCTTGTTCACCGGGGACGACTCCAACACAGAGGCACCGAGCCGGGGGGCTATTAATAAGCCCACACCAGCTCGCCGCCTCTCCCCTCCAGCAACTCCAAAGTAGAACAAGGTCCAGCCCCTCTCGAAGAGTTTGGATCCACAACCCAAATTGTTGGTCGAGGTGAGTCGGACTATATCTAGTGGGAATGTCTCAACCTCTCTCACAAGTTTGGGCTCCTTCCCCGCCAGAGAAGTGACATTCCATGTCCCAAGAACCAGATTTGGCCACCGAAGACCAGGTCACCTAGGCGCCGCCCTCGACCGCCACCCAAAGCACAATGGACATGGACCCTTATGCTTGCCCCTGCAGGTGGCGGGTCTATGGGGGGACCCCCTACATTAGGTTAACAATACACTACATGATTCTGTGTGTGTGTGTGTGTGTGTGTGTGTGTGTGTGTGCAACTTTTGCTAAAAGACTGACAGTCCATTTTATTTTCATTGAGTTTGTTTTGTTTTTTTTTCTTTGATTAATTTATTATGTTTTTTGTTTGTTAATTTATTTAAAAGCTCTTGAAATTCCAATTACAATGTTAAATACTGAAAGTTTATTGCTTTTGATACGATGTACTCTCTGGCATTGTTATGCCATATAATTCATGAAAAAAATTGTCTCAAAAAATGTTGTCGACAATAATTTCTAGGCTAAATATCGTCCAGCAAAATTTATTATCGTGACAGGCCTATCAATTACGTAACATTTTTTAGCGTCAGTAACGCATGCGCATCATGTCAAGCCACATCTATCTGCAATGATGGCAGATAGAGCCACAATAGCGTCCCCACAGAGTCTGCCTCTCTTTACTTTACCTAACTTTATTCTGGCCTGAATACACCAGCAGTAGTGCAATTCCAACGCCATATACAGTATGTATCTCCAACTCACACACGCACCTCAAGTTAGCTATTCCTGGGAACGACACTTCCTCACGACAGCGAGAAGCATTCACTGACACTCCGAAAAACGTCTTTATTATGCGTGTATGTGTAGTCTAAATAAACAGAAAGACTACATATACTGTATATAAATATATTATTATGATATATTTTCTTAAAAATAATGTTAAAATGTCGTCCCGTCTTGTTCCCGTAGACCCAATCTCATGCATTGCCTCGTGACACCCCTACAAGTCAGTGAGTGGTCATTGTGGTCTTTGGATTAACAATATTGACAAAAGTATACATAATGATCTGTATTAAACGTGTTTACGCTCTGCTTTGTCTCCCAATCACTTCCCATCCTGCTTCTGTGCAGGCACAGGACTGGAAAAGCCTTGTGAGCGCTGACAGCGTTGTGTGCGAAGAATAAAGCTGTAGTGCAAGTGAAAAGGCAATTATCCCGGCAGCAGGCTGAAGTGTGCTCGGAGAGACGACGACCTCGGTGCACCGGTGGCACCCCAGGTGCAACTAAAGTCCTGTCATCCCCTCGCTTGTCTAATCACACACATACACACAGACGTACACACCCACTACCGCCTCTGACAGATGTCTCTGTCCAAAACTGACAGAAGTGCTCCCAGGCCCCCCTGGCCCCCCACCACTCCACCACCCAGATACCCTATTCTTACACGCACCACCCGCCTGGCCCTTCCTCCACGCTCATTATGGCAAACTTTTGTCTTGCTTCCTCCTTCTCTCTAACCAGACCTCCCCTGCTCCTCCCCGTCTCACCCTGGCACCCCCACCCTCTCCGTCTATGCGCCACTATTCATGCCAAATCTCTTCATGTGCCCCCCCTGCCCGCCACTGCTCTTAACCCCCGGTCTTTTCATTCAGATGAATTCACACGTTCCTCTCCATTCACTGTTCCTCATATGGTGCTATACGTCTGTCTCTGCTTTGTGTCCAACGCCATGACTTTGACTGATTAGAACACAATAAATGATAACAACATCATGCTTGCATCAATCTAACCTATGATGGCATCTACATGTTTTGTTTTTTTTTTACTCTGGGATGTCGCCAACATGAGTGGTTCGACATATAAACAAAAGCATGAATGTAGTAGAATCCAAGTCAAAGGGGATGGGTGCTGGCAATGTGATCCTGTATTTGGAGCTCAGCGGAGACTAAGCCTGCTCAAGTGCAAATACTGGGATCCAGACATCTGTCAACGTTCTTGGGGCTTTTTTTTCTCCCTCCACGTAATGTACTCTAGCGTTTTATTTTAATGATGCCTATGTATGTTGCTTCGTCATTATAGTTAAGCAGTTTGACAGCAACAGCAACAGTCCAGTTACACAGCATTAAAACGAGCACACAGTGACTTCCTGGTCAGTGCAAAGGGAGTGTCAAAATAAACGCATGGCAGTATAAACCTGGATTCTACCACATCAACTAACAAAATACACTCATTTAGGTCTTTTTACAATTTTTTTTTAGATTGTCAGCTACTGGAAGAATGATTTGATCATTCTGACTTATATGCATGTTACGACTTTATATCTGCAAGTACAGTCGTCCCTTGTTTATAGCGGTTAATTGGTTTCAGACTCAACCGTGATAAGTGAATTTCGACAGCAATCGGAGAGCGCAGACCTCCGCCAAGCCCCATAGCCCCAAACTCTGATGTAGCGAGGGACGACTGTATGACTTCTTTCTCCTAACATTACAAATTTATTTTCGCCACATTCTTTCATTCATACTTTTTTCTTAAATGTCGAACCCTGCAGCTTATAGAGCACTGCGGCTAATTTATGTGTAAATTCTAACATCTCCTTTACTTCAGAACTATGACTAATTGTTTAAATACTGTGCCACTCGCGACTCAGTGAGGAAACGTTACCTCTTTCTTTGGCAGGAGCCAATCAGGAACTATCAGTGCACTCACAACAAGCTTGTCAACCCATTGCAAATGGCAGGAGGTCATTATATATAACAGTATAATAACATAACAGTCTGCCTCACGGTGTCATCTTGCTCAGAACACTTTAATAACAATAATAAATTCAACAAACAGGAACTTAACAGTCAAAAGGTGTACCTGATAAATACACAATCATGTACCTATATGAGTTTGAAATGGGGAAAAAAGTTGGGGTGCTGCAATGATGTCAGCCTTCCTCTGGTGGACAAAGGCAGCATTGCAGCGCCATCCACCATTTTCTATGCTGCTTGTCCACCAATGAAATGCTCTTCTGGCAGTAATGCATTATGGGTAGATGTTAAAATAGCTGCTGTTTGTCATTTTAAACTTGTATTGGTACCTTTAATACATATTTTCCTAGTGCCTTTTGAGTGTTAAGTTGCTGTGTGATGAGTATAATGTTGTTTGTAAGATGACACCGTGAGTCGGACTGTTATATTGAGTCATGACCTCCTGCAATTTCCGATGGGTTGATAAGCTCATCATGAGTTTTTTCATAGCTCATGATTGGCTCCTGTCAAATAGAGAGATTTTATGACGTGGCCACGTGCGGCTTATATATGAACAAATCAGTTTTTTCCTCTAAATTTAGTGGGTGCAGATTATACACTGGAATTAACGGTACAACTTTGTATTTGCAACATAATGTTTTTCTCAACATATGACTTTACTAATGTACTTTTACGGGGGGAGTTTGCGGGGGGGGGGGGGGGGGGGGTGTTCTCATGAACATTGCCTCATTCTTCTCCTTGTATCCTTGTATTCCAACTCAACTTTTCCTCATAGTTTTTCAATTTTTTGGTTTTTATATTTGTAGGGTCTGAAATCCCCCAAAAACAACAACGGAGACTATGCCCATCCCGGCTTTAAATGAACACACAAAGCTTATTTAAGCATGTCGTATTACAGGCGAGGTTTGAAGTGGAGGTTTGATCGCATAGGGTACATAAACCATGCAACAATGACAGTTGATTGCACTGTAACTCGGCTGAATATATGAGTCTTTAAAATCGGTGCTGTGAATGTGTGCTGCATTGTATTTACCCAACAGATGGTGTGTGATTTCACCTTAGAGCTACTAACCGACATACAATTGGCAGTGGGCAATCAAATCCTGGTAATCATGTGCCTATACATCCAAATGTTCCTCTTTGTGTGAGTGTGCGTGTGTGTGCGTGTGTGTGTGTGGGTGTGTGTGTCCTAAAGAGGCAGGTGCTCTCTGGGGTCAGACTTTTACGAGGCTATGATTAGATTCTGCCTCATTTTTGTGGTGAAATATGAGGCAGGCCCTGTTTCTCTCTCCATGTTGCATGCACAAATGCACACACAGACACACAGACACAGACACAGACACAGACACAGACACACACACACACACACACACACACACACACACACACACACACACACACACACACACATGCCAAAGACTTTTGTTGAAAACAAACAGGCTAAATCCCTATTGGTCTTAGCTGTACACAAACCACAAACACCCCCATCGCTCTGCATACCCCCCCCCCCCCCCCCCCCGCCTCTTTATCACAATCTCTGGCTCCACCTCTCTCTCTTTCTACTCACAACACATACACACACTTCATTCTACATTTGTACCCCCCTCCCCCCCACTACCTTCCCATCCCACACACAGTGGAGATAAAAATAGAGAATCAGAACGAGGGAGGGCGGGGGGAGCGATACACATCACAAACCCCATCAGGCGGGTAGAGATAGAGGCAGAGGAGGAGGAAGAGAGAGAAAATGAAAGAGAGAGGAAGGACTGGCTCTGTTCTGAATTGAAAGTGCGGCAGTAAGCAGTGAAGGGGAATAGTAAACAGTGCTGCTGACCACATAAATATGCTAAATTAGCCCACAAAGTCGCCCTAGTGGATAATTGCTCATCATAGCTTTGCCCCGTTGGGAGGTTGCCTGCCAGGCATCTTAGATTCCACATGGAAACACACACTGAACATACACACTTTACACAGCCCCGACAAATCAGAGAAACATCAAGTACACCCGACCACGGGCCATGTTAACAGTAAACTTTAGCCCCACATATCAATATTTCCTTAACCCCTGAGGTCAAGGGCCAAAAAAGGAAACATTTTTGCCAGGTCACCAAAATGATATTGATGATCAATCAGGCACACAGCTTCTTGGCAAACTCTCTCTTACTGTAGAGTGAATCCGTGTACAGTCGACATAAGCGCTTGTAAGCTATTGCTTGCACGTTCCCTTGTGACTTTGGCCAGAGATATAAAGAGAATGGGTGACAATAAAGGGTTTTTCAACCTACGGCAGTTTGCTGTATTAGAGTATTAGGGCCTCATTGGGGAAAAAAAAATCAGAGATTTCGAGAATAAAGTCTAAAATTTATGAGAATGAAGTCATAAATTTACGAGATAAAGTCGTAAATTTACAAGAAAAAAGTCGTACATTTATGAGAAAAAAGTGGTAATATTAGGAGAATAAAGTGTTAAATGTATGAGAATAAAGTGTTAATATGAGGAGTGATGGTGTCATACGTGTCAGAGGGAAAATAGAGCATAGTTCTTCAGGAAGGAAGGAAACTTTCCCCCTGCTTCAGGCAAGCTTTTTTTAGAACGTAACAGCAAAACACAGCAGCTGAGCACAAATAGATTAGCATGGCTAGCTAGCCCTTCTTACTTCCGCCTTCCTTACCCGCCCCTCCACATGCCCAAGGCCAACGGTCACATAGTCCCCCCTTTTCATAGTTGTTCCAGGCAATGCCTGTAACATTAAGTTACCATTTTTTCTTGTAAATTTATGACTTTATTCTCATAATATCACAAGTTTTTCTCGTACATTTACAATTTTATTCTCGTAATTTGCAGATGATTTTCATACTCTGTCATAACAGGCTTTGCATGAGACGAAAAGGGGGGGATTTATGTGACCTTTGGCCTTGGGCTTTTTTCTCGTAAATATACAACTCAGATTTTTTTTCAATGTGGCCCCAATACTCCGGCGTAGTTTTCCACCATTTGTGCAAAATTGAATTAGCTGCATTTTTTTTAGTTAGAAAGGGGGCGATTAAAAGAACAGCTGAGAAGTCTGCAAAAAAAGGAAAGATCTTACAGTCCTATGCAGAAGCTATGCAGGTAAAGGTAATTACTTTCCTCTTGTTCCTCCCACCCTTATTCTTTTGTTTTTACTGATTTTGACAAAACCACAAATCTGCTTTTGCAAAAGCACGCAAGTGATAAAGATGACGTTAACAATACTACATCACATGTTGACATACCAATTTTTCATATATAACCCCTTTGGCTCTTAAATTTTATGTTTGTCGACCATTGATGTTGATGTTGACTTCAGAAGGTATGTTTTAGTAAGACAATCGGCAAGGACTCGATGGGACTTGTCGACACGGACAGGTTGTCAACATAACCACGGGCGAGTAAAACGGGTTCCGCTGAACTTTATTAGTTTATGTACGAAGTATGTTGATGTTATGGCAGTATGTGGTGTGTTTCACAGCCAGGCTCCGGCCGAGTGCTGGTCCATGTTTGGGGTAGAACGGCAAAAAGCTTTCAGACGCAATGATAAAAAAATAGCTTTGTAAATAACTACATCCAATTTTATGTAAATGCATATTAATTTTGGAAAAAAGGGTGATCGTTGTGTTGGAAAAATAACACAGTAATCCCTCATTTATCGTGGCTATTTAGTTCCAGACACGACCATGAAAAGTGAATTACCACAAGGTAGGAATCCTTATTTATACTGTAAATGGAATATTGTCATAGTTGGAGCATGGAAAACCTGTTTACAACCTTCTTTTTAACATTATTAGAGCCGTCTAGACATGAAATGACACCCCTGTAGTCACCTTTACACTCCTATTACCCAATATAGTACATAAAATAAGAGCAAGTAAGCCATATATGACATAAATAAAATGTGTTGCTGTAAATGTGTTCCCAAGGTCAGGTCCCTAGGTTTTTGTTAATAAAACAAAAACCTAAAAAAAATAAAAACATTTGTAACGACATACAATTTTATGTAAATGCATTTCAATGTTACTTTCCCCAAAAAAGTTATTGAATTAGCAAAGGAATTACTCATTCATAAATGTAATGATTTGCCATGAAAAGTAATTATTGCGTTTGCTTTGCCGTGGAACATAGTGTACACTTCACGTGTATGTTCTTGCTTTTTACATCAACAACGTTGCAGTCGTATTTCGCCATCGTTACATGGATTTGTCTAGTGTGGTTTAGAGATGTGACGTTCCCAAATGAGTCGAGTCTTTTGAAAAGTTATCTTAGGTGAACAAAGAAAACAGATTCCCAGTTGTATATATGAACAGCTTGTTCTTATACACTCACTGATCAAAATTTTAAGAGAAATTGGAAAATGCAAATCAGTTCTCATCGTTCACTTAAAAGAGCCGACAACTTGATTCATTCGCAAAGGTCACATCTCTCGGATAAGAGCTGTTAGATACCAGTGCCTAACAACACACCACATTTCACGCCAGCAACGGTGACGACATTCGATTACCGCAACTGGAAAACATTCCCAGTGTTAGCAGTGGTGTTACTCCCAACACTGATCAGTAATGGCTGAGACATGCAGAAGAGGCGGGATTAAGTAAGATCTGCTTCTTCCGACTCCTTTTTGAGGCTTTTGATAAGCCAAAATGCACATGATAGTCAGGGCATGTGTTTTTATGTGGACAGATAATTTAATTTTTCTTTCACATTGGAGTGTTTTTGGAAAATATGGTGTGGGCATGGCCTTAGTAAGTTTGAGAAACGCTGCCTTGAGGAATTATTTAGCTCGCCATGCTGTCATTACCTATGAATTTAATCAATATCACCTCTACAAAGTCCATATTTTCACAAGTGCATTGATACGTTGCTGTAGTAATGATGCGTTTGAATAATTTAGCAGGCGTCCACGGGAAGCCCAGTGTGCGCGTATAGGCTAGGGTTTGGCTCTAATTAAAGAACGGCGCTCCCTGGACAGCAGTGAAGCATGACAGCACACACCTGCTAAGCTGCTTATCGCACTTTAATTTCACCTACACACCAAGATTTGGAAGAAGTCGGCGTGACCAAGCCGATACGTGTTTGTGTGTGTGATTGTGCGCGTATATGAGTCTGAAGTGGAACAAAGATGAGGGGCAGTGATAAAGGGCGAGAGAGCGATAGAGAGAGAGGAGAGTGCAGATTAAATGGGAGAGTGAGAGAGAGATATCAACAGCAAAGAACAAAAGAAAGAGATAAGGGAAAGATTACAGAGGAAATACAGCAGCTGTAGGCCTGGGAAAGATTTAGATGGGGAGAGCGGATAGAGCCAGATATGAGGTTAAAATCTAAAGAAGTGAAGCTGATGAAAAGCAGGCAGAGAGGGAGAGATGGGGAGAAATGGATTGGGGGGAGGATGAGCAGAGTTTGGATATGAATGTTCCAGCCATGCTTGATTGCGTGTGTGCTTGTGCATTCATTTGCATGTTTTTATTCACGTCTATGCCAAGTTAACGCCACTTGTCACCGACTGTCCCTACTGTATTACAGTGAACCCGCTTATGTCGACAATCTGTCTATGTCGACCAATAGGGGTGTCACGAGACTAAATTTTAGTATTACTTACTAAAAATATTTAAAATATATGACAATATATTGCAATCTACTAATTTCATTTCCATTACGTTACATTCTCAGCACTTGTAGCGGCCCCGCCTCCACCCACCAAGACAAAAAGACGGTATGACTGACAAGAAGGCTCACTCCGTTCATGCCCTTGTTCTATGGAACAAATGCGTCCAGGTGCTGAAACCAATGCACAGAGTGAATCCTGTTCCTGCTTGTTTGGAGGCGAGAGACGAGGCCGGCGAAATTCTGGAGTTAATTTTTTTTATTGTGCAATTACCATATTTTACGGACTATAAGCCGCTCCGGAGTATAAGTTGCACCAGCCAAACATGTACAATGAAGCAGAACGAAGCATATACAAGTCCCATTTTGGGGGGAAAATTAATTTTATAAACCAAGAAACACCAAGAAAAGCAAGTTATAGTAAATGTAGAACAACAGGCTAAATAGGCGTCTGTTAACGTAACGTGAATAGGTGGTATGTTAACGTAGCATATTAACAGTTATGCAGATAAATATAGCCTAAACAACATAACATAACTAATTTACCTGCAGCTTGTAATCAGCAGAGTAGTTTTTTTTGGGGGGGGACATTTTGTTCTGTCTTTCTTGGTTCTCTTTATCAGTTGATGTTTACATTGTCAATTCTCAGTGGTACAGGAGTGATAGGAGTAGCAGATACTGGCACACAAACCCAGAGTGCCCTCTCAGTGTGAAAAAAAAAACACACATATAAGTCGCTCCAGAGTATAAGTCGCAGGACTGGCCAAACCATGTAAAAAAGTGTGACTTATAATCCGGAAAATACAGTAGTTAATTCTTTCATTAGTGGTCACGAGACATTTTTTTTTTCTGAACAGGATATCTTGTCATTCTTGTTTAGTTTTTTCCAATGGCACCACCACTCTCGTAAATTTAGTTTTGTTTGTTCAAAAGCACAAAAACAAAAAGATATATTGTGAAACGGACTCGCCAGCATCGTGTGTGTGGTTAACCATGTGATTGAAGATGCAGCGATGCAGAGACGTAGCGTGCAACACAGCCAGCTCTCTGATGAAATCTTCTGTGTGCGCTGTTACTGTTTACATGGCTCATTCACAGCTGGGGGAGAGCGCCAATGGAGAGCGGCTTAGCTCTGCCTCCGCCTCTTGCTATATCCTCATCACATTTGGCTGAGAGTCTTCAAGAGAATGTATGACTCACAACAGGGCTCACTCCGTTCATGCTGCTGTTCTATGGCACCAACGTGCAAAGGTGCTGAAACCAGTGCTCATTGAATGAATGTTTGAATGAATGTTTGAAGGCGAGAGACAAGGAAACACGCATGCACATGGCAATATATTGAGGCCTGCAAAATTATCGACTTCATTTTCATTTATTGTGTGATTAATTATTCATTATTGTCCCAGGCCTGGTGCCCACGAGACATTCTGCACAAGATCTTGTGACACCCCTATCGACCAGCTCATCAAGTCCTAGTCCGCTGTGGTCTTCTTATCACTAAAATGTGCCCGCTTAAGTTGAAGAACCTGAGAGCAAGAGGGGTCATTTCTATGAGAAATGGGTCCGTTTATGTCGACCTGTGCTATAGTATTGGTAACGTCATCATTATCACTAAGCGCCGTGAAGCCACAACAGCAGCATAACTACTGTCTGGTTACCCAGTATTAAAACCTTCACATAGTGACTTCCTGTTCTGTGCAAAGTAAGCTTCAAAACAAACGGCCGCTACTGAAGGGGTTGCTTTTTGAAAAATGGCTGGGATTGAATGAGTTAATATTATAATTTAATAAATGAATCAGAATTTTACTAGGCAAATGCTAACGTAGTTCTCTCGGAGTACTCAGTCTTCCTCCCACATTCCAAAAATAGGCGTGTTATGTTACCTGGAGACTCTAAATTTATCGTCCACGGGTGCGAATGTGTCAATGGTTATTCTATCTGGCAACCAGTACTGGGTGTACCCCACCTCTCGCCTGAAGACAGCTAGGATAGACTCCAGCATATGGATGGATGGAAATGGTAACCTTTTTAACGTGGTTGAAACAAAAACAGTGTCGTTTTACTTTATTTAAATAATAGTAATAACAATAATTTACTTAACCAGGCCAATTCTAACATAAATAGCGATATGGTGCGCCATCAAACCTTTTTAACGCAGTGGAAAGGAGCATTTGTTTTCAAACGGTGAGCAGTTTTACTTTCTTTTAGTTGTATTTAGTTTGGTAACACAGTGGTTAACTTAATGTAATACATATATGACAGTTAAGAATGCTGAAATGTTGCCTGCACTGTTATTAATGGTGTTATGATGGCGACAGTTTGAGAGTGGAACTGATTACTGACTGATTATTCACTTTACGTGATTTCCTGGGGGAAATTTTGTTTTCAAATTAGAATAACTGATCACGGAACAGATTGTGCTTGACATTGGAGATTGCGCTCTACTGGAATTACTAATAAGGCTCCATAAATGCTGTTGTCATACAAACAAACACCGTTTTCACTTAAAACATCCCCCCAAATCAAAGCAAATCTACAGTAAAAGCAGCATTCCCCTTTATCGCTCCCTGCTGTCAGCACACACAGTCCCAAAAACTCAAAGGGAATGAATGTCATGTCCTTCTAATGCTTGTCCTAGAAGGAACTTTTTACAGCTCATAGACCCCCCTCGAATTTGTTGACGAGAGGCTTAGCTCTGACTTCTGACCTTGAAAACAGACTGCCAGGCCTCTTGCCTCTTGTCTCTCTAACAAGACACACACAGGACACAAAAACCAATGACCACTCCTCCTCTGGTACAAGACACAAGCGATATAACATATTACAATGGTTCATGTCATCAGGTCACATTTTATATTTTATATCGTTTTATATTTTATATCCATGCTGTGAGCATATAGTAACGGGCACATTCATGATAACACGTTATACTTACAGTATTTTGCCATATTTTGGTCATTTTAAGCATTAGCGGAACTTCCTTCCTGGGCGCATTGGTTTCACATAGCAACCTAGAAAGGAACGCTACACATAGCGTCAAAAACATAAATACAGCAGCAGCAGAGGCAGCTCCAATATGTTGCGTTACCTTTCGCTAGTGACCTGAGGCATTGCGAGTGAGTGTGTGGTGAAGCTAGTCGCTAGCCGGCTAGCAGCTAGCCAGTGTGGTGTAGCGAGGTGTCACTGCTCCAGAAAAGTAGTAGCCTACAATAACAATGTCGCTGTAGCTTGGTTAATATGCAGGTCACGTTATGTAAATGCAGCGTTGTTGGCAGTTTTTGGAGGTTTTTTCAGAAGGCTTTCTAGGCGGAATAGTTGTGTGCATTAATTACCTCCCTCTTTTTAGCTGATTTTATAGCTTTAGAACGCACAAGTTATTGTTCATGTCTCACATAAGGATTGTGGATGAGGGGCAAAATTCCCAAAAAAAGAGCAGTTTTTCTTTAAGTCAACGGTGACAGATATGGTCGACGGGTTTTGTCGACGTAAAATTTCAGACCCGAAGGGGTCATTTTTTTAAAAATGTCGACATGTGTTGTAGTATTGTTAACATCATCATTTTCACTATGCAGCATGACACAACAGCATTAAAACATACACAGTAACCTCCTGTTCAGTACCAAGTAAGCTTGAAAATCATTTTATCGTTTTGTTAGATTGTGAGCCATAAGATTTTCAATGCACAAAACCTTATTTTTATGGTAATTAAGACATAAAACATTAGTGCTGCAGCTCTATTTCACAAGAGTATAAAATATCGTGTGAAAACAGGAGAATGTAAATAAAAATATGCAAAAATGGAGGAAAACCATGTCAACAAACTGCCAGAAGTAAAAAAAAAATTTAAAAAATCCTTCATCACCCATTCTCCTCATGTCTCTGGCCAAAGTCGCCTTTGATTTTGGTTATGTCGACTGCCGCTTACTGTATGTTGACGTCCGTCAGCCGGTCTGAGGGACACAGGGTTTCCGCTACATGTAATTGATCATGGCAGTGCACCACTACAAAATAAAAGCTACCACACATTAAAACACCTTTTTTTAACTTGAAAACAATGTTAAGTAGTATATTGTATGAATGTATATATTGTATATGCTATATAGATACATATATAGATTATTATTTACGCACATATTGACCACAATTACAGTAGATTGAAAAAAATTTAAAATATCCAAAAAATTTTTCACTGCGCTTTATTTTGATAAACATGCACCGGAATCGCCTGTCTGCCGTGTCGACACATGCTCATGTGTGACCAGAAAAAAGTACGCCGCTTGTGTTGACGTTCACCTCGCTCCTTATTATCGTGCAAATGAAAAATAGTTGGTAAAATGTGTAGTCAGTAGACGACAGCTTGTCACATGCGAAGCTTATCTATGTCGGCGTGTGTGATCGCTCACGTTTCAATCTGGCGTCTTTTACCCATTTTGCCAGCTCGTTTTGTCCCACAGGCGAGCTAGAAGTGGCTATCATGTTCATGCTAACTCACTTTTTAAAGTGTCACTTAGCAATCTTACTCTCTTGTTATCATTATAATACTCGTGATTTGTCTTCAAAACACTAGATGTGTGATGTGTTTGTTCAACAAACACGTAGTGTGTCCAGCTTTAGACAGTGATGCTATCACAGGGCTCTCCGACAGGTACTGTAGCTCATATGCTAGCGGTAGCTCACCAGCTGATGTTGAGTAGTTCACCAAAGAATATTTGCTTCACCTCTTACATTACACCTATATTTAACGACAAATGAGCACACTGAGTGGAGATGTGCTTTGTAAATAAAGTACAATTAAATGTTGGCAGTCACATAAAGTAGCTCACCTTCTGCTGGTTGTTAAAAAACATTAAATAAATAAGTTCATAAATACATAAGTTATAAAAATTGTTATTTGTCATAATAAAAAAAACAATTGCAGATGCAGCAGAGGCACCTCACAGCAGCGGCAGTCCCATGCAACCCACAACCACAGCTTCAGAAAATCCTCTGAGAAACCGTGGGGCGTCGACATAAACGGGTACCACTGTATATGTGCAATTTTGCCCAGTTAATTAAATTGACCAAACAGTAAATGTAATTCTCAGATCTGAGGGAGGGAATCTCTACATTGTATCAAATATGCCACAACAGGAGTGGAGCATTCGCACTTTCATTTTGGCCACTGTGGCCGATAAAATCTCCCTGTTAGCTTTTATTTCCTCAGAAGTAAACA
The DNA here is from genome assembly GCF_027744805.1 of Dunckerocampus dactyliophorus. NCBI lineage: Eukaryota > Metazoa > Chordata > Actinopteri > Syngnathiformes > Syngnathidae > Dunckerocampus > Dunckerocampus dactyliophorus. The sequence goes on along the minus strand of NC_072825.1, from coordinate 30,147,919 downwards.
AAAGGCGCAGCTTGCTCTGTTGGCCATCTGTCCATCTCGTCCCTCTTTCTTATTTCCTCATTTGCCAGCCTGCAGGTTCTCGAGATGGCACTCGCGTGGTGCACTTAAGCACTAGTTCCTCCCCGGGCTGGTTGCAAGTGTTTAAATCGCCGTTAAATCCCATCACTGAGTCTATCTGCATCTGTTTTCATTCACGGGGAATGCTTGACGCTCCACTGGCAATTGAGAGACATCCCAAGACACCCTTTTTGACCACACACACACACACACACACACACACACACACACACACACACACACACACACGTGCACACACTTCAGCTTTTTCCACGATGAGCCTGCAGGATGTGACTATGAAAATGAGTTTGTGAGAAACTAATCAAGCAGCTTAACAAGTGGAGCTGGGGAGGAAGAGGAGCGGAGGAGTGAAGAAGGGGGTGTGAAACGGTCAAAAGGGTCAACTAATCAAGAGTAGGGGAAATGAAACGAAGGGTATGAGGGAGGGAGGGAGGAGGACTTAGGAGAAGGGTCACCATAAATGACTGTGAAATGAGAATCCGAGGAGGAAGTGTGAGTGTGCAGCCAGGGGAGGGGGAAAAAAGGGAGTAAAAAGACATTAGTAGAAGAAGGCGCATGAAGGGATACCACAGAGATATTTTAAAGAAGAAAGAAGCGAGAGCTGAAAAGGGTTGTGGGGGGTGGGGAGTCGGTTGTGAGGAGAATATTCAGCAATATTCCAGTGGCGGCGAGGAGAAACTGTGGAACATAAAGAGAGGAGGAGATGAACAGAGGACGGAGGGGATTTGAATGAGATAAAAAAGATAAAAGCAGGGAAAAGGGGAAGGCATAGAGGGGAAAATATATAGGGATGAATATGGAGGAGATGAAAAGGACATGACAGAGGGATGATATGTGAAGAGCAGGATAAATTGTCTAAATCCGGTCAGAGGGGGTAATATGAAAAAGGGTGACAGGCAGGGACATGCGATGGCAGGACTAAATCTTAAAAGGAAACGTCAGAGCTTGTGAAAAAGTTTTACCCAAGACGGCAATTTATCCTTGTTATAAAAAAATGCATAGATATATAATCCTACTTGAGCTCATTTTGGCCTGAATGAAACATTTTAACGTCAAAACAACCCAAATCTCAGACGGGCGCATGCAAAAACAAGCTAGGACATTTATAGCCGAAGGAAGAAAGTAAAAAAAACTCAAAATTGGTACAATCTGGGGCAAAATATTCCCCGAAAGACAAACAGAACTTTAGAAACCTCATCCTTTAAGCGACAAATAATAAGTATCTAAACCAGTGGTGTCCAAAGTCCGGCCCGGGATCCATTTGCAGGTGGCGAATAGTTTTTTAATGGCCTGCAGCAAAAAGATTTCGAACAATAACCAACATTGGATTTGCTTTCGACCAGTCCACAATGTTAGCGTGATTACATCGCTCCAGAATGTCCGATTTGAACCAAAACGGACGCTAACCGAATCAATTCCTCCCATAAGTAATAATGTAAATCTAATGAATCCGTTCCAGAAAGCCAAAAATGTTAACACAAAACAGGTTTTTATAGTTTTTACATGCAGAAAACAACTGATGAATGAAAGGGATAAATGAACATTTAAGGTTACTTTTACCTTCACGGAAGACATGATTCCTGAAAACAGGAAAGTGGTAGTGGTTGAGCTTGCTGGAACAGTCACATCTTCAGTGAAGGTAAAAGTAACCTTAAATCAGGGGTCAGGGGTGGCCAAACTTTTTGACTCCCGGGCCACACTGGGTTAAAAAAATTTGGCAGAGGGGCCATCTGTAGGTGGCTTCAAACAGAATGACATAGTTGCTCACAGTGCAACGAAACGAAGCCACAACACATCCACAGCACATAAATCAACTACGTGTGTGACAAACAACAACTAAGTGCTAAACATAACAAACGTAACTTAAAACTGTTATTTCCAAATGCCCGCAAGGCATGCTGGGTAGTCCAGCGGCAACAACAATATGAGCTATGAACAATAAAACATTGGATATCAAGAGTATGTTAACATCCCTCCCTGTTTACGTCTCCGATGACCTCCTCAATATATTTTGCAATCAACCAAAAATGCAACAAACTCAGAAAAATGTTACAAAACACACAGCAAAATGGAAAAAGTGGACTGCAAGCTACCCAGCACGTTTTGCGGCGGGAATATATGGGTGTTTTATTGGCATGGATATTGTGCGTAGATATTTATTTGTATGTCCACACGGTGCAGTAGGTAGGTTACTTTGCGCGTCATATGCGCTGACGTGTGGTGCTGTGCTTTTGTACAAGCTACAGCTTGCATCTGACTATTTTAGCGCTGCAAGTCATGTTGGTGGCTGCAGTTTCCATGTTAAAGGTTTGATCATTCATCATTGATATGTATTTAGAATTGTTTTATGCATGTAAAACTATAATTTTAAAACTATAAAAACTTGTTTTGTGTCTTAAATATGCACAAACGCTGTCAAGAAACTGTAGTAGGTTAAAAAAATACTTTATTATCATCGCTTGCTCTTGTTGGTTATGTCAACAACCGCTTATGTCGACATCAGCCAGCCAATCCGACGGCGTCGACATATTTTTCCGAACAATGAAGTAGGAAGTGCGCCAGCGTCCTGGACCGGAGGTTAAATTGGGAGGTTCCACTGCATGTGTGAGTGGACTGTAAATGTTTGTCTATGTCCAAGGCAGCGTGAAGTAAAATATAAATAATAATCTCTCTGGGGCTGCAGCACACCAGTTGTGCATGTCATGAAAGAGAAAGGTCAGAGGATGAGTCAAAGGACACATAGGGCAGCGTGGGGGGGGGAGACACAGCAGACAGTTAGGAAATGATTTTTACATAAAGGTCAACGCCCTCAGAGGGCCCTAATTGGATTAATGCCACAGTTAACCTGCTGTGCTAGCACACAGGGATGATGGCATGTCGTAGTGCATATACTGCATATATAAAATGCAGGGATTACATTCTGCGCTTGTGTGTGTGTGTGTGTATGTGTGTGTGTGTATATCCCCCCTCCTCCTCCTCAGAGTGTTTTATTCAGGCTCCAACCATTTTCACAGAGAGATCTTATCAGCACCCTTGCCTGCGGAGAGAAGTTGCGGGAACTGAAACTCTGATCAGCGGCGAGGCGACACGGCCAGAATGAGATTGAGAGCGGGCTCGCGGGGGTGGTGGGGAGTGCGGGGGGATTTGTAAACGCACATTGGTCGTTCTCTTCTAACGACCGCAAATAGGTTAAGATAAGGAAGGAAAATGCCATTGCTACGTCAGCAACCTCTTTCCCCCCACATCACTCACACATAGGCTACCGGCAAAAAAATGGGGTTAAAATAATGCAAAAGTATTTCAAAGAGTTAGCGTAAAATCCATTTTTGACTGCGCTGGAAATCAGGTCAGAGGGAAGCGAGCGAGCGAGCGAGGCAGAGAAAAAACAGAGAGGGAGTGACAGGGAAGTACAGCGTATGAGACAGACACAGAGCCCATCCATAATGAAGAGTGTCCTAGCCCTGCACACAATCCCTCACCAGAGACTGAGGGAGACCGGGATGAGACAAAGGGGAATGGCCACATTAATTACACACACTCTCCAGGCGGCAGCTATCACCGGAGGCTAACAGAGGGGGCCCACGGAGATGGACAGACTGAGAGGGATGGCGAAATGGAGATGATGATGCTCACGTAGTACCCTTTGTGTCCCCTGGGAAGAGCGAGTGTTTGTCCTTAGCAGCAAGACGCCTGCTGGCTGTTCAGCTATGTCACGCTGTTATTAATGGCAGCGTGATTTCCAATAAGACACACACGCACGCACACGCACGTTGTTTATGTGCATGTAGGTATACATTTTACCGTATGCAGTACATCCCCGGCTATTTGTGGGGTTGCGTTCTCAGAGCACCAACACGTCTATTTTGACGTGCTTAACACAAACCGACCGGAGGTCATCACACCAAACAACCACCCTCACAAAAAGTAACACATGTGGAACACACAATGTAACTGCACCACATGGACTATGCGGGTATGGAAATGAACGCTTACACCAGGGGTGGGCAAACTTTTCGACTCGCGGGCCCACATTGGGTTTAAAAAATTTGGCAGAGAGATCGACATACTTACTCACGGTGCAAAGAAACCACAGCAAAGCATGCTGGGTAGTCCAGCGGCAACAACAATATGAGCTATGAACAATAAAACATTGGATATCAAGAATATGTTAACATCCCGCCTTCTTTATTTCCCTGACGACCTCCTCAACATATTTTGCAATCAAGCAGAGATGCAACAAACATGACAAACTGTTGGGAGAGAGAGGACCACAAGTTACCTAGCATGCCTTGCGGCAGGCCTATATGGGTGTAGTTTTGGCATGGATATTTTGCGTAGGTATTTATTTATTTATTTTGTTTAGTTTACGTTGTGCGTCACGTGTTTGTTGATGTGTTGTTTTGTGTTGGATTGCCTTTTTGTACAAGCTACAGATTGCATCTGACTATTTCCTGTACGACTCAAGCATGCCACAATAACACTGGTCAAAGGTTTAAAAAAAGGAATTAGGAACTGCTTGCTGGGTCTGATGTGGCCCGTGTGCCGCAGTTTGCCCACCCCTGGCTTACACACTAGTATACATGCAAAACAGGACTATTTTATACAAATGTATAACTCGCAAGGCATGCTGGGTAACTTACTGTTGTTGTTGTTGTTGTTGTATGAATGTCGTGGCGGGTAGGCTCGAGGTGCTCAATGAAGCGTGTACACCCGACATTACTCACCTCCGGGGCTTTTCTGTTATAGCTAATGACTTTTTTGGGATTCTCACGCTTTGCAAACATTTCGGACAGCGTTGGATGTTTGAGGAAGCCGTGGTCTTGCAAAAATCCTCAAGCCGTGTTTTTGTGATGCTGCTTCAAAAGTGCAATGAAGGTCAGTCGCATTAAACATCCCCCGTTCTGTGCCGCAACGGGAAACTTGTGCATGACAGGTTTTGCACTTTTTCAGACGTTAACAAAACAACTACTGCCCACATAGCTGACATCCCAGCACACGCTGCTGCTGAGATCATGGGGCCGTGTGCTGGGGCGGAGTCTGGAATGTACTGCTTGTATCGGAGTGCCGATATTAGAGATTTTAGGTGCACTGATATAATCCGATATAGTCGTCCCTCGCAACATCGTGGTTCAAACATCGCTCCGTCACTCTACAGCGATTTTTAAAAAATGAATTAATCAATAAATGTTTGCAGTTTTGTGGATGACTGTGGCCTATTATAAGTCAAAAAATATTGAAAGACAATTGTGGTCACTTGGTGTCAGTAATGTTACATTGATAAGACATTGCCTTACATTACATTACTTTAACATGACATAGTGAAAAACAGTTCTCCTTTCATTCCATGTGGAAGTGGTAGGGTTTTTTTTTTTTGCTTCTTACTTTGTCCTTCTTCCCCACCCAGTTTTAAACCTATTCTTAAGCTTAGAATAAATAATAAATTGGAGGCTAACTAGTTAGCTCGGTAGATTGCTATGTTTCAAGTGGCAGATTCATCTCAAGACTGTGACTAACGTCCTAGTGATGATGATCGGCGGACGGAACTTCCCAACGCTAACGTGTGAGTTATTATGTCGTATTATCACTTATCGTGTCTACTATATTTGGTAATGCAAATATAAAGGTGACTATAGGGGTGTTATTTGATAATGTTAAAAAAAAACATGGTCATAAACAGGTTTTCTATGCTGTAACTATGAAATTATTCCATTCATTAGTATTGAATCCTACTTTGCGAAAATTCACTTATTCATTGGATTGATTTGGAAACAAATCCGCGATAAACAATGGGCAACAGTAGCCTTTTTTTTTTTTGCTTCTATCGTATCCAATATCGATATTGGATGGGGACAACCCTACTTAAAACATTGCCAACAAGATTGGCACCAGTTTGAGTTTGATTATTACCTTATCTTCCGGACTATAAGTCGCTCTTTTTTCCATGGTTTGGCTGGTCCTGTGACTTATACTCCGGAGCGCCTTATATATGTTTTATCAAGTTATTATTGAACGCGGAATCTCTGATAAATTGACATAATATGAATGAAATGCTGCCATCGTGAGGACAAGGAACCTTCGTGTGGGGAAGTATTTCCTCAGCGGAATCTCATTACAAACGCTAAACCGCCTCCTCCCAAACTAAACATGTTGAAATGGCAATAAACACCGGCGAAAGTCGGCGGAACCGCCTTTTACGGTGCGCGAATGGAAGCTGGTGGGATTAGCTTAGTTTAGCATGCTAGTGCACTTGTGTTTGCGCGACTCGGGCTGGATGAGTATATTTTCACTGCTTTGTGTTTTACCGCTTTAACGTCAGGAGCATTTTACAATGCCCGACGACGACGTGCAGGTTCTCAGTGAAAAAAAGACGAGAAGCACGTTTATTCTTGCACCCGGCTCGTCTTGCAGACATTCTCAACACACAGAGAACACATTTCCGGCCTTCAAAATAAGAGCGCCGTTTGCCCAATTTCGTCTAACTGTGTAAACAAAATAAGAGTGTCATAAAAAATATGGAGTTGGAATTGCATCCGTGACTCCATCTTCCTTAATCACAAGCACGGGCATTACAGTTTGTCGAAGATTTAGTAGCAACGTGTGCAGAGGCTGACATCCCATTAGAAAAGTTAGCCAAGCTACATCCATTTCTCAATTACTGGGCAAAATTGTCCGTTGATGTATTGCATCAGTAAATATAAGGATATTTGCATTTAATGAACGGGCATTTTATTCACTAACCCGCAAAGCACACACGCTATGCTGGTAAAATAACTGTAAAATGTAAAAAACGGAATTTGGGAAAAAATCAAACGCATTTCGTAGGGTCCTACTTTTATTTCCTATGGGGAAAACTGAACAAGTCAGCTGCTGACCAACCTCTCTGACCCTGAGAAGTTGTGCTGTGTGTATGTATAGTGTATATATATATGCAAGTTTGCTGTATATAGTCATGAAGGGTGCGCTGTCTGGAGCGTGTGATCTGCACTTACCCCCGGTAGTGTTTTCTGCTCGTGTAGGGCGCTCTGGGCTTTGAGTGCAGACTCTCTCGCACAGTACGTCAGAAACGCACATCCTGTCACACAGAGAAAGAGCGTGGGGAAGAGAAGGGAGCGGAGTTAAGGTATAGTGGGCCAGGGAGAGGCTCAAATATTCATCACTCTCTACTTGAGTCTCTGCACCCAACCACCTACTGTACAACTACACACACACAGTATATAGTACCACAGCATTTAAATCATTGAATGCAGGATTTGCCCTCCCTGATTACTTGTCAGCTGCCATGAATTATTGCAGGGCTCATAGCGCGAGGGGTTACAAATATAGATATTCATGCAACTGCACCTAGAGCCTAACAACACCATGATGATGCACTTTAGAGCAGAGGACACTCCACGGCACACGTCACATCTCAGAAACGGCACGGCACGAGTCAGCACACATGACAGCACCACAGACGTGTGCGCAGGGCTAACAAGGCCTCACGGGCTCGGCACAGTCCATGCCGGCCCTTTAAAAAATATATATATATATATATATATAAATATAAATATATAGAGTAGCAACCACTAGGCATGCCTCACGATCACTCCAAATACACTCCCCCCACTGCTTTCCTATGGGCTGTACCTGTGTCTGTGTGTGTGAGGGAGGGCCGGAGCCGTTTACTACACCTGTCACCAGCACTAAGACAACAAGATTAGCAGCAGGTTAGCATCCCGTTGACAGACAGGCTGATGAAGTTAAGAAGACAAGAGGCGACGATTAGGACGTTCACAAAGAGCAGGGAAGGGATGGGGAATAGATGACAAATATGTTAATAAGAACAAGACACACACACACACACACACAAGCATCTTATGGTTCATCTCATTGCCTTTAAGAGGAGCTTAATGTGGCCGAGAGGATTCTCAAAACAGCAGATTCTTTCTCTTGTATCACACTGGCTTACAGGCCCATTAAACTGATTGGAGCATGCAGCCTAATCTGCTTCATAACACACACACACACACACACACACATACACGCACACTCTGACTGTGTGTGCTTTCTCTACATGTCCAATGTGTTGTAAAATTACACATCTTGTGTATCTGCAGACGCTCATGCTGCAGGAGATGGAGACCAGAGGAGGTGTGACTGTTGCCATGGCGATATGTGACAATCAAGGCTGTGAAAATTCACCCCTTCCTCTCTCTCTCTCTCTCTCTCTCTCTCTCTCTCTCTCTCTGTACTAGTAGTAGTAGTAGGGCCGAGACCCACCTTTGTGCATGCCGGTGTATTTGTCCTTAATCACAGTGAGCTCGTAGATTTTGCCAAACTGCTCAAAGATGGGCTTGAGGTCCTTCTCCTCCAGATTCCGGGGAATCTGCCCCACAAAAAGCTTGATAGCGTCGGCCTCCTTCATCGGGACGGAGCAGAGGGGTGGTGGTGGTGGCAGCGGTGGTGGTGGGGGACCAAAAACAATTCAGAGGCAGGTACCCCCCTGAAGAGGAGCAGGCGGGTCTAAAGTATTAAAAAAAAGACCATTATCTTTGTTTTCTTGTTATCGTGATCTTTATTTAGGATTCTGTTTCGTCTTCCGTGACTGATTAAGTGATCCACAAACTACGTTAAACACATTCTTAATAGAAAACGGTCACATGTGAACATGTGGAACACAGGAAGTGAAGAGACGGACACACGGAGAAGGGGTAGGATTAAATAAGCTCTGCTTCTTCCTACTCCTTTTCGGACAGGTTGACTTGGTTGACTAAACGTGACGCACTACAATGCAACCTCAGCAGGCATGTGCAAAATAAACTAAACCATTAGTTATTAAAGCTTGTGACCACAAAAATTTTGAGGGCAGTCTGCTTTCTGAGAAAAATTCTTAACAATGTTGTTTTTTTTTGTTCTCGTCTGGTATTTTTGCAATAGTATTCTTTCCTACGCTCTCGTAAGATGCAAGCTGGCTTGTTTTCATTGGTACTTCTTTCCTGCTTCTTTGGTTCTTTGTTTCATCCATGAGCGTCCTTTATCCCTTGTGCCAGGGGTGTCCAAAGTGCACGACACATTTTAAAAATACAATAAAACCAGAAAAACACAAGAAAAACTGAAAAAATTACGAGAAAATATCTTTATGAGCATAACGTGGTGGTACTACGAGAAAATGTTTTTTACTTTTTACAATAACTTCTGCAATCACTTTCGCAATATTAACTGAACTGACACACCCGACACACATACCAAGGACTGAATGGACATGTGTATATATCAGGGGCGGGCAAACTGCGGCACGTGGGCCACATCGGGCCCGCGTGCCACATCGCGCCCAGCCGGTGTTCCAAACAACACAACACGTCAACACACACGACGCAAAAAGTAACCTACCTACTGCACCATGTGGGCACACAAATTGGTATCTACGCTGCAGCATCCATGACACAAAAAAACGCCCATATATTCCCATCGCAAGGCATGCTGGGTGGCTCGTGGTACTCTTTCTCCCAACATTTTGCCATGTTTGTCGCATTTTTGCTTGATTGCAAAATATGTTGAGGGGGTAAACAAGGAGGACTTAACATACTCTTGACATCCTGTCTTTTATTGTTCATAGTTCATATTGTGGCTGCAGCTGGACTACCCAGCATGCCTTGCGGGCATTTGGAAGTACGTTTGTTATGTTTAGCGCTTAGTTGTTGCTGTCTACCAAGTTGGTTTATGTGATGCGTTAACTTGCTGTGGATGTGTTGTGTTTTGCTTTCGTTGCGCCGTGAGAAAGTACGTCGTTTTGTTTGATGCCACCTCTGTATAGGCGGCCCCTTTGCCACATTTTTTTTAACCCAATGTGGCCCGCGAGTCAAAACGTTTGCCCTCCAACGGTGTATATTGATACAATGCAACACTTATACCCTGTGATATTTACTTATTTATTGCATTCCACTCTTCACTGTGTTTTTATACATTTCTTGACGTATGTATTTTATGTGCAATACCTCAACGCTGCTCGAGTCTGCTGCACCCTATCACCATACTGTATATTTTGTCTATATTTTACATTCTATATTTTCTGTCTATATTTTACACCTGTTAAATGTGGAACATTTACGTTTTAGCATGTCTTAATGTTGCTAGAAATGCAAGTGGAGCCACCAAGCTAAGTTTCATGACCATAAACATCCATCTGTCTATATAGAATAAAGTCAAAAATATTACGCAATGGAAAAAATCATGACAAGAAGACAGTTGAAATATTTGTAAAATTGAAAAACAACAGCAAAAATATAAATATAATACAACTTGTTAGTATATCTACACGGGTTGCCATTTTCATTTTAATTTTAAAATGTTTTAAAAATGAATATTGTCATTAATTTCGTCTTTATTAATTTACAGAAAAAAGTAGTGAAAAAGTTGTCATCTGTAACTAGAATAAGGGCGTATTCCTCACCGTACGCTGGGAAAAGTTTGGACACCCCTGCCTTGTGTCAAATGCCTGTACGCCATATCTCCAAAATGAAAACATCTTGAACAAAATAGCCTGCTTTGAGCTTTGCTGGCAGATTCTGGTCGGGATGGCGTGTTTACAGCCCATGCCTGCTGCTGATGACAAAGAGCTTCTGCTCAAACAATGATGCAAACTGTAAGTAGCCAATCAGAAAACAATCATCCTGATCAAATTCCTATTCATGGCAAATAAAGGTGAAATTACCTGTGAAGGTAAGGAGGAAGTAGCAGCAGCAGCGGCAGCGGCGGCAGCAGCCCCGTGGATCCCTACAGAGGCACAGAGGACACACACAACATGATGGGGGGGCTGAATCATGGCATCGGAGAGGGTTCTTTGTTTAGGCAGCTGTAGGTTACAACACGGATGTCATGTGGGGGGGCGGGGGGGCTCCCTTTGCTCTTTGTCCCAGACCCCCTCTTCCTTCCCTCTACACACACACACACACACACACACACACACACACACACACACACACACACACGTCCACATTTTTCAAGTCTTACCTCTTGTTGCAGGTGAATGGTGAAGATTGTCCCAAATGCAAATAAGGATGCTAGTATGTGTCCTCCTCTTCTTCCTCTGTGGATGCTCTGCTCTCTTTGTGCCTCCCTCTACTCCTCCTCCGCCTCCTTCTTTTTCTCCACCTCCTTCTAAGATACTACAGGTTGTCTTTACAAAGCAAAGAGGGGATAACTCGGCTTAGGAGTTGAGAAAGGTTTCTTTCTGCTACAAAACCAACAACCACAACTGAAGTGTCTCGCGCTGCGCTAGCTTGTTTTGACGGCTAATTGATGACAAACTAATGACGACGGGCGGAATTCGTTTTTTTAAGTGCGTCGCTCTCAAGCGGTCTCGTCCTTGTTGTTCCGACTTTTTTTAAGGTGGTTAATTTCTTCTTTCTTTTCTTGTTTCGTCTCAGCCGTCCTACGTTGAGTGTGTGTGTGTTCCCTTTCACGTCGCCAGCCCGCCGGTATTCTACTCTCTCTCTCCCTCTCTCCCTCTCCGCCCCTCCCCCTACGCAAACCTGACAGCGCGAGTGACGTACTCCAGGGACCGTCAACAAATATGCCCCACTTACACGCAAACTATACTTGTTATGTATTTATTTTTAATTATGTACCGTAAAAATGACGAGAAAAGAAACAACTTCCCAAATACTGCTGTGTATATAGTTATATATTAAAAAATGTTTCCACTTTAAAGCTACTTCTGCCTAAAATCTACACATCAAAGAGAGAAGCACAATATCTTTTCTTTCAAACCCATCAATCCATTTTCTATGTCGGAGTCGCAAGGGTATGCTGGAGCCTATCCCAGCTGACTTTGGGCGAGAGGCGAGGTACACCCTGGACGGGTCGCCAGCCAATGGCAGGGCACATATAGACAAACAACCATTCACACTCACATTCATACCTATGGACAATTTAGAGTCTCCAGTTAAACTAACATGCATGTTTTTGTAAAGTGGGAGGAAAACGGAGTATTCGGAGTAAATGAGAGAGCGTACAAACTCCACACAGAGATGCTCAAGTGGAGATTCGAACCCCGGTCTTCCCGATCACCTGACTGTGTGGTCAACATGCTAACCGTTCAGCCACCGTGTGCCCTTGCGTGTAAGTCCCATCAACTGGCTGTAGCATCTTCCATAAGGCAGTTTCGCTATAAAACCACGATCTGTACCGACCGCAGTTGTTTATCTTCCTCAGTTTCAGAGACGGCTAACGAACTACTGGTACGCAGCCTGCTAGCCGAATTAGCTCCGGATTGTCAACCATTTGGTCCAACTAGCAGGCGAAAGCGAATGTTTGTTTACAAGTGAGCTCAGGGGAAGTTACGACAGGCCGCTAACGTCACGGGGAGGAGAAAAAAGGAGCGCTTGATTGGCTCATCAGCACAGTAGGATCGTTTTTTTTTTTTTTTTAAAAAGATCGGTTATTGGAGCTATTTTCAATGTTATCGGATTTATTGGTATGACGTCATAATTCCCTCATATCGGCCCGATAATTATCGTGCACCCCTAATATCAAATATTCATTGTATTACTGAAAGGCGCCTGCATGTTTGCAGAACTCCACTGCTTTTATTGAATACAATACAAAGCTAAACACACTTTTTTTTTAGACAGACATCCTTTTCTAACTTTAAAAAAGACGCACATATAGAATTTCTCAACCAAGGTTAAAAAAAAAGGAAAAGGTGTGTAAGTTTCCTGCATGCTTTGAAAGGGAAAAGTAGCGCCATCTGGTGGACAAAAATAAATACTCTTAATAAAAGGCCAGCTTGACTGGTTTATGATGAAGTACAGTAAATGTGAGATCAAAAATAACATTTTCAGTGGGATTTTTTTTTTTTTTTTTGCCACGAGGAGTAAATGTGTCGGTTTTTGTGTAGTGTTGCCATTTTAATGAAAAGTAATTCTAAAATGTTTTTAAAATGAATATTGTCTATCAAATTCGTTTCCAGAAAAAAAAAATTTGTTCAGAAATAAGTAGTGCATTTTTTAGAATAAAATCTGTATCTAGAAACCTGTAACTCGAATAAAGGTGTATTTTTTTTCACACAAAAAAAATCATGATAGTCGAGAAAAAAAAGAAAAAGTGTGTAAGCGGTGTCATCAAAGCCAGTGTAGTTGTGGTATTTTCAAGCAAGCATGAGCATGTTTTTTGTTTGTTTCCGATGAAAAAACTATATTTTTAAAAAAGAAAAAAGTACGATTTTTTGTTTGTTCGAAACGCTTTATAATTTGGATTTTAAAAAATGATCCGTGTACTTGTTGCAGAGCAACAGAGCGCAAAGTCATCAAAGATACGCAGGAGTGAGACGCCGCATATGATCATAGATTTTCAATTTAACAGGAGGGTCTTAGTGGTCTTTGTGGTATAGGTGCTAAAGCCCATTAGTGTCATATCTGATAATATAGCTCATTCATACTGAATTTAATTAGCAGAACATATACCAAGGGGCAACATAAAACTGGCCCCCAGTTCACACTTTGAACACCCCTGGATTAAGCAATAAATAAGGTTAGTCAAAGATCTCCTATCTATGACAATGCTCTCACTCTCAAGGTACTTATTTGAAAGGGTATATGTGCACTCATAGATTGACATGTAGATAACAGATACTGTATTGCAAGTAAATGACTATGATTATAATTTTTATTCATATTACGTATAATTTTAGCACTCGAGCTGACTATGATAATGAAATGTTATTTTGCGGGTGAAAATTGGCAGACGCTGCCTTAGGCGTGGAGGTTTGTCTATTGTTCCAGCCTGGAGCCCTGGCCTTGGTGCTGAAACTATACGCTTCCTGACTTCAAGCCCGGGCGCGCCCCCGATGACGACGACGTGCGTGCACGCGCTCACGACGACTCCAGCTGCTCACGCCAGAGAGAGGAAATCACGCTCACTCCCGCTCTGAGTAATACATGACGAAAAGGAGGAGGGCGGATGCTGGCCTACTTTTGCACTCAGTTGTAGTGTTTGACTCAATGGGGGGGGGGGGGGGGGACGTACACGTGTGCACGTATGCATGCGTGAGTCTTAGTGTGAAAAGAAAAAATTAAGAATTAAGAGTCACGGGGTTCATGGTAATTTCCCCCCAAAAGGTCACCATCTGCCTGCTTTGCCTCCTGCCCTCAGCCAGCGAGCAGCGAGCATCCCCCGCCACATACATCCACTACGCTGCCTTGCATGTACATCACTACACCAGAGGCGTCCCTCAGCACCCGGCAGAGGCACGCCAAGTTCTGCACGCCAAGCCCCGAGGAGGTGGACTGCGCGCAGGCAGAGAGGGCGGCACGCCACCAGAGAAGTGAAGCCAACAAGCAACACTTACGAGTTTGCGTGCACGTGCGCGAAAAACAAGTATGCTCCACTGAGAGCGCATTTGCTCTCCAGGAAGACTACACTCAAAATGTGAACACAAAACACGTTTTTGTACTTTTACAATTATAGTTTGACACGCAGCAAACAATTGGAAATGCATTTAAATGAGGAATGAACGGGATAAATGAACATTCGAGGTTACTTTTACCCTCACTGAAGACGTGATCCCAGTGGCAGGCGGTGCATTTGGGGACCCGACCTGCCAGAATGTTTCTTGACAGACACGGGAAGGCCATTATTGTTAAAAAAAATAATGCTAATAATATACATTGTCATACATTGCCATTTAGATTCAAACCACAATTCCTGTGCCGAGTGCCAGCCACTAAAAAAAACTTACATTATACGTCAGCGTCAGATATGTAAGTTCCAGCTTGTAGTTGAACAATGCCAGCTCACTGGTTTTGCCTTAGCAACTTTGCCTATTTTTGTCACGGCTGTCCAGGGGAGCCCCTTTGATATTTGTGATTTTTTTGAAAGGCTAAAAAAAAGTCATCCACGAAAGACAAACATTTATGTTTTTATTAGTGATGAGTATCAACATTTTAGCCTTTTCCAGTTACGTCATGCTTTTTTGCTCCATTTGTCCACTTTTTCTGGGTTTTTGTTTATTTTCTTCGAGCCGTCGTCCACAGATGGCCCCTGTGCCACACTTTGGACACCGCTGGTTTGTATCTCCAGGAAGGCAGGGGGTCGCCAGGGCTTCTGGTCTCAGCAGCTGGTTTGGGGTTGAGTTGCATTGTGGAGATTTTACAGCTTTCAGACCTGCATGGCACGGCGGTACGGAGGCACGGCGGTACAGAGGCACGGCGGTACGGAGGTGAAGATCCGCCCCCGCCTGCTCACGCGGCAGATACTTTATTGATCACTCGTATTTCACGACCGGATAAATGCATGACACAAGAAACAGGTCCCGTCTTTTACTTTGAACGTGCGTCACGACTTGCTAAATTACGACAGGTTATTGAGAAAAAAAACAACTAATAAAGTTAATTTAAAGTAATAAAGTAAATTAAAAAATATATATTATTAAAGTTTTAAAGATTAAAAAAATACATTAAAATCTAAAAAAATATTAGTATATTAAAGTTGTACATTTTCCCAGAATAAATGTACAACTTTTTTTCTCACAAATGCACAGCTTTTTTCTCATAAATTTACAAGAATAAGGTAGTAATAAAATCGTACATGTACGAGAATAAATTCATAAATGTACAAAAAAGTCATGAATTGAGAAGAATAAACTTGTAATAAAGTCGTACATGTACAAGAATAAAGTTATAAAGTTATTAGAATAAAGTCGTACGTTGTAAATTTATGAGAAAAAAAGTCATATATTGACTTTATTCTTGTAATTTATGAAAAAAAGTCGTAATATAACCTTTGCCCAAGGCCAAAGGTCACATAAGTCACCCCCTTTTCATAGCTGCCTCAAGTAACGCCTGTTACGAGTATTAAAATCATCTGCGATTTCAAGAATGAAGTGGTAAATTTTCAAGAACAAAGTCGTAAATAAAAAAAAAATCTCGTAAATTTTCAAGAATAAAGTCGTAATAAAGTTGTAAAATTACGAGAATAAAGTCGTACATTCATGAGAATAAAGTCGTAAATGTACAAAAAATGTACAAAAAAGTCATAAACTTACAAGAATAAAGTTATACATGAATGAGAATAAAGTCGTAAATGTATGACTTTTTTCTCAACATTTACGACTTTATTCTTGTCAATTTACTAAAAAAGTGATACATTTATTCTCCTAAATGTGTCATGAGTTCACCGGTTACTTGGCTTCCCATGTTTCTGTAGCTTCCGGTCAAACTCCCAAGTTGGAAGTACCCGTGCTTTGTTCCTGCCACACGGATTATTTCTTAGTATTTTTCTCTGCTTAGCCTTTGTTGCTGCTGCCTTAATTTCTGTGTTTTTGTACTGATTTGGACATTCTTATGTTTGGGTTTTTTCCTGCTAGTGCAGTCATTTTTTTGTTACACCTTTTTCCCGTGGATGTACCCGGCGCTTTTTGTTATTGGACTGTCGCATATATTATATTGTATTAATAAATATCTTTTTGTATACGGAAGTTGTTGTCCACTCTGCATTTTGGAATCCTGTTATCGGCCACGTGCCAGCCCGTGACAAAATGTACGACTTTATTCTGGTAAATTTACAACTTTATTCTCGTAATATTCTGACTTTTTTCTTGTAAATTTGTCAAAGTATTTTATTTTTTTTCCAATGTGGCCCTAATACTCGGTCGTATAAAACTCTGAGGAACAAAAGCAGTTTTTTTTCCTCTCTTTACTTCTTTTTTTGCTGCAAAAAATATATTTTTGACAAATGTCCTATTTTTTCCAAGAAACTAAGTGGATATTTGGAGGCAAAAGGTTTTTATATTTTTTGGAGAAAAAAAATCAGTTCTATATTTTTAAGGAAAAAAGTACACATTCAATAAAATGTTGTATAATTGAGAAAGTTTGTTTTTTTTAAACGAGTTTAAAGTAAAAAATCTCAGGAAGATTAAAAATGGTGCATTTTTTTTCAAGAAAAAAAATCTAACTTTCACAATAAAGAGTACTTTTAGGATTTGAAAAGTATTTTTTCACAAAAGTCCTAATTTATTTTTTAAGACATTTTTGCAAAAAATATTTTTCAGAAAAACTTTTTTTTTTAAGAAACTAATTTTAAGACTGAAGTTGTATAATAAAATGAAAAGAAGGTAGTATATCAAGAAAAAGCTCAAAAGGTAATTCACGAAAGTAGCGGTTTACTACCTGCTTGAACAGCAATACTGTCTAAAGTTATTCAAGCAATAGAATGTCTGGTTGATAATAATGGCTTTTTTCTTTTAGGTGTGGCCCTGATGGCATTTGTCTGCAGTATGTGCGCCAAACATGACATTTTGGAAGGAAACATCCTTCCGAGAAGACGTTTGGTACAAAAAAAAAAGTGTACATTCATCACCGGGATCACTTCCCAAAGCACATTCAATGACTCAATGGCGCCGCCTAATGGAGAGAATGGCAATGACACCCTTGCTTTGTGGACACAATGAACTCATTCATGTGTCGTTTCACTTTTATTGAGTTTATTTCACACGGTTTTGTATTTCTGCTGCCACTAAGATGTGGGGAAAAAGGTGTGCATTTCTAACAATGATAATCTCATAAACGCCGGTGGTGAGACAGGACAAAAATAAATTATAGGTTCTTTCCATACTGAAAAATTACTTGGTTTTTTTCATATATAAAATGTTACTACGACTGACTGAGTTATAAAACTCAGTACAATACGGGATTCTCTTTAAAGTGATATAGGCGGGAATAACTTCAGTCTTCTAAAAAATAGAAGCACCTGCTATGTTCACAACATCTTATTATACACATTCAGAGAATATTTGACAAATATACACATCCCTCCCCGAGTGTGTGTGTGTGTGTGTGTGTGTGTGTGTGTGTGGGGGCTGATTTTTGTGTTGTGTGAAATGTACAAAAAGACAAAGATGAGCTCGTGCTCACACACACACACACACACACACACACACACACACACACACACACACGTACAGTATATACACACAGGTTTGTTCATGCTGAATATTTGATCCACTTGGACTGACGGGTAAATTGGTTGCCAGATTGTGGCTTCATTAATGCCAAAGTACACATTCATCGTCTCCTCTCAGGCCGGGGATGATTGTTTTCTTAAAACATATACTGGTGTGAAAAAGTGTTTGCCCCTTCCTGATTGGTTCTTTTTTTGCATGTTTGTCACACTTGAATGTTTCAGATCATCAAACAAATGTAAATATTAGTCAATGACAACACAACTCAACACAAAATGCACTTTTTAAATGAAACTTTTTATTATTAAGGCAGAATAAATCCAAAGCTACATGTCCCTGTGTGAAAAAGTGATTTCCCCCCAAAGCTAATAAGTGGTTGGGCCCCCCTTAGCAGCAACAACTGCAATCAAGTGTTTGTGATAACTTGCAATGAGTCTCTTCCAGCGCTGGGGAGGAATTTTGCTGAATTGTTGTCATTCAGCCACATTGGAGGCTTTTCCTTTTTAAGGTCATGCCACAGCATCTCAATAGGATTCAGGTCAGGACTTGGACTAGACCACTCCAAAGTCTTCAGCCATTCAGAGGTGGACTTGCTGGTGTGTTTTGGATCATTGTCCTGCTGCAGAACCCAAGTTGCTTTCAGCTTGAGGTCACCAACAGATGGCCGGACATTCTCCTTCAGCACAATTCATGCTTCCATTTATCACAGCAAGTCTTCCAGGTCCTGAAGGCCATCACACTACCACCACCATATTTTACTGTTGCTATGATGTTCTTTTTCTGAAATGTGGTGTTACTTTTACGCCAGATGTAATGGGACACACACCTTCCAAAAAGGTCAACTTTTGTCTCGTCAGACCACAGAGTATTTTCCCAAATTTTCTGGCAAAATTGAGATGAGCCTTAATGTTGTTTTTGTTCAGCAGTGGTTTTGGTCTTGGAACTCTGCCATGCAGGCCGTTTTTGCCCAGTGTCTTTCTTATGGTGGAGACATGAACACTGACCTTAACTGAGGCAAGTGAGGCCTGCAGTTCTTTGGATGTTGTTGTGGGGTCTTTTGTGACCTCTCGGAGGAGTCGTGGCTGCGCTCTTGGGGTCATTTTGGTTGGCCGGACGGATCACCACTGTTACATGCTTTGGTCATTTGTGGATAATGGCTCTCATTGTAGTTGGCTGGAGTCCCAAAGCTTTACAAATGGCTTTATAACCTTTTCCACACTGATAGATCTCAATTCATCTCAGTTAAATTATGTTTTAGGGTGGGGGGGTGGGGGGGTTGAGTTGTGTTGTCATTGACTAATATTTACATTTGTTTGATGATCTGAAACATTCAAGTGTGACAAACATGCAAAAAAAATAAGGAATCAGGAAGGGAACAAACACTTTTCCACAGCACTGTACGTCTAGCAGTGTTGTCGGGTCAATTAAGAGCTGCAATTAAGTAGCAAATGCTACTTTTTATCATACTGTCCCAAAAAGAACTGTCAGAAAACAGGCTTCCCCCCCTTTGTGATAATGAACATGTTGTTAACTTGGAGAGTAAGACAGTAATTAGACTTGCTGGAATAATGTTCTCCTAAATGAAAGTTGTCAGATGTGATTTAAAGCGTCCCTGAAATGATTCATCAACTTAGCTTAAATATGTTATACTGTGTATTGTTTGGAATGATGTTCTACATTGTTCTATTTTTGAAAGCAAACAGACAATTCACAAAAACGACATTCATAGTTGATGGCGACAGCCATGACGAGCTAGCTCTCGCAGTTCAGCCTCATTTCCGGAAGCGACGTCATTGGAGTACTATCGCTCAGGTAAACAAACATGGCGGTGTACGTGACAGAGGATGTTTGCAGTGATTAGAGCGAAGATTTGAGTGATGTGTCAATAGTTTGAGGAAAAAAGAAGGGGAAAATTTTGAAGCAGAACTTGCACAACATGGACTTAAGACATGGAGATGAAGATTGGTAGCCTTCTTAATGGGCGTAAAGGGTTTTTATAGCCTGTTTTAACGTACATGTGGTCGCATGTAGAGGATGAATGTTGGCCATCGCCGCCGTTGTCCCCCACATTAGACATATTGCTGTGAAATGATGTTTATATGACATGTGCAATGCTTTGCAGCCTTGTCGCTATCATGACATTGTGTTTAGAAGACATTATGTAAGCAAGACATAACTTCCTCTCCTGTGCCAAATTTGTCGCAGTGGTCTTGTTTTTTTCCCCCGTGTACTGGCATGCTTTTTCAAAATGCGTTTATACCGTACTTTCAAGCTAAATGCTTCTTGTAAAGGTGTTCCTTCGAAGCAGTCGTGAGTGAAATGATCACTGCAAAGCACAGAGCTCGAGGTGGGCGTCCATCTGTCTCTCGTTCTCTGCTGCATTTGCTTCGTCCATTGTAGTCTTAAGCCTTCCTCTTTTGGGGAAAAAAAACAAACTTACAGTATCACTGGGATACTGTGAACATCCAGCAGCAACACGACATTTTTGGCATGACTATTTTGGTGAAAAATATTCTGAACCAAGTCCACACGCTACCTCGAAGCATTTGTTTACTCTGCTTTAGTGAGAGGTGTCGCCCCGGCGACAGCACTTCTGGAAATGAGGCCGAGCTGCGGGCTAGTTTGTCATGGCTGGCGCCATGAACTATAAATGTCGTTTTTGCTCATTTATCATTCGCTTTCAAAAATCGAACATTGTAGAACATAATTACAAACAACATATAACATATTTAAGCAAACTTGATGAATCATGACAGGACTTGAAGCTAATTCAATGGGAATGAGTGAGCTTTGATTTTGGAATATTCATATGATGTAATGGCACCTCATCCCATTAGCTGTGTTTAGCAGCTACTTCCTTATGCCCATATTTGGTCACTTCCTTCCACGCTCACCCCATTCTTTTGGTTTATCTTTTTTTAAAACTGCAATGGTACATCAAGGGAGTATTTTTTGGCAAGCAAACAAGACATGAACAGTGAATCCTTCGAGTCTGGTCGACCGTATAGCCAATATGGCTGAATGGGAGGTATAGAAACACATACGCTACTGGAGATCCTGTCCTACATTATGCTTCTTTTCTGAGCGAGTGGTAGGCAACACATGGCTCTCTGTTGAAGATCCTGGAAGTTAAGGAGGAATCTTTCAAAAGCGGCGAGCACCATCTTTTAAACGAAGCCTGCGAGCAACGTTGGGTCCTGCCTGACACGCTATAGTAAGGAAAGCGGAGTGGAGCATGTGGCTCTAAAATGTGACTGCTTTCACAGTGTTGTTAATTGAAAAAGAAGGACTAACTGCTAGATAGGTGCTCTACTCTGTCCACGTCTAGAGAGCAGTAACTCCAGGCTACGTTCTTCATGGCAAACCACCAGGGGCTGCCTGCGACTGGCCCGTCAGTGTCTCTTCGCACGCTGGGCGCTGTGTGTGCACGAGGCGCAGCACGCTGTCTTATAGTAGGAGTAGACGCACAGTCGGGCCTGGACCACCATCACGCAGTTGTGCCGTCTGTCCTTGCAGTTTTCATCTGGCAGAAGAACAAGACAAGCAGGGGGAGGGGTTGGTGGCGAGCACACACATAAAAACGTGAATGTACTCCAGCTATAGCATGTACCTCGACATGAGTGGACACACTAAATTGTGCAAAAGGACAAATAGATGCTTACATTTTGTGTGTATGAATGGAAATGGCCAGTCATTTATTTGCTGGACCTACTATGTTAACTGTATGCGTACATAGAATGACACACAGGATACATTTTGTGTGTGTGTGAATGGACAGACAGCTGTTTGCAGATTGGTAAATGACAACTCTCTTATCCCTTTGGTAGAAAATGTTGCTCCAGCTGTGTGGTAGCATGCTGAGTGCTAACTCACCCATTTGGCAGCATGCTGAGTGCTAACCAACTCGTGTGGTAGCATGCTGAGTGCTAACCCACCTGTGTGGTAGCATGCTGACTGCTAACCAACCCGTGTGGTAGCATGCTGAGTGCTAACCAACCCGTGTGGTAGCATGCTGAGTGCTAACCAACCTGTGTGGTAACATTCTGAGTACTAACTAACCTTTGTGGTAGCATGCTGAGTGCTAACCAACTTGTGTGGTAACATTCTGAGTACTAACTAACCTTTGTGGTAGCATGCTGAGTGCTAACCAACCTGTGTGGTAGCATGCTGAGTGCTAACTAACCTGTGTGGTAGCATTCTGAGTATTAACTAACCTGTGTGGTAGCATGCTGAGTACTAACTAACCTTTGTGGTAGCATGCTGAGTATTAACTAACCTGTGTGGTAGCATTCTGAGTATTAACTAACCTGTGTGGTAGCATTCTGAGTGCTAACTAACCTGTGTGGCAGCATGCTGAGTGCTAACCAACCTGTAACCTGTGGACTGCAGGGTATGGTGTTGCACATTTGTTCTTGTTCAGGTTTGATGCTGGCGTCACAGTTCTGGCTGTGCTTCTTGTCTGGTGTCAGACAGCGGACCTCCCTCATCTGTAGACCCTTTCCACACGAGCGCGAGCACTAAGACCAAGAAAAGCATTTGTCAATTAGGGCTGCACAAAGAAATGGAAAGAACAAACTGCAGAAGACGATTTTACTTATCAAGCTGCTACCATTTTACTTAAGGACACGTCAAAGCAAGGAAATCAGGATGAACATTTCTTCCCAGAATGATTCTGTTGTGAATATTGTTAGCATCCATACAGCCTTACCGCGCTCCACTCCGTAGTGAACCACTGGGCCTGACACTCTCCCATCTCACACTCCTGCACGGCCGAGGGTTTATCCATTTGCACACATTCGGCAGACGGTACCACTGTAAAGTCGTTCCCGTTCTTTTGGACGCAAATGACGTCTCGTCGCTGAGTTCCGTTTCCACAATCAACGTTGCACTGGAACAACAACACCTGGTCATTACATGCCATCCATCACCGTGGAATACACGTCCTTTTTCTTCTGAAGTGGCTCCTCCATGCCGCCTCACACTGGCTGGCGGCCGTCGACATAAACGGTTGGCGACATAACCACAAGACGCAATTGCTTACACGGTTACTTTCCCAAATCTTTCCTCCGGTGGTTAACAATCTAAAAGAGATAAATGTTGTGGTAGAATCCAGGTTAATAATGCCATTCTTTTATTTTGAAGCTTACTTTGCACTGAACAGGAAGTTACAGTAATATTATAATTAACAATAGCACACAAGACATATGATACATTATGATTACCTGTAAATAAAAAATAATGATGTAGATTTATAATAAACATACTGAAGTAAAATCAAGTTAACATTTATTTGTCTAATGACATTTTTTATATTTTATTTCAATTTTTTTCAATTGTTTTATGAATTAAATCAAATACTAAAAGTTACAATTACTAACTACAGTATATCAGCAAATAAAGAATAAACATAACAGGATAAATAATAATGAAGTATAATAGTAAACTCATTATATGTCATAGTAAAAGATGATATGCAATTATAGTGTAAAGCAACAAGAATGAAAAGGTGTACAATTCAATTATTTTTATGTAAAAAATATGATACTATAACATTCTAATTCCTAATTGCCGATAACAATAAGACAATAATACAAAGTAAAAAATATAAATATATATAAAAAACGGTTTACAACACATGATTTTGCCAAATAAAAGACTGTGTGCACCTTTTAATGCTGTGTAAGCAGACCAGAGGTGTCCAAAGTGGGCCATTAAGAGCCCACAGATGGTTTTTTTGGTGGCCATCGGCACGATGTTAAAAACAATTAAACAAGGAAACAAAAAACAACAGCAAAAATTGAAAAAAGGAGTACTTTTACAAGACTAAAGGCGAAATATTCGGTGAAGAAAGTCATAATATTATCTCATTCAATACCAAAGGCGTATTTATATGTTTTTATAGACCCAAACGCATTCATACGTCTTTTGTACGAGAGGCAAAAAGAGTCAAGATTCAAGAGCTTTGTCATATGCACAGTAAAACAGTCAGTTCTGCTATGCAATGAAATTATTGTTCTGTTCATTCTCCCAAAAAAGAAAGAAAGAAAACACAAGAAAGAATAAGAACATAAGAAACATAAATACCAATAAATTAAGCAACAACAACAGAAGAGACATTAATACAGATAGATAATACAAATAAATAAATAAATAAATAAATAAAGTGCTATGAGTGTGTGTGTGTTGCGTGCGGCGTGTGTGAGTGCTTCGTTGAGAAGCCTGATGGCCTGTGGGTAAAAGCTGTTTGCCAGCCTTGTGGTCCTGGACTTCAAACTCCTGTAGCGTCTGCCTGACGGTAGGAGTGTGAATAATGAGTGTTGTGGATGTGTGCTGTCCTTGATGAGGTTGTGTGTTCTAAAATGTCTTGCAGTGAGGGGAGGGCTGCCCCAACAATGTTCTGTGAGGTCTTGATCACCCGCTGGAGTGCCTTCCTATCACGTGTTGTACAGTTACCGTACCAAACAGTGATGGAGGCGGTAAGGACACTTTCCATAGTGCATCTGTAGAAGCAACTCAGGATTGTGGTGGACATGCCAAATTTCCTCAGTCTTCTCAGGAAGTACAGTCTCCTTTGGGACTTCTTCAGAATTTGTTGGGTGTTGTGAGACCAGGTGAGGTCCTCGCTGATGTGTGTGCCAAGGAACTTGAAGGTTTTCACCCTCTCCACCTCAGTCTCATCAATAAACAGGGGTCAACTGTTGACTGCATCATCCGTGGACCGGTTCTGGCGATATGCAAACTGTAGAGGGTCCACAGTTGCCGGGATGCTCTTTTTGATGTGGGTCATGACTATTCTTTCAAAGCACTTCATAACAATAGGAGTGAGTGCTATAGGGCGATAGTCATTCAAGCAGGTCACGTTGCTCTTCTTGGGTACGGGCACTATGGTGGTGGACTTAAAGCAGGTCGGTACAGATGCTTGTGCAAGCGACAGGTTAAATATGTCAGCAAGCACATCAGCTAGCTCTGATGAGAAAACCCGAAGTGCACGTCCTGAGATGTTGTCTGGGCCTGCTGCTTTTCGTGGGTTTGTTTTGTTTAGAACCCGGCGCACATCAGCTGATGTCACCATGAGAGGTGAGTCCTGTGTGCTCCCCAAGTCCAGCCACCCTCTCTGCTCATCAGGAGTTTGGGTGTCAAAGCGGGCATAGAACTCATTCAGCTCGTCTGGAAGTGTGGTTTGGCTGGACGTGGCTACGCTACTCCGCTATCGATAGTCTGTGATGTGCTGGAGTCCCGCCCACATGGGCCGAGGGTCTGAGGTGGAATAGTAGCCCTCCAGCTTCTGTCTGTACTGTCTTTTGGCCTCTCTTATGGAAAAGAGGTGATGACGCAACTCTCCACTCATGGATTTCACTTCAGAGCAATTTTAAGCCATAAAAGTGCATTTGGTAAGAGCTCGGCAGGGATCATGTGAATGGAAAAAAAAATCACACGACAGGAAGCAGGAAGTGAGAGATCGTGGAGGAGTGTAGTGTGCAGACGGTTACGCATTGTAGGGAAATTTTAAAGCATGCACACACACACACACACACACACACACACACACACACACAGTTCAGCTCCAAACGCGAAAATTGTAAATAGTTGATGGTGTTATACAGTATTGGTAAATTTTATTTTTAAATATTATTTGGATGTAAAACACCCCTTCTTTATGTTGTTTATGTTGGTTTAGTTGTTTAGATATTTGAGCTGTCAGAAAACCAACAAATATTTGTGTCAAAGTGAAAGTTATGCTTGAAATGTATCTTTTCACAAAAAGCTGTTTTTTCTGTTTTAGTCAGGAACTGATATTTTCCTGAAACTTACCTATGTTCTACTGCTGATTACTAAACAACGGAAAAACGTAGAAACAAACTTTTTCCTGATGAGAGACGGGAGTGTAATGTTTCTGTTGGTAGGTTCCATGTTTATATATCCATACAACACAATATTCTGTGGGCCTTGAAAGATCAGTCAAAATGGTCTAAAATGGCCGCTACTGAATGGGTTGTCTTTTGAAACATGGCTGGGATTGAATGAGTTAAAGATTAAAATATGTATTTTTTTTAAGTCATAATATTACGAGAAACAAACAAAACAAAAAATAAAGTTGCAATTTTAAGAAAGATAAGTTGAGTGAAAGCTCTAATATTGTGACAAGTCCAAATACTATGAGAATAAAGACGTGATATTAAAATAAAAAAAAGGTACAGGAAGAAAGTTGAAATAGTTAAAAAAAGTAACGTAGTGTAACGTGTAAAGTGTAACATAAGGTGAAAAATGTCAAGCTAATAGTACGCTTTGTCACCGCTAACCACTGTTTTTTCTTTAAATATAAAAAAATGTCTTTGCATATTTACATGAGCTGGTTTAGAGATTGTAAAAGTTTGGACACCCCTGAAGTAGACAGTAGTTATGTTGCTGTTGTGGTTTCTTTTTCACGCTGCTTAGCAACGGCAACAACATTACAACACATGTCAACATAAACGGAACCATTTTTCTTCGAGATGACCCCTTTTTGGCTCTCACATTTCACATGGACAACAGCGGTCCACCGTGAATGTTGACTTAAGCAGGCACTTTGTAGTAATAAGAAGAACACGGTGGGGTTGCTCAGCTTAGACGAGTTGTCGCCATGAAAGCAGAATGTGATTGTGAGCTCCTACCTGTGTCCATGGACTGCTGTACCACATGATGATGGACTCACAGGGACCCCCGTTGCAAGCCTTCATCTCAGCCGGTTTGTCCCCGATGCAGTCCCCACCTACCTCCCCCTCTCGGAGGCCTCCACGTGTCAGACACACCACCTCCCGCTTCTGCACGCCTGGGCCGCATTGTGCTGAGCACTGTGGCAGAGCAGAGGAGCGCGTCGAAGGCGACCGTGAGGCGCACTTTTACGTGACTTTCCATGGGCGCTACTCACCGTGCCGGACCAGGCAGACGAGTACCAGTTGGTCACACAGGGACCCATGTTGCACTCCTCGCTCCCCATCGGCCGCATTCTGGAGTTGCATTCTTTATCGTTCACCACGTTGCCTTGATCGCTGACGCAACGCACACTCCTTGTCCTCTTGCCCACCCCGCAGTCCACTGAACACTGTCCACACGCAGAGATGATGAATACAATCATTTTACTACATAAGGTCATATTAATATTCATGCAAACATCATTTGTTGGCCATTATACTACTGTAGCTGCTGCCTTTGTATGACGGAACTGAATGCAAAATGCAGTTTTTAAATGAAGCTTTTTATTATTAAGGGAGAAAAAAAGTCCAAACCTACATGACCCTGTGTGAAAAAGTGATTGCCCCCCTTTAAAACATAACATAACTTAATTGAGATCTATCAGCGTGGAAAAGGTTATCAAGCCATTTCTAAAGCTTTGGGACTCCAGCCAACCACAGTGAGAGCCATTATCCACAAATGGCCAAAACATGGAACAGTGGTGAAGCTTCCCAGGAGTGGCGGGCCAACCAAAATGACCCCAAGAACGCAGCAAGACTCATCTGAGAGGTCACAAAAGGCCCCACAACAACATCCAAAGAACTGCAGGCCTGACTTGCCTAAGTTAAGGTCAGTGTTCATGACTCCACCATAAGAAAGACACTGGGCAAAAACGGCCTGCAAGGCAGTGTTCCAAGACTAAAACCACTGCTGAACAAAAAGAACATGAAGGTTCGTCTCGATTTTGTCAGAAAACATCTTGATGATCCCCAAGACCTTTGGGAAAATATTCAGAAAAAAGTTGAACTTTTTGGAAGGTGTGTGTCCCATTACATCTGGCGTAAAAGTAGCACCGCATTTCAGAAGAAGAACATCATAGCAACAGTAAAATATGGTGGTGGTAGTGTGATGGTCTTCAGGACCTGGAAGACTTGCTGTGATGAATGGAAGCATGAATTCTGCTGAAGGAGAATGTCCGGCCATCTGTTGGTGACCTCAAGCTGAAAGCAACTTGGGTTCTGCAGCAGGACAATGATCCAAAACACACCAGCAAGTCCACCTCTGAATGGCTGAAGACTTTGGAGTGGTCTAGTCCAAGTCCTGACCTGAATCCTATTGAGATGCTGTGGCATGACCTTAAAAAGGAAAAGCCTCCAATGTGGCTGAATGACAACAATTGTGCAAAATTCCTCCCCAGCGCTGTAAGAGACTCATTGCAAGTTATCACAAACGCTTGATTGCAGTTGTTGCTGCTAAGGGGGCCCAACCACTTATTAGGTTTAGGGGGAAATCACTTTTTCGGCCACATTTTACAATAAGGTACACAAAAATACAGTAGTTACTAAGGAACTGATGAAGAACTAATGAAGAACTAATGAAGAACTAATGAGTAGTGGTTAGGGTTATGTAGGTTAAGTAGGTTAACTAGTGTAATTTCGTGTACCTTATTGTAAAGTGTTACCACTTTTTCACACAGGGCCATGTCGCTTTGGATTTTTTTTCTCCCTTGATCATAAAAAGTTTCATTTAAAAACTGCATTTGGTGTTGAGTTGTGTTGTCATTGACTAATATTTAAATTTGTTTGATGAAATGAAACATTCAAGTGTGACAAACTAACTAAGAAAAACTAAGAAATCAGGAAGGGGGCCAACACTTTTTCACACCACTGAGCTGTTCTTGTTACTTGCTTCTTGCCTTTTTGCTATTCTACAACTCCTAATGCCTCATCTTATCTCCACAAAGTGTGGAAGGTCCAATCTGAACAGCCTCTTAACTTCGCAAATATACTTTGGTGTTTTTGTGTGACCGTGTTCAAGTCCTGAAACAGTAGAACGGTTGGGAAAAGTGTCTTCTAGAAAGCGTAATGGAGAGAACACAAACATTATTTTAAACCCGAGCAGCACAGAGCGGCGATGTTGACTCACCGTGCTCCAGTCAGAGCTGACCTCCCAGTGGGAGCACAGCTGGAGCTGGCAGGCTTGTGTGGACTCTGGCGGGGTCAGGTTGGCACACCGCTGGGGGTGAACCATGGTGGAGCGGTTCCCAAAACTCTGTCTGCATTGGAGCTGACGCTGCTGCATGCCGGGGCCGCAGGACACGCTGCACTCTGACCAGGAGCTGGCCTCCCAGCTAAACGCAAACACACAACAAAGACACATTGGCTTTGACACACACACACACACACACACACACACATGTTCTAGCCTGCCTAAGTATGCCTAAGTGTCTGGGAAAAAAGGCTTATAAATGTTTGAAAACATAAAAAAAAAATACTTTAAAACTAGATAAAATAATATAATTTAACACATATAAACATAATTTATGCTTATTACCATGTATGTATGCATTTTATTGTTTATTGGCATTAAAAATAAAAAAGGCGTATAGCTTGAATATTATTTATTAATGTTTTTGTCTTCTGATAAATATTGTGTAGTAAATGTGTAACATGTAATACTATTAATTGATATAAGATAGGAAGAAAACTACTGATTCATTTCTAATCAACAGTGCAATTCAATATATTTATATGGGATATTAAAATGTGACTATGATAGCTAGTTTTCCTTTTTTTTCTGATTCATTTGTTTAACTGTTTCTGCTTATTTTTGAGGTTATTACCTTTGCCAAGCGCAGCGCAGAGGTTATGTTTTTGCCGGCGTTTATCTGTCTGTCTGTCTGTGTTCAAAATAACTTGAAAAGTTCAGAATGGATTGGATGAAATTTTCAGGAACTGGTGGAAATGGACTAGGGAAGAACTGATTCAATTTTGGGGGTGATCCAAAATTCAAAAGTTTCAAAATTTCAAAAGTTTCCCTGCCTGCTACTACTGCCACATTTCTCAGCCGATTCAGACCGTTCCAAAGTTAAAACTCTTAACTCAGGTCTGCGCTCTCCAAGTGCTTTTCTAGTTACTTACGGTATCTATTTTATGTATTTGAAGAAAACTGGTAGTTAAGCACAGTAGAACCACGCTTTTTACGGGGGTTCCCTCTCGGGACCACCCGCGAGTGGCGAAAAACAAGTAACTGAGACATAAAAACGAGTCATAAACTGAGTCATAAAAACGTCAATTTTGACACTCTGATGACACAAACCAACAGGGGGTCATCCAACCGAACGCCTCCCTCACTCACGGTGCAACCAAAAATAACAGTGGAACGCACAATGTAACAGCAGCTATCGCAATAAGTGCTTACACGCTAACATACATGTACTGTAAAACAATACAATTCTATGCTCATTCATAACCCGCAAGGCATGCAGGGGAACTTCCAGTTGGGGAAGTGTGTGCGTTGGCTTCCCAGCACGCATGGGAGATCACTGTATTGTGAATTAGTTCATTGGTTTCAGACCTGAAGCAGGATTCCTTATTTAGAAATGTATTTGTAGTTAGAGCGTAGAACACCTGTTTACAACCTTCTTAATAAACTTTTTAACATTATTAGAGCTCACTAGACATGAACTAACACCCCTATAGTCACGTTTACACTCCTATTACCCAATACAGTAGACATAATAAGACAGAATAAGACATAAATAAGACTCGTGTGTGTTGCTGTAAATGTTTTCTGGTGCTGGGAAAGCTGAGTGGGGTGGCGGAGGGGAAGTGACGTCGGGGGTTCAGAGCTGAGTTTCAGCAGTAGCCCGTGTTTTTATTAGTTATTATTGTGCCTGTTGCGAGATCATTCAAACCTGCAATAAAAGCCTGTTGTTTTTGGCGATCAAGTCTGGTGCTTGTGTGTCTGACCCAACATTACAGTAACATTACTGGCACCGAGTGACCAGTGTGGAATACTACACTGTGCACACGCACACACACATGCACACGTGTGCGCACACGTAGTTCAGTTCCAAATGTGAAAATTGTAAATAGTTGATGGTGTTATATTTGTAAATAAATTCTTATTTGGATGTAAAACAACCTCTTTTTTGCATTGTTTATGTTGGTATAGTTGTTTACATATTTCAGCTGTCACAAAAGCAAAAAATAACCTTTCTAATAACCCAAAAAATGATTGAATTGATCGCTGTGCAGTCATATTTTGTTCTCTTCAAAAAGTAAGTCCAGTATGTTTCTGTCTAAATGAAGGTGACTTTATGCTTCCTTTACTGCCGGTAGCGGGGGTGCAGCCAGGAATTCTGGGTCCCATGAAAAAAAATCATGTTGCGACTCCCCTCTTATTAATGAATGACTAATTTGACTATTTTTGGAGTCCCCTGCCAGTCAAAGGAGCTTGTCCTGACTTTTCCCCTTTATACGGCACCCTGGGCCAATAGCACTCATTAGAAATACATTGAAAAATGTATAATTAATCCATGTGATCGGTATCAGCAGCATACAACTCTGATGGGAGCATCCCTACTTGAAATGTATCTTTTCACAAAAGGCTGGTTTTCCCCCTTTTCTAGTTGGGAACTGATATTTTCCTGAAACCTACCTATGTTGTACTGCTGATTACTAAAGAACAGAAACAAAACTAGTTTTCCTGATGAAAGACGGGAGTGTAATGTTTCTTTTGCTAGGTTCCATGTTTCTATATCCATACAACACAATATTCTGTGGGCCTTGAAAGATCAGTCAAAATAGTCTAAAATGGCCGCTACTGAAAGGGTTGAATTTTGAAACATGTCTGGGATTGAATGAGTCAAATACGCGTATGTTTAGGCTAACGACAAAGCAGCATGATTTAAGAATTTATATCGTTTGAAAACCAGTGATGAAGGTGAAGCTGTGAAATTCCAACGGCTAAGTGGCGAGGGACGGCTGTACTAAAAAGGCACGGATGCAAACCACCACAGTGTAGCCCCCATTTTTAAACATGAACAGAGTATATTATGATCCAAACAAAACAGCGACTGTGTGAGTCTCCCATTCCATTGTCATCATCCTGCAGACAGTGAAGGTAATGACGTATTTGCTCACAATGGCGGACAGGCGTGTGTGTTGCAAGGCTCCTCCTCTGGGACGGGCTTAGCTGCGGAGTCACATTTCCTGTCTGGGACTTCCTCGTCTGTATGGCGGTTGATGCATAAAATCTCCCGATATTGATACCCTGTGAGGGAGGAAGAGATATGCAACATCACATTCATGAGCGCTGTTGTACTTGCACAATGCAGCCACATGAGGGAGACATCCAATCATCAGTGCGACAGTCTCGGGCCTACTTATGTTTTGGAAGGACACTCTGAAGGCCTCTGCCAAGGCTGAAAGGTGCCATATTTGTGTTACTGTTAGTTAGCAGGCTACTTCCTGGTTCATGGCGGATGACGTATAAACCAAGAAAGACATTCTTTTGTGGTAAATCATCATTTTTTTGAGCGACCCAAAAGGTGTAAATCAGTTGTCATAAAGATGTCACGGTGTCCAGAGACTTTTGCACAGTCGTGTATGCAACTGAAATGGATGACCTGACCTTTGCCACAGGAAACCGAACACTCGGAGAGAGCGCCTCTCCTCCACACGAACGGCGGCTGCGTGTCCAGCGGCAGGTCCGTGCGAGGCGGGATCCGAGCGTTCCTGTTGGGCGCAGAGGCCCGGGGTCGTGACCTCTCAGGAGTCCATTGTTCAGCCAAGGGGGGTGCAAATACTGAGGAGGATGGGAAAGAAGGGATGGAAACCGGAGGAGGAGCAGGAGGAGGATCTTCTATTGACACCGTGAGGGGACCTGGGGGGGGATAGTAGGGACATGAAGCATCTGCAATGATGGGAATAGCAGGAAGTACGTGTGGCGGCCAATGACTCTGACTTCATCTCCATGAAGTCAGAGTCTCATGACAACCGCCCTTCCATGTAGGTCACACGTGCATGATAACCCCGCCCACGTGACCTAAAACCACACCCATCAGCATGACCCAGAGATGCGGACGTGAGGAATGTTGTGAGTCATTTTAATTCAATGTGCCTTCTGCTTTGAATAAAATTCATTAACATTACAACTTCAACAATGATTTGGAGTGCACGCTGGAGCCTATCCCAGCTGTCTCCAGGTGAGAGGCGGGGTACACCCTGGACTGGCCGTCAGCCAATCGCAGGGCGCACATCGACAAACGGCCATTCGCACTCACGTTCACACCTCTGGACAATTTAGAGTCGCTCTTTGACCACACGGTCAGTTATTATCAAGTACAGGTGCGTGTCAATAGATGAAAACATCGTGCAAAAGTTGTTGTTTTTTTCAATTTCAGAAATTGAATGAAAGGTACTGTCCCTCTTCGGCTCCAAACTAAAGCTACACAGGCAGCATACATCCATTACAACACTTTCAAGCGCATGCAGAGGTAGATGAAGCTGCTGGACGCTGACCACTCACTTCAAATGCAGATACCCTCATCTGAGGGCACTAACACAAACTACATCAGGAGGTTGCCTACAGCCACAGCTGTTCATGCCAATGTTTTTTGACCCGGCGCTAATTAGCGAACCCGGCGGTTATTGACTTTTACACACTTCGGCTTGGTGAGCACCTAAAAGGAATCAGAAGTGTTTTGCTTTTTTTGTGATGCCACCACTAGGGGGTACCAGTGAGTGATGTCGGGAAAAAATGAACAATTATTACTAATTTAGGACGAATGAAATGTGTTTTCTGCCCAAAAAATTGCCTGTTTTGCAGAAAGGAAAAAACTAAGTGAAAAATCTATGAATTTGCAGGAGCGGGAATGTGCAGGGAAAGCATGTACTGTACTTACTGCGAAGGGGTGCCCTCGCTGGCGCCCGCTCCCACTGAGTCTCCCTGGGAGCCTCCCTGGGTGTCTCCCGGTCCGGCGGCCTCTCTGGCTCCTTCTTCTCCACAGGGATGTAGAACTCATAGTCTATGCCGGGGTTCTGCTGGTGGAAAATGATCTGCAGGACAAAACAGGACATACAGGGTGGAGGAAGTGAACGATGATGGAAAGATCCAGTGGAAACTCCATCATCATGTGGGAGATACGCCCACAGCTGGGCTTTGTGGAGGCTTCAATCAAAGTTTTATTTGGACGTTTTAGCTTTACGACCGTCAACGTTAGTTTTAGATGACTCTTATGGCTCTCTTTGGTGTCGTTTTTTAACATAGAGCTGCCGAGAGAGCGTTTAACTAGTGAGCACTTACAGATAGAATAGCCACTGCATTGTAAACAGGACAAAGCTCCATGTAGTGTAGTGCGGCACATTCTGGAAACATAATTTAGCAAAAAAGTAGCGGCTTATACACCGTAAATTACGGTATGAGCAATTTAAAGCCAAGTAGTAACATTGTTCTAAAAAAAAAATAAAACATTTTTCTCAATATTACGATTTCATTCTTGTAAAAATGACATTTTCTCGTAATATTAAGAATTTATTGCTTCTTTTTGCTTTTAAATGAAAACCTTTGGTGTAAAAAAGTCACCAAAGAGAAGATGAATGTGAGGAGAGAAAAAGAAAAAGCATTCTGTTGTTTTTACATCCTGTATGACTATAACTTAGTTTTAACACTTGTATTATTGCATTATATTGATTGAAAAGCCAAGAAAAATTGGAGGTTGACCATTGTGGACTTAAATGTAGGTTCTACCACTAATAACAGTGTAAAGGAGTCATGAGAAACGCTAAAACTGTCAAAATTAAGATTCACTGGGATTACCAGTCTCTTTTGCAAGGTGGTGCACAGATGCAGCACGTGTCCTTCACTGGTCCTACACACCATTAGCTTAGCGACTCACAACATTTCCACCGGCCAAGGTCTTCTAAACATAACCAAGCAGCAGTCCAGTTTCAATGTGCTATTTTTGCCCAAGCAGGCCGTGACATTTGCGTGTGCAAAGATAAGAGAAGCCATGACAGTACAGGCGGGCAGAATCCCAAGAAGCAGGCACGGGGTTTCAATTTGGGTGGTGTTGAGCAGGGGTGCCCATTACATTGATCACAAGCCACTGGTAGATTGTGAAGGTAGTTTGGGTCGATTTGTAGATGTCATGTCATCAGCTGACATCAGTCAGCTGACATTAACTTGCTCCCCCGCGGCAATGGCGAACTTGCACGCTGAAAAAGTGAGTGTGCAATGCTCATAAATACTACTACTTATAAAGACAGTAAATATATATTTTCTGTATTTATAGTAGGAGGTAGATCTTTGGGACTTGGTCATTTTCAACCCCTGTGAGCCCCCCTGGTGTAGAGGTGTAGCAACACCCACAAGCCCAACCTGGCCAGGACTTGCTCATATCACAGTTTAGTTTCTTTTTCATGCATCTGGGAAGTTTTTCTGTCTTTCATTTGCAGCATCGTATCACGCCGCAAACCGATGGAGTCTTATTGCAAAAAAGCCTACAGGAGAATACAAGTAAATACTATACAGGAGTTGCAAATGGTGATTAATCATGATGAATTCATTTGAAAACTGTGATTACTCTGATTAAAATTTTTACTCATTTGAGAGCCCTAATCTATATACAGTCAAACTTGTCTATAGCGGCCACTAGAGGGAGACTGCAAAAGTGGCCGCTATAGACAGGTGGTCTCTATAGACAGGTTGGCGTCCAGTTTGAATGTTGACCAGTACAGGAAAAAAAAAAAAAGAAAAAAAGGGGGGAAAAATAATAATATTGACCTTTAGAGGGCACTGTGGGACTGTGGATAAAAGTTGTACAGCACTACTAGGCTTGTTATTATCCACCACCCACAGAACAAAGCTGTGCTAGTAATGTCTTACGCTTGTTTTTAATATTTTACTTTTTATACGGCAGAGCGTCATTACAGCTGTAGTTCATCAGGAAGTGACGGGAAGTGACGGTGGCCGTCCCAAGCAGGAGAGCTAGGCTCAGTGCTAGCTGTGAGTTTGGAGAGAGTTGGGAAGTGTGTTTATGTTGGCGTGGATGTAAAGTCCTGCAGTGTTCTCCGCTGTTAATAAAGCCATTAAAGTGCATCGGCGACGTGAGTCTCTCCTTCCCCACAACAAGCGGCATTACAGTATTGACCAGTGCACACCAGGAAATAAACGGTGTCACTTGTTACAGGCATTGGCTGGACAGCTATGTAGTGGGGCTTGTTTAACCTTTGCCTTGTGGGCAAGCAGGAAGGAGAGACGATGCTGAGAGATGTGTGTGTGTTCTGAGCTGCTGTCTGGTGGCCGCGTTCAATAAATAAAGTTGGCAGAAGCAACAGGAGAAGTTTCCTTCTTTGCTTCGGAGCTGAATAACACTGACAAGTTAACAGACTAGTAGCGAACGGAAAAGAAGACGGCTTTTTTTGTGTCGAATACAGAAGATGAGGACTTTGATGGATTTGTGGATGAGGATTGATGAAAAATAACGTGAGTACATTCTAAAATACTTCAATTAAGTACAACCCAACTCAGTTTTGCTCCCGCTGCCGCATGCATGCTAGCGTATGTTTTTTTTTTATTGTAGCGTCGCTGGGAGCACGTCCTGTTCCCAGCCTACTTTGCGGTAATGTTTTGGTGCAAATGCTCTTAAAGTTACATGTTTGACCAGGAAATAGCAAGCTCAAAAGAAGATGGCTTTTTTATGTGGAACAACTGACAGTTTGTGTGGATCTTGTGAATGATTGTGACTGAGCTAGGACTCAGTAATTAAAGTCTACACACGACGGCTTCATTGATTGAAAAACAAAACTTTTTCGTGCATGAAGCTTCTACTTGAGTCGGTAATTTGGCCCCCCATATGCAGTCAGATATTGACCAAGGGAGATAAAATGGGTGGCCGCTGGCCGCGTTGAACAGGTGACTGCTATACACAGGGTCTATAACATGTAAATTTGCTGCGGGGGATTTTTCAGTGGCTGCTATAGGCAGGTGGCCGTTCTATAAAGGTGGCCGCTAAGACAGGTTTGACTGTATTACATTATTTGAGTAAGATTACAACTTTTTTGAAAAAATATATTTCCTTCCTTGGTATATTGTGGCTTTTTTCTGGTAAAATCATGACTTCATTCTTGCACAAGTACGGTACAACTTATTTTTCTTAGTATTACAACTTTTTCCTGGTAACCAGACTTTTGGTTTTTGTTTTACTGTTGTATAATTTGGATGTCAGCATGACATGTCTTCAGCATGGCACGGAAGTTGGGAACAGTACCTCTGGATTGGCAGACCGGGGTGGTGGTCCCCCTTAGGAAAAGGGTGTGTTCCAACTACAGGAGGATCACATTCCTCAGCCTCCCTGGGAAAGTCTATTCCAGGGTTCCTGGAGAGAAGGGTGCAATGTGGTTTTTGTCCCGGTAGCGGAACACTGGAACAGTTCGACACCCGTGCAAGAGTACTGGAGGGAGGGTACATGGGAGTTTCTACATGTGCTTTGTGGACTTGGAAAAGGCATTCCACTGTGTTCCCCATGGTGTCCTGTCGGGGGTGCTCTGGGATTATGGGATTGGTGGCACGCTAGGCGTCGAGGGGGTCCAGTTTGGGGGTCTTAGGATCTTGTCTCCGCGATTCGCAGACGATGTGGTCTCAGGACTGTGACCTGCAGTGTTTACTGGGGAAGTTTGCAGCTGAGTGTGAAGCTTCTGGGATGAAACTCAGCACCTCCATATCTGAGGCCATGGTTGTCAGTCGGAAAAGGGTGGATTGCACCCTCCGGGTTGGGAATGAGGTCCTGCCCCAGGTGGAGGAGTTCAAGTATCTCTGGGTCTTGTTCACGAGCGAGGGAAGGTGGGAGCGCGAGGTGGCAGCGTCTGCAGTAATGCGGTCGCTGTATACCAGACTGTCGTGGTGAAGAGAGAGCTGAGCTGGAGAGCAAAGCTCTCAATTTACCCCCCCATCTACGTTCCCATCCTCACCTATGGTCATGAGCTTTGGGTCGTGACCAAACAAACGAGGTCGAAATGAGTTTCCTCCGTAGGGTGCCTGGACTCCCCCTAAGAGATAGGTTGAGGAGCTCGCTCATCCGGGAGGGGCTCAGAGTAGAGCCGCTGCTCCTTCACATGGAGAGGAGCCAGTTGAGCTGGCCCAGCATCTAGTCCGGATGCCTCCTGGACCCCTCCCTGGTGAGGTATTCTGGGCATGCCCAGCCAGGAGAAGGCCCCCACGGCAGACCTAGGACACGCTGGAGGGATTATGTCTCACAGCTGGCCTGGGAACACCTTGGTGTCCTCCCGGTGGACCTGGAAGAGCTGACCAGAGCAGACTGGCAAGTATGGGCTTCCCTACTGAGACTGCTGCCCCCGCAACCCAGATAAGCAGAAGAAAATGGAACGCAATTATATAATTTGGACATATTTCCATTAAGACTACTTTTTAAAAATATTAATATTACAAATGTATTCTCTTACAAAAAGCAGGCTTTATTGTAGTAATATAATGTTTTTTAAAATGTCGTTCTCTTGTAGGAGTACTCCTCTTTTTGACTCCTTTCAGTGTTGCCCTAATAGTCCATGTCATTGGCATGAAGCTCTCCAAAAGCAGGTGAGTTAAGTGGAGATCCACGTCCTCAGGAATTTGTGTGTGTTTTTTTTGTTTTTTTTAACTATTTTCATGGCCTCCTGCCCTGAAGTAACTGGATGGAAATCCGCTGATGACTCCTGTTTCTTTAATAAATTCTTGGCCTGAGGTTAGAGTTGTTATTAGCGGGTCTGTATCAGTAAGCTGAAATAATCCCAGTAAAAGCTAACACAATGTTGTCTATCGCAGAGATCTTGACACACAGAAGGGAAGCTCAGCCTCGGGCCGTGCATCTTTTTATGACGCCAAACAGTTTGTGGCTTTTCATTAAGTTCCTTTTTGGTTGCAGGGTGTACTCACATAGAGCTGGAGCTGAGTGCTGGTGGGTCCGGGGGCCCTGAGGGACTCTCCTTTCTCTTCCTCCCCCTCTGTCTGCGCTCTAGGTCGGGCGTATGTGAAGGTGGTCCCCCCGGCTTGGTATTCCCCTGGAGGGTCTACAGCCCAACGCCCGTTGACCACAGAAGCCCCAGTTCCACTCCTCATGGCTGGAGGGATAAGGGCGGAGAAATGTGTGTCAGATGCAGTCAAGCAGAGGCCCGTTTTGTTAGCAAACACAAGACGCTGTCAAGACAAACACGTGCGCTCACACACTCGCACCACCACAGAGTTTGCAAACTCATGTTGACTTCTGAAACAAATCTGAGAGCAGCTCACCCAGGTAGTTGGGGCTGGCTCGTCTCTCTGTGATGTTAATGAAGGTGGCCCCGGCCGGGATGTCCAAGATCTTGTGGTAACCAAGGGGAACCGTGACATTTTGGAAGC
This sequence comes from Dunckerocampus dactyliophorus, assembly GCF_027744805.1. Taxonomy (NCBI): domain Eukaryota; kingdom Metazoa; phylum Chordata; class Actinopteri; order Syngnathiformes; family Syngnathidae; genus Dunckerocampus; species Dunckerocampus dactyliophorus. The sequence goes on along the minus strand of NC_072825.1, from coordinate 30,108,795 downwards.
TGCCCGTCACCTTCTGACAGGAGGAGTCCCGCCCACCGCAAACTCCACATTTGTCAATCACTGAGCCGGAGCCCAGAGTACCGTCGCAGCCCTCCGTCTGGCAAAGAGGAGGATGGAGAATAGATGGGGTCGGGGGGGTTGGATTGTAAAAGAACAAAACATCCATTGTCAGTGTTTAGGTCACTGCTCTGCACGTAAATCTCAAAGTTACGAGCAAGCTCCCTGCCAGAAACTCAAAGGTTGAACGAGGGCACTTTTTCACTGTTCAGACTGTCACTGGTCGGTCCAAATGTCAATCACGATAATGTAGCAACACCAGTGATTGGTCGTGCTACTCAGTGTTTGCTAAGCTGAGGCTTTTCAGTCACTGTTCATGCTGTCATAGGGTGGTCTACATGTCTGTCATACTGTAGCAGAACCAGTGATGATTGGTTGTGATGTCACTCAGTGTCCTCCACGCTGAGGCTCTTCAGTCACTGTTCAGACAGTCATTGGTCGGTCTGCATGTCCACCATACTGTAGCAGCACCAGTGATTGGTTGTCATGTCACTCAGTGTTTCAGTCACTGTTCAGACAGTCCTTAGTCGGTCCAAATGTCAATCATTACAGTGTAGCAGCACCAGTGATTGGTCGTGCTACTGCTACTCAGTGTTTGCTAAGCTGAGGCTTTTCAGTCACTGTTCAGTCATTGGTCGGTCTACATGTCCATCATATTGTAGCAGCACCAATGATGATTGGTTGTGATGTCACGCAGTGTTTTCCAAGCTGAGGCTTTTAAGTCACTGTTCAGACAGTCATTGGTCGGTCCAAATGTCAATTATAATGTAACAGCACCAGTGATCGGTGATGATGTCACTCTGCGTTTTCCAAGCTGAGGCTTTTATCATTGGTCGGTCTATATAGCGATCATTAATGCAGTACCACTTGATGGTGTCACTAGGTCTGAGGCTTTTCAGTCACTATTCAGACAGTCATTGGTCGGTCCTAATATCAATTATACTGTAGCGGCACCAGTGATTGGTTGTGATGTCACTCAGTGTTTCACAAGCTAAGGCTTTTCATTCACTGGGCAGAGAGTCATTGGTCAATCTACAAGTCAATTATGCTGTAGCGGCACCAAATTCTGCTAAGCTCACTGTTCAGACAGTCATCGTCTGCTCTACATGTCAATCATTATACGGTAGCAGCGCCGGTGTTTGGTTGTGATGTCAATCAGTTTGTAGCTGAAGCTGTTCAAGTCACTGTACAGAGAATCATTGGTCGGTCTAAATGTCAATCATTACAGTAGCAGTTGGGTGGTCTACATGTCAATCATTAGACTGCAGCGGCACCAGTGATTGGTTGTGATGTCACTCAGTGTTTGTATCTCGTACTTTTCAGTCACTGTTCAGACAGTCATTGGTAGATCTACATGTCAGTCATCTGGCTGCAGCGGCATGCTCACCAGACATCGCCCTTCCACGCACACGTCATTGGAGGTGACGTTGAAGCAAGGGGTCCCGTCTCGCGCTCGCTCGGCCTGACGCACGTAGAAGCGATAGCCTGCTGGTCTGCAGGTCAGCTCGCACTGCTTGTCTGGACCCACTGAAACACATCAAGCAACATACAGTGAATACGTAATCATAAACTATTGTTTAACAGCTACACCCTAGCAAGTAACAATTTACCACTTTAGCTTACAAAAGACATGCAAACTGAGATATCGGGCGTACTTCAAGTCAAAGGTGAACTCTGTCGGGACACTATATGGACAAAAGTATTGGGACATCAGGCCATTGCGCCTGATAGTGTGTCTGTGACTATTTTTTCCCATTTGTGTCATGCGGGGGCAATTTGGGTTCAACATGTTCAATTCAAGTTATGCTAAGAAGTTACATTTAGTGGACTGATAACACTTGAACTTTTTTTCATGACATGTTTATTTTCGTGTTTAACTGTATTTTTTAAATGTGCTGAGGACAAATGGAAAAAAACCCAGCTGCGATCCGCAAATGGCCCCCCGGCCGCACTTTGACTACTTTACCAGGGGTGTCCAGAGGTAACTGATGTTGAACCTGGTTTGCATCTTTGTTCTAGTTTATTTCTAAGGGTTCTTCCACACCAAATTCATCCAAACATGCTTTTTCTGGACCTTGCTTTGTGCAGAAAAGGGCCTTCCATAAAATGTCCAAACTGTGGCCCGGGGGCCATTGTCTACGCACGTCTCGTTTTTTTTAATGGCCCTCTGCATATTGTAAAAATTAAAAAAAATCATTATTAATGAGATATATGATACGACATTTGCTTGGTCACCTTCAAAAGTGGTTTTGAACATCTTCAGTTAAGGGGAATAGAGGAGTCATGTACTATTAATATCTTTATTTGCATATACTGTATATACAGTGGTGTGAAAAGGGTGTTTGCCCACTTCCTGATTTCTTATTCTTTTTGTTTGTCACACTTAAATGTTTCAGATCATGAAGCAAAGTGATTGGCCCCCTGTTAAAACATTATTTAACTGAGATCAATTGACATCAAGCTTTGGGACTCCAGCCAAACACAGTGAGAGCCATTATCCACAAATGGTGAAAACAAGAAACAGTGGTGAAGCTTCCCAGGAGTGGCCGGCCAACCAAAATGACCCCAAGAGCGCAGCAGCGACTCATCCAAGAGGTCACAAAAGACCCCACAACAACATCCAAAGAACTGCAGGCCTCACTTGCCTCCGTTAAGGTCAGTGTTCATGACTCCACCATAACAAAGACACTGGGCAAAAATGGCCTGCATGGCAGAGTTCTAAGCCCAAAACCACTGCTGAACAAAAAGACTGTTTTACTGCTTCAGGACCTGGAAGACTTGCTGTGATGAATGGAAGCATGAATTGTGCTGAAGGAGAATGTCCGGCCATCTGTTGGTGACCTCAAGCTGAAAGCAACTTGGGTTCTGCAGCAGGACAATGATCCAAAACACACCAGCAAGTCCACCTCTGAATGGCTGAAGACTTTGGAGTGGTCTAGTCCAAGTCCTGACCTGAATCCTATTGAGATGCTGTGGCATGACCTTAAAAAGGAAAAGCCTCCAATGTGGCTGAATGACAACAATTGTGCAAAATTCCTCCCCAGCGCTGTAAGAGACTCATTGCAAGTTATCACAAACGCTTGATTGCAGTTGTTGCTGCTAAGGGGGGCCCAACCACTTATTATCTTTAGGGGGAAATCACTTTTTCACACAGGGACATGTAGCTTTGATGTGTGACAAACGTGCAAAAAAGAAATCAGGAATGAGGTAAACACTTTTTAAAAACCTCTAAGACGTGGATGTTTTGTTGAGATAGTTTAGCATATATTGACCTACATTAGATTTTAGCATTCCCCCCCTTCCTTCAATTTTTGTGAATGTGACCCTTGGCGGAAAATGTTTGGACACGCTGTGCTAAGAGGTCCATCTCAACCCTTGATTGGTGGGGTTCTTTTCTGAAGTGGGGCTGTCCCAATACTTTTGTCCATATAGCATTCAATGTCACCTCTATTAGATTTATTTTTCCTGGTGCTGAGAACAAGGATCCAGTTTTGAATGACGCTTGATCATAAGATCATATCTGCGCATGGTTCTAGTCGGCACTCGAGCAGCTGCTCTCAACAGTGTCATGTGCATCCTTGTGTCTTAAGTGTCTTCCTGGTGGTAGAGAGATGAAGACATTTTCATGTGGCCAGGAAATGAAGCCCCTGACAGCACCAAAGCCATCATACAATCCCCCGCCATCCCCACTCCCTCCAAAAAAACACATGCTCGCCAGAGAGAGAGGGGCAATTGCAGGCGAGAGGAACAGTGAAATTTATGACGAGGAGTCCGACGAGCTCATGCTTCATGGTGAAATATCCGTGCAATGACAGCACAGAAGAGGAGGGAAGAACCAGAGCAGTTTGGAAGGCTTCAAAGTGAAATAAAAGTCTGTCTTTCAGCAAGCAAACACAGCAGAGAACACTGATATCTCACAGGGGAGTACTCGCGGTCCAGGTTGAAAAATGTCCAACATGATCCTCTATTTAAGAAATCACATACTCAACGTCGTAGGGGTATATCACATTTAAATACTTCAGGAAAAAAAAGACTGAAAAAGTTTTAGAGCAGGGTTGTCTAAACTTGCTCCAGTGACGGCTGCAGGCAGAAAAAGGACCATTTTGTTCATGAAAGATCCTAAGAGCAATCACGTGTATGCACTCCTGATCCAAATTGTAAGGCCAGTTAAAAAACTGTAAGAATTTACATTTTGCACTGTTGGATCTTAACACATTCAATACCAGCCATTTTTCAAAAGACAACCCATTGACTGATCTTTCAAGGCCCACAGAATATTGTGTTGTATGGTTATATAAACATGGAACCTACCAGAAACATTACACTCCCGTCTTTCATCAGGAAAAAAAGTTACTTCCTACCTTTTTCCGTTCTTCAGTAATCAGCAGTAGAACATAGGTAAGTTTCAGGAAAATATCAGTTCCCAACTAAAAAGTCCGAAAACCAGCTTTTTGTGAAAAGATACATTTCAAGCATAACTTTCACTTTGACACAAATTGTTTTTTGCTTTTGTGACAGCTCAAATATCTAAACAACTATACCAACATAAACAACACAAAAATGGGTTGTTTTACATTAAAATAATTTATTTACAAATATAAAACCATGAACTATTTACGATTTTCACATTTTAACTGTGTGTGTGCACGCATGTGCGTGCATTAAAACTTCTGCACAATACATTCCTCCACGTTCTTCCACTTCCTCCGTGCTGTCACATATGTTGTTTCCATTCAAATTCACATGCCGACCTCTTATCAAATGCACTTCTGCCGCCTTGTAGCCGTTTTTATGGCGTAAAACTGCTGTAAAAGTGACATCCATTCGTGTGCAGTTGCATCATCACCTCTTTTTGCCCAAACATAAAAGACGTACAAATACGTTTTTGGAATCGAGGGTTCGGGATTATAAAAACCTATAAATATGTCTTTGGTATTGAAATACTTAAGTAGGCATCCCTGGGATTGGCTGACTCACGTCAACATTAGCGGTTGTTGACAGAACCGGAAATAGCAATAGCATGCACAGTTACGTATTTACTTGTGACATAAAGAGAATAAGTGATAATTACTGACACCTAGTGGCTAGTGTAGAATACTACATTCACAATTAGAATGCTTCTTCTGCCTTGTATTTGTAGTTTAGTTTTTATGCTTGAAAATGCTTAATTTATGCCAAGATGAAGTATAGGAAGAAGTATAGGAACTGTACTGTAACACCAGGGCAATTTTAAGCCATAGAAACGGCCACAAGGTGGCAGAAGTGCTCTGCAGAGATCATGTGGACAGAAAAATCCCACATAACAGGAAGGAGGAAGTGTGAGAGCGTGGAGGACACTGATCTGTATAATATATCTGGATAGCTCATACATCGCACGCTGGAGTGCAAGCCGCTGAAGCCAAAGAGACGCCATCTTACCACTCACATCTCGACTGTACAAAGTGTACAAAGCAGATGAAGAGGCTAGCAGAACATCTATATTTTACATTAAAAAGCGGGGAGATTCTCCCATTCCTTCAAGTAACAACCTTCGTCCCTTAAAGAAATACATATATCATGATATAACAAAAAAGTACGTACATTTCCTCTTAGCTATTATAGAGCTATATAAACCTATCAATTCTGGACATACATTTAATCAGAGGAATTTTACACGATCGAAAATATCTGAGAGATGGACAGTGCAAAACCCTTAAATGATCAATCATAAATCTACATTTCAATCATACTTACAGGTGAAATGTTCGTCCACAGCCTTTGTACTGGCGATTTGTGCAGTTAATAGCTGCACATGCAGGCATCTTAAGTTGAAATTTGTGTCCAATCCGAATTAATACAAGAAGTTCACCACGAATGCAAAAGCTTGCCCGAGAAGTGTTTCTTGTGAGTAGCAATATGGCGGCCGTGTGGCTTCACAAGTCATCGCCAATGAGCTATCCAGATATATAATACAGATCAGCGGTGGAGGAGTGTAGCATGCAGAAGGTTACACATTGTAAGGAAATTTTAACGCATGCACATGCACACAAGTGCACAAACATAGTTCAGTTCCAAATGTGAAAATTGTAAATAGTTCATGGTGTTATATTTGTAAATAAATTGTTATTTTGATGTAAAACAACCCTTTTTGGTGTTGTTTATATTGGTATAGTTGTTTAGATATTTGAGCTGTCACAAAAGTGTTTGTTTTTTTCCCCTCCCTTGACTGAGAAGGACGTGTATGGCAGGAGCTCTGTTGAAGATACTGGAAATTTTAACTATTTTGGTGCTTTCCTGACTACACTTCATGAACACAAGATCAGTGCTGCTTGCTGAATCCCCCAACTTTAACTTGGATAGTCGAGAGGTACAGATTCCTTGAAATAAACTAGTTACAAGTGTCAATACCTGCTAGCAAATCAAGCTAACTAGTGAACTGCTGAAGTTCAAAGAGGTTGCCTAGCAATAATGTCAAACACAAAGCAAAACGATACTGGCTCTGAATTTCCTGATAAAAAAACAACTCCAGGATCTGTAGACGTCTTGGATAAAAAAACAACTGTAGCACTCAAAGATATCCAAGATAATATCAATATGCTATCAGATTCCTTGGGTAGATGCTTGGAAAGAAGTGATTACTCTACCACATATAATGGGAGCAATTGGGAATCTGCATTCAACAGCAAAGAAACATTTGACTTCATATACAACTATAAGGAAGGATATATCGATTCTGGAAACAGAAATTAAATGTGATTACAGTAGCCTCTATGAAGTCATCATGGATGTCAGTAGTGGTGTCACAAACATTATGGAAGAAAATAGAACACAGAGCAAGTCCATCACAAACATTATGGAAGAAAATAGAGCACAGAGCAAGTCTACCACAAACATTATGGAAGAAAATAGAGCACAGAGCAAGGCTATCACAAACATTATGGAAGAAAATAGAGCACAGAGCAAGGCTATCACAAACATTATGGAAGAAAATAGAGCACAGAGCAAGGCTATCACAAACATTATGGAAGAAAATAGAGCACAGAGCAAGGCTATCACAAACATTATGGAAGAAAATAGAGCACAGAGCAAGGCTATCACAAACATTATGGAAGAAAATAGAGCACAGAGTAAGTCCACCACAAACATTATGGAAGAAAATAGAACACAGAGCAAGGCTATCACAAACATTATGGAAGTAAATAGAGCACAGAGCAAAGCTATCAAAGCACTAAGAAAAGAAGTCAAGGAGTTGCAAGATGAAAATGCAGACTTGAGTGCTGCTCTTAAGGAGGTTAAATACCCTATGGAAGATATCAAGGCTCTGCAGGACGATATTAAGGAACTGTTGAATGACAATGCCGCCTTCCACTGTGCTCTTAAGGAAGCTAAAAACCCTAAAGAAAATACAGCATTACGCAAGGATGTTAGGGTTCAACAGGATGATATCAGGGCTTTATTTTAAGACAACGCTGCCTTGCGCACTGCTTCTCAAGGAGGCTATAAACCATATGGAAGCCGCCTCGTGTGCTGATTTTAAGGACGCTAAAGACCCCACGGAAGAAAATAGAGCATTATGCAATGATATCAACATTCTACAGGATGATATCAAGGCACTATTGAAGTCTAATGCTGCCTTTCGCACCACCCTTGAGGAAGAGAAAGAAGCAAAGGAGAATATCAAGGAGCAAATTAAAAACTTCATTGATTCATTGATTCATGGATCAGATGGCACGAATGAATGATGTGGTCCTCACAGGGCTCCAAATCACACCCAAGTCAAGAGATGTTCATTCAATAAAGCACCAGATTGCTAACTTCCTACAATCGAAGGAGGTGGATGTAGATATCAACAGTATTGACACCTGCGTCCCACTCCACGGCAGAAACACCACCACACCTGTCATCATTAAGTTCACCAACAGGGAATTCAAAGCTGCACTGCTGAAACAGGGAAAGAAGCTAAGAGGCACCAACGTCTACATGAATGAGCATCTCACAAAACGCAATTCCGACATCGCCAAGAAAGCACGAGACCTGAGGAAGCAAGGAAAGATTCTAAACACTTGGAGCACCAACGGTAAAATCCTCATGAAATCAAATGGAGGTCCAGGAGTTGCAAGAGTGCTTGTTGTCCAAGATATCAGCGATCTGGATGCATATTAAAGATCATATCACTATGACAATAAGGATGATGGAGGACACACCCTACAAGACAGACCAATGCAACCAGAAGGACTACATTCCATAGCAATAACCTCGATATAATTGTTGCATGGGCCAGCTCGATAAAGAGGAACTCTTTTATCCAAACTCAGAGTCACTCACAGTGCAACACCGAAGACTGAGGACGTGAATATCGACAGGGGGAAAAGGATAGGATAAATAGAAAGAAAAGGAAAAGGGAAAAGAAAAGGAAAAGGAAAGAAAAAGGAAAAAGAAAATACTTTTTTTTTTAACATGTGTACCTGTATACTGTATATGTGTGTATTATATATGTATATACAGTAGGTGCGTATTTATGTATGTGTATATATATGTATGTATGTGTGTTTGTATGTATACACATGTATTATATATGTGTATTATTAGTCATATGTATTAGCAATTGATGTGGTACGGAGAGGGGGTAGGATTAAATAAGCTCTGCTTCTTCCGACTTTTGTCGGGCATGTGAAACAGACTTGTAACATGAAGCATTCAATGTATGCTGCATGCATGTTCGAAATAAATTAAACCAAAACCAAAAAAATAAAAATATTTGTATGAAAGTGAAAGTTATGCTTGAAATGTATCTTTTCACAAAAAGCTGTTTTTCTCTCTTTTCTAGTTGGGAACTGATATTTTCCTGAAACTTACTTATGTTCTACTGCTGATTACTAAAGAACGGAAAAAGGTGGAAACAAACTTGTTTTTCTGATGAAAGACGGGAGTGTAATGTTTCTTTTGGTAGGTTCCATGTTTATATAACCATACAACACAATATTCTGAGTGTCTTGAAAGGCCGGTCCAAATCGTCTAAAATGGCCGGTTCTGAAGGGGTTGTCTTTTGAAAAATGTCTGGGATTGAATGAGTTAATAAGGAATCCTACTTTGCAAAATGTACTTATCATGGTCGGGTGTGGAAGCAATCAGCCATGCTAAACGAGGGATGACTGTTGTCCAATCTCAATGTTAGCATAAAGGATGGCATTAGTTTGTTAATGTGGGCTCTAAAATTGCATTTTCAATGGGACATTTTTGCTCTAGAGGAACAAAGATGTTGTTTTTTGTGCAGCTTTACGATTTCAGGCTAATTTAAGAAATCCACGCCAATTCAAATGTTTTAAAAAGAATTATCCTCTATATGAAAATTTCACCTGTAGTCATTTGACACAGCCAAATAAAAGATGACACAAAATATCTTTTAAGGGTCAAGACAAACGTATCAGTGAATCGGGTCCAATGTTATGACTTTCAGAGGTTAACTTATTCTTGGAACGAAAGCATCTCCAAGTATTCCTTTAAAAGAGAAAAGAGTGATGCAGGAAGAAAAGAGCAGCTGTTGCCTTCAGGGAGATTGAAATTCTCTTGGAGGTAATAGACTGGAAGGCTTATGGGGGTTAAAGTCCTCCAGAAAAGTGTGTGTGTGTGTGTGTGTGTGTGTGTGTGATAACGCTATAGACATGAGCTCATGGTGGCAGAAAGGGGTTCCATATTGAGTTGCAGATGGGAGGGGTGAAAAGGACAAAAAGTTCGCTCCTGAAATTGACATTTTCAACGGTGTATCATATTCCTCAGTTAAATGAATGCAAGTCTACCCCCAATTCCATGCACATAGCCAGTATATTTACACTCTCTATGTAATAACGCACGATTCCATCTTGAGAAAATAAAAAAGGGGGGTTCCTTTAAAAAAATACTTGATTGGTATCATTTTTGGCAGCATTATAATGTAAGACTTGGTCTCCACATGGATGGAAAAAGGTCCCCCCCACAATCGAGAGCGATATTGTGAGCATGGAGCCCTCGAGCCACCATACTATCTCCAGGGTCAAGAGGTTCGTTCATGGCTGAGAAGAAAGGGCAAAGTTCAAATACCAAAGTGGATAGTAAAGACGCACACACCTGCTCAGGTACTGTGTGTGTGTGTGTGTGTGTGTGTGTGTGTGTGTGTGTGTGTGTGTGTGCGTGTGTGTGTGTGAGTGAGTGAGGTGAAATCTGTCAAGTGTTCCAGAATACACACACTGAATTCCACTCAGGCATCTGGTTGACGGCCATCCCAAATACATGAGGACCATGAAGCCGTGTGTGCGTGTTTGCTCAGGAAGTCGTATTTGGCGAGTGACTGGATGATGACGGTGTTTATGGTTTGTCAGGATATTAACCTGTGCCACATTGCTTGGAAAAACGCAGTAAATGTAAATATCTCCTCTCTGAAACATGCATCATTTGTCAGGTGTCAAGGGAGCAGCAGCTTGCTAGAATATGTACAGTACATATACCGTCATTTACTCACTACATTTAGAGAAAAAAACGTATTTGTTCATATATAAGCTGCACGTGTCCACGTCAAAAAGACAAATTGTGGCGCGCACAACAGGAGCCAATCACGAGCAATGAGAAAACTCACAACGAGCTTATCATTGGAAATCGCAGGAGGGCCTTATTCAATTTAACAGTCTGACTCACAGTGTCATCTCAGATGGAAGGCTAAAATCATCACACAGGAACTTAACACTCAAATGGTAGCTAAGAAACATACAAGACATGTACCAATACGAGTACAAAAAAAACGAATGGAGTGAGTGAACCCTCCTGTCAGTCATTAAGTCTCTGTGTCTCAATGAGGAGAGACAAGTACCAATACGAGCTTAAGACAAGTACCAATACAAGTTTCAAATAAAAAGCAACGGATATTTTAACTTCTTCCCATAATGCATTATTCCCAGCAGAGCTGGGGAGAACTTAAAATAGCTGTTGTTTTTTATTTGAAAGTCGTATTGGTACTTGTCTCTCCTCACTGAGAAAAAGAGACTTAATGACTGACAGGAGAGTTCACTCACTCTGTTCATTCCGCTATGGAACCAACGTGCCCAGGTGTTGACACAGAGTGTACCCTCTTCTCATCCAGCCCGTTTGGTAGAGAGAGGAGGAAAACAAATGTGCATGCAATTTCAATTCAATATATCGAGGCTGGCAAAATTTTCAAGTTTGTTTTGATTTATCGTGCGGTTAATCGATTTATTGATCGTCATGACAGGCCAAGTTGACAAGGTTTTCCTTTCATATTCTTATCTCACAGAGCTGCTGCTCTAATTTAGCAGCAGCTAAACAACTACAAATAAAGCTTTCATACAAGCGCAAATATTTCTTCTGGTGGCTAAAGATCAAAACAAGCAGTTCAAATTTCTCTATCACGTTTTTTAAAAATACATTAGTAAATCATGCTGTTTCGTGGTACGGTCTATTATTTTTTTTTTAAATCACATTTACTACGCAAATTGTATGTAGTTTTGCCTAAATGAAGCATTTTCGAGCATAAAAATGTCCAAATGAACTAAATTACAAATACAAGGCATTAAAAAGACACATTCAAATTGTGAATGTAGTATTCTACACTGGTCACTCGGTGTCACTAAGGTTACTGTAATGTTGGGTGAGACACAAGCACCAGACCTGATAACCGGAACAACAGGCTTTTATTGCAGGTTTGAATTATCTCACGACAGGCACAATAATAATAACAACATGATAATTCTAATGTCCTTCTTCCCCACTCCGTTTGAAATGCTTTCTTTTTTTTGAGAGGCTAAATAGTTAGCTTGGTAGCTTGCTAACGGCGGCCCTCTGTTACGCCCCTACAGTGATCCTATAGCCTGCGCATAAGAGTTGTGCAATGTGGTGTAAACAAAGAATGATAGGAGTGTAAAGTTGACTATAGGGGTGTTATTTCATGTCTACAGGGCTCTAATTATGGTAAAAAGCGCAGTCATAAACAGGTTTTCTATGCTCTAACTACAAAAAGATTCCATTTATCATTATTGAATCCTACTTGGCGGTTGGGTCTGGAGCCAATTAACCATGATAAACCAGGGAAGACGGCTTAAAGCATTCACAAAACAAAGTCAAATTGTGAATGTGGTATTCCACATTGGTCACTGTAATTGTTCAGTGAGACAAGCACCAGACTTGATCGCCGCAAAAACAAGCTTTTAATGCAGGTTTAAATGATCTGCCAACAGGCACAGGCACTTATTTTCTCTGCTTCTATCTACTGTATTGGGTAATCGGAGTGGAAAGATGACTATAGGGGTGTTATTCCATGTCTAGAGGGCTCTAATAATGTTAAAAAGTGTATTTAGAAGGTTTCCATTGTGGAAATTCACTTATCACGGTCGCGTCTGGAACCAATTAGCCACGATAAAGCAGGGATTATGAATGTGCGTTTTTTCGCCATTTGGAACGCATCCCCAGAAAGAGCGGGGATCTACAGTACATATTGTATGAGGACAGACAGAGGGAGGAAGAGGATGAGTTCCCACCCTGCCTGTCTTTGCGCTGGCTGTCATAGTTATCTTTGAGAGATTAGACTGCAGACAGTGACAGGAAAAGAGAGGGGGATCTAAAAGTGGGCGCCATGGAGCCACTCACATCATCGCTACTTGATGGAGCCCTGAATACTCTTCATCCTCACATTCCTCTTGAGAGGTGACTATCACGCCACTCCTCTCTCGTCTCCCTCAGTCTGTCTTTGCCAGCGTCTGTGTGTCCATCACTCCCTAAGCTCAGTGTTCAGACAGTGGAATACGTGTTGTCTAAATATACTTCCCCCCCACTATCTCTCCATCTAAACAAACTGCAACAGAGAAAGCCAAAGCGAGAGGCAGAGGGACAGGAAGTGAGGAGGGGAGGGGATGAGGCCCGGGGGAAAGAAAATAATAATAAGATTGACGTAAAACAACACCTGCACGTGTAGTGCGTAGAGGGGACGTTTTAGCTTAGCATTTTATCACATCGCTTACATCAGGGGTGTCCAAAGGTTTTTCCAGCCGGGGACACAGTGTTGATATTTTGTAAAGATATGCCAAGAAGTTATGTACAGTATATTTCAAGAAAAGAATGCATCTCAGCTTTGTCATATAGGTGAAAAAGCATCATATTTGTATCAACTGTTGTTTTTTTTTATTTCCAAATATTTCAACTGCTCAAGTCATCGTAAATTTTCTTTGTGTAACATTATGACTTTATTCCCAAAATATTGTGGCTTTATTCCCATATTTGGACTTTATTCCCATAATACTTTATTTCCATAAAATTATGACTTTATTTCCATAAATATATTTTGATTTTGTTCCCATAATATTGTGACTTTATTCTCTAAATAATAAAGCCAAAATATAAGGCTTTATTCCCATATTATAACTTTTTCTCCAAGCTAATTTTCCAAAAAATAACACACTTTATTTTGTTTTGTCTTTTTTTCCATATTACGACTTTTTTTTTTTATAAAATTTTTTCCTTAATATTTCAACTCCATGCTACTGAAATTCCCTTATTTTTCCTCATAATATTATGAGTATATTCTTGTCAAATTGCAACTTTTTTGTCTTAACATTCTTGTAAAATTATAACAGGTTTTTTTTTTATTATTTCTGCTGGGTTTTTTTTTGTTTTTTGTTTTATTTTCCAACTACCGTATAGTACAGACTATAAGTCACTTTTTTTCATGGTTTGGCTGGTCCTGCCACTTATACTCCGGAGCGACTCATATGTTTTTTTTTTCCCAGCCATGAGAGGGCGCTCTAGGCTTGTGTGCCAGTATCTGCTAGTCCCATCACTCCTCTACCATTGAAAATTGACAATGTAAACATCAGCTTATAAAGACGAAACAGACGAGCTATCCACACAAAAACCTTTTCAGGTCAAAACAGAAAAATTTTATCGTTTCAGCCTCTCATCCACACAGGAACGGCATTCTGGCTGACTTGAAACAGTTTTTTATTTTTTTATTTTAATGATCCACTTACGAGATTGGACACAAGAAATTAAGAGACTCACTCCTCTGATCGTGGGTTGTCCTGGCGCCGTTAGGCTCTAGCGTTTTTGTATCCTTGTTTAAACATATTCTTCCTCCTCGTCCTCCATGAACCGAAGATTCATTTACAGTATTCCAGCCACGTGACTTCTGCCTTCATTCAGCATGTATGATCACACACCAGGAAACAGGCAACTAGCCTTAGCCAAAGAGGACTGTTGTGGCTCGATACATACTGAGATGAAGTGGACACGTCTGGACAGGTCTTCAACTCTCACATAAGTATACAACAACCTCTACTGGTAGCAGTAGTACAGTAAATACAACAACAGACCCATGCAACAGAGCACCAATAGATCATTCTGATACACCACAAGGACGCAGAACACGATGAGCATTCACACGCTGTTAAAAAAAAAAATGCAGAAAAGGTGAACCGCAATGTAGCAAGGGCACACTATTTCCACAAACACGACTCACCTCAGTCGACATTCTCCTGGTATTTTGTTGTCTTATACTCCATAATGACTCGCAGACATAATTCCACTTCTCGTAAGCGGAAGATGACGGACTTATGTGCATCCGTTCTTTCTTCTTCTATGATTTGGAGTATCACGTGGTTCCGTCTGTTTGCCTGCTCACTTATAAAGACGACTGAGAAACACGGAACACAAACGCCCCCAAAAAAGAAAACCATATACTGCAGATTACAAGCTGCAAGTAGTGAAATATGCTGCCAAAAACAGTAATTGAGCAGCAGATAGAAAGTTTGGAGTGAACGAGAAAGTTGTGAGGGACTGGCAAAAAGCGAAGGATACTCTAACTGCAATGAAGAAAAAAAGCTAATTACGGGCTAAAAGCTAGATTGCCACAAGCTCACAAATGGGTGCTTGAACAACGTGCTGCCAGGAGAGGCTTGTCAACAGTGCGGTTACGTCTCCACGCCCAGGTAGGTGCCAAGGAGATGAACATAGATGACTTTGCGGGTTGTTTAGGCTATAGTTATCTGAATAACTGTTAATAAGTTACGTTAACATACCACATATTCACGTTACGTTAACAGACGCCTATTTAGCCTGCTGTTCTCCTTTTTATTGTTGTTACTATGACTTGCCTTTCAAGATGAAATGTCTGTTCTTGGTCTCTGATTGTATCAAATAAATATCACCCCAATAAATGAGACTTAATGTGACTTATACATGTTTTTGTTCCTTTGCATTGGTGCATTTTTGGCTGGAGCGACTTATAGTCCGGAAAATACGGCTTTATTCTCGTAACATAACTTTTTCCATACCTACTTTCCCAAAAATTACAACTTTACTCGTTGTTTTGTTTGTTTTTCAGAATTTTACGACTTTCAAAAGTTTAATATACTAATAAAATGACATTATTTTTACAAGTTTATTCTTATAAGATTGAAACTTTTTTCTCGTTGGAATATGACTTTTTTCTCTTAATATTTTGACTGTACTTTTGTAAAATTACATATTTTTTTCCCCATTTTTGCTGTGTTTTTGGTACTTTTTTCTTCTTCTTTCTTCTATGACTTTATTCCTATAATATTCTGACATTATTCTCGTCAAATTATACATTTTTCCACTGCCCAATTTCCCAAAAATTACAACTTTGTTGTTTTGTTTGTTTTTCATAATATTACTAATCTTTCTTTAACATGTGTGTGCTATTTTTCCTCATAATATTGCTATGTTATACTGTATTATGTATTATTATTATTATTATTATTATTATTATAAGACTTCTACAGTGCAATTAACAGTGAAGACGAAATTGCAAATAAAGGCCAACATTATATTACCTGTATATATTGTAGATAACATATTTATGTAATCATTATTATGATTATTACTATTCCTTTTTTCCCTGTTTTACGTTATTCTTGTAAAATTACAACATTTTTCTCGTAATATTTTGACTTTATTCTTGTAAAACTCCAGCAGATTTTTTTTTTTTTACATTTTTGCTGTTGTTGTTACTTAATGGCCCCCAGGCCGCACTTTGGACACCCCCGGCTTATATCATGGACCACCTCAATGTATTTAAAAACAGACTCATATGTACAAACCTAAAAAGGTCTAAGGTCTGCTATTTTAAAAAAGGTCCCATATTATACTGGAAAAAAAAAACAAAACGATCAAATTTACAGCTCCCACGTCTGTTGCTGGCAGAATTTCATTTTAAGACATGTAGCAAAGCCTGCTTTTTGTTGTTTTTACAAAGTGCTGGGCGTATACACAGGGCAGGCTCATCTGCAAGACGTCACATCTGAGGATTTCTCACATTTGGTGCTCATAAACAGGCTCTGGTAACACATATTACTGTTAGAACATGAATAAAAAGGGCACTTTAAACAGTTAATATTTGGTTTACTAGTTCCATTGCAATGTGAGGGTAAATAAGATGATGTGAAAGCTGTGGCCAGACTAGACTGTGAATAAACACACTGTCTTCTAGCAGCGCTAATGTCATACATATGATCCATACACCTTCCCATGAGATCTCTGTTTCCACCTTCGTCATCCCCCTCCCCGCCCCACTAAATCTGAAGGGACATTGTGAAATAAACCATAGTGGCTCCGTGTTTGAGCACTCACTGCAGAGAAGATTTAAGAGGGAAGCAGTAAGGCAAAGTAAAGCCACTGTTTGGGTTTGTAGGATGGATACTGTATGTCATCTGGATCGGACTTGCACCAGAGTCATTACAGAGTGGTTGGGAGTCCTTCACCTCCTTCCCCTGACAGGTCAAGATGTCAGAGGTATGAGTCTATTTCTGACTCGGGAGAAGGCCCCGGGGCAGACCGAGGACACACTGGAGGGATTATGTCTCACAGCTGGTCTGGGAACGCCTCGGTGTCCTCCCGGTGGACCCGGATAAGTGGAGGAAAATGACAGGCTTCGCGACACATCTTAAAACTAGGGCCGTCAAAGTCACAAGTTTATAACGAGTTTACAGAAATTCCCTTTTAACGCCACAATTTATTTATTTATTTTTTTGATGAACGGTTAACGTGCACACGTCTTGTTTGACCCTCGGCTCACACCGTAGTTTGAGAAGACGCAGCGGTGTTGCGGTTAACTCACTCAATACCTAAGATGTATTTATACGTTTTTGTAATCCCGAATGCCCGATCCCAACAACGCATTTATACGTTTTTTTGCGCCACAGGCAAAAAGAGGTGCTGACACAACTCTCCACTAATGCTTTTCACTTCAGAGCACTTTTAAGCCATGAAAACGGCCACAAGGTGGCAGAAGTGAATTTGATAAGAGCTCAGCAGAGATCAGTGAATGGAAGAATCACACATGACAGGAAGGAGGAAGTGAGAGATCGTGGAGGAGTGTAGCATACAGAATGTGTGTGCGCACGCGTGCACACACAGTTCAGTTCCAAATGTGACAATTGTAAATAGTTGATCGTGTTATATTTGTAAATAAATTGTTATTTTGATGTAAAACAACCCCTTTTTTGTGTATAGTGTATAGTTGTTTAGATATTTGAGCTGTCACAAAAGCAAAAGTGTCAAAGTGAAAGTTATGCTTGCTGGTCAGGAACTGATATTTTCCTGAAACTTACCAATGTTCTACTGCTGATTACTCAAGAACAGAAAAAGGCAGAAACAAACCTTTTTTCCTGATGAAAGACGGGAGTCTAATGTTTCTTTTGGTAGGTTCCATGTTTATATAACCATACAACACAATATTCTGTGTGCCTTGGAAGATCATTCTTTCGAAAAATGGCTGAGAGTGAACGAGTTACTGTTGAGCAACAAGCGGTAACAAATATTGAGCAGAAATGGACAAACAAAGAGGTATTTTGAATGGTAAGTTTACCTTCAAAGCCCCGGCACACGGCTCAGTCGACAAGACCTGCTATTTTTATCTAGTTGAATTTTCACCAAAGTATGTCAAGTGTCAAAAGCCACTTGCTGGACTCAAATGGAGAAACTGAAGAATCTAGAGAATGTGCTGGAGCACTGCAGGTATTTATGAGCCTCGGGCCTCTGACTCCTCTGGCTCCCTCTGATGGACAGAGGCCGCTTAATGAATCAGCTGTGAAATGCTTTGAATAATGTTTTGCAAAGTGCATTTTAGGATGAAGTTAAAACTGTTGTTTTTTTTATTTTAAACTCATATTGGTACTTGTATATTTCTTAGGTGCCCTTTGAGTGTTAAGTTGCTCTGTGATAAGTTTAGCTTTCTTTGTAAGAAGACACCATGACGTTATACCTTGGAAATATACAAACATGTACCAATACGTGTTTAAAATGAAAAACAATTTTTTTTTTAAGTTTTCCCATAAGGCTTTGCATCTGAGCAATGCATTCATCAGGGCGCTGCAATGATGTCAGCCTCCCTCTGGGCTTTGGGCTCAGAGTCCTCTGGCACCCTCTGGTGAACAGATGCAGCATTGCAGTGCCATCCACCATTTTCTATGCTTTTTATGCTCCTCCAATGAAATGGTTTTCTCAAACAAAATGCATTATGGGAAAACTTTAAAATGTTGGTTTTCTTCATTTAAACTTGTACTGGTACATGTTTGAGGTATAACATTTGAGTGTTATGTTGCTGTGTGATGAGTTTAACGTTGTTAGTAAGATGACACCGTGAGTCAGACTGTTATATCGAGCAATGACATCCTGCCATTTCCAATGCGTTGTCAAGCTTGTCGTGAGTTTTTTTAAAGCTCCTGATTGGGTCCTGTCAAATAAAGAACTGACTGGTTCTCACGGACTCGTGCGCACCACAATATTCCATTTTATGACGTGGACATGTGCGGCTTCCAGTCCGGTGCGGCTTATATATAATATTTGGATTTACATGATTTCTTATGGGAAAATCTGATTTGGTTAACGTCCGTTTTGGTTCGAGTCGGACCTTCTGGAACAAATTAATGACGCTAACCAAAGTATAGCTGGTCACCACTGTATAGACTTGTATATATTTGCAGACATGGAAGACTGAGTGCAGGATTAGTATTTCTTTTTAGGGAGTTCTTGACTGTTTTCTCATGTTAACGTTGCTTCTTGATCCATTAAGCCTGTCGTTTATGGTCTGTGCACACTCGCCAGTAAAGCCCAAACACAAAGCAGCTTGTTGATTCAGTGAAAGAGTGTGTTGATGACGGCCTTGATATCACGTGTTCCCCTCCCTACTTGGAAGTTTCTTATATTTCCTTCCATGTTTCTCCTTGATTCCTAACATGACTTCAGCTCTGCATGCTAAGAAACCTCCCCGGACGTGTCGCCATCATGCGACATCACCTCCCCGTCTCTCTCTTCTTGATCTCACTCTGCAGGAATCTGCAGGCTGAGTCCAATCAGGGAGGAGAAACTTGGCAGCAGAGGAAGGCAGAAAGGGCGACGTTGGACAAATGGGGAGGGGGGGAAGAAAAGGAGGAGTTTTTGTGCAAAGAATGGGAAAGCGTCTGAGCCCCGTGGCTCTCTTGTCATTCCACCTCTGGACGCTTACCACCCGCGACGCTTCAAGTAGCTCCTGGAAACCTCACGCATACCAATAAAGATCAACATTTTGCTCGCTTCAACACTCTTTACACATCCCTTTCAAACCCGTTAATGAATTCTCCTCACATTTTGAATTGCAACTCACCCTCAATGAAAGGTTCCCAGTTGTAGAGGCGATCCATGAACTCCTTGGTGTTGAAGGCGGCGCACTGCTCCGCTCTGGAGTCCGTCGTAGCTCCGGTGCACACCTGAAGGACAAGAAATCACTCAGCCATCTCGTTAAATGTTCCTCCCTTTTCCATCCCCAGAGAGGCAATTTTGCAAAATAATAGGCAGGGAAAGGCAGCTAATAACAAAGAGGGGAATTACCTAGAGAGCACAAAACACACACTCATAGGATCCTGGCTGCATTTGGCAGTCAAGGAATGCCCCGCCATATGGAAGAAATAGCTCTTTTGGAAGCTGCGCTGCACATAAATCCATCTTGGCTTTCAGTGCACCACCACATAATAGGACTGACTGCAAGAACACGTGTGTGTGTGTGTGCGTGTGTGTGTGTGTGTGCGCGCCACATGGCCGGTTTGCTTTCATTCAAGCATTTCAACCTGCATTTCAACAGCAGACAACACTTCAGCTTTTTACTTGACTGGAAATATCTCATTCAGCCCAAACTGCAGCACATAAATACCAAGTACATTTTTATATTTCACATACATTTTAGTTTTATACTCCGTCAGAAGATGCAAACTTTTTCCCAGCAGTAAGCGTTGGTTGTCGGGACGAAGGCTCTGCCGCACCTCCAGCGGTATTTTTTTTTCCCAGTTGGGAAAACTGAAAAGAATGGTTGTGTTTCAGGTGTGCTTACAAGTTGGCCGTGTTCCTCTGCTTCCTCGTCACTACTTCTGGACAAATGCGACATATCGCTTCGTCGGTGTTCATGCGCTCACTTTGTTCATTCTGTTTAAAACCGAAATATTCCCACACTGGGGCTGCTGGATGTGGCATTCGCCTCAGAAACCATCGCTTCTGTGCTTTCATTCATGTTAGCGTATGCTGGCTCACCAGGCTAACTGCTAGCTTTCTGTATCCACTCACTAGGAGCCCCACCTCCAGAAAGACGCTAAATGAGATGAGGACTCACTCTCTCTGTTCTTTCCACTATAGAACCAATGCGCGCAGACAGATGCCGAGTGAACCCTCCTGTCATCCAGCCTGTGTGGTTTAGAGAAACACGCATGAAACACGCAAGAACCATCCCCTTCTCTCTTCAATTGCCATTGTTCACTCACGACACATTCCAGGTATAAGTCCTAAATATGGAAGGAATTAATGACGCTAACCAAGTTTCCACTGTATAAGCAAGCTAATAGGATGCTAACAATGAAGGGTGTTTTGTGATAAAAATACATAAAGAACACAGTTGGACTGAAGTGTATCAACAGCACGATATTGTAGGATAACCGGAAAACGTATGCAAACCGAGGCTAAATTTTAAAGGTCCGACTCTTACCAAAATGGACGCTAAACCGAGTCATTTTTTTCCATAAGAAATAATGTAAATCCAATTAATCCGTTCCAGAAAGCCAAAAATGTTAACACAAAACACATTTTTATAGTTTTACTGTTACAGTTTGACATGCAGAAAACAATTGGAAATGCATGTAAATGATGAATGACACTTCAGGTTAGTTTTACCTTCATCGAAGATTTGACTCTCCCCAAAGACACCATGTGGGAGTGAGATCAAGCACCACCACCTTCCTGTTTTGATATGAGTTGTTTCTTGAATTCAGAAGTGTTTCTCACCTCAATACTGTAACCCAAAATGGAGCCAAAGAAAGTTGCAAGTTCATAAAGAGGGTGAGAAACACTATTAAATTCAAGAAATAAGTCATGACAAAACAGGAATATGGTGTCCAATATGGCGTCCGTCTGGTGTCTCGCTGCTACATCCTGTCTTTGGAAACAGTCAACATCTTCAATAATGGTAAACGTAACCTCAAATGTTCATTTATCCCTTTCATTCTTCATTTATATGCATTTAGAAATGTTTTATGCATGTAAAACTCTCATTATAAAATTATAAAAATGTGTTTTGGGAGTCAACCGCTGATGACATCATAGACGGGATACGTAACTTCCGGTTCCGGTTGCCATTTTGTTGACTTTGCTAATATGATGCGAACAAGGAAGGATGTTTTCTAATTAAAAAAAAAAAAAAGGTTAAGAACATAGTTGGACGCACGCAGCGCTAACTGAGGTTCCACTGTAAATGGAAACAGGAATGAAAGGTCAGCTCCGTCGCCCATCTATGATGTCATTAGCGGTTGACTCTGTAGTTCCACATGTCTCAAAAACAAAACACTACTGAATTCAAGAAATAACTCATGTCAAAACACAAAGGTGGTGGTGGTTGATCTCGCTGCCACATCGTGTCTTTGGCAACAATCACGTCTTCAATGAAGGTAAAAGTAACCTTAAATGTTCACTTATCCCTTTCATTCATCATTTATACGTATTTATATGCATATTGAAGTATTTTCTGCATGTCAGACTAGAATTGTAAAACTATGAAAACATGCTTTGTGTTCACACTTGTAGCTTTCTGGAACGGATTAATTGGATTTACATGATTTCTTATGGGAAAAATGTATGTGGTTAGAGTCGGCCCTTCTGGAGCGGATTAACTCATTCCATACCAAAAATGTGTTTATACGTTTTTATAAAGCGGAACGCTCAATCCCAAAGACGTATTTACACATCTTTTAACCTTTTTTGTTGCGCAAGGGGCAAAAAGAGGTGATGATGCAACTGCATACTAATAGATGTCACTTTTAGAGCAGTTTTAAGCCATAAAAATGGCCACAAGGTGGCAGAATTACATTTGATAAGAGCTTGGCATGGATCATTTGCATGTAAAAAAAACACACTCGACAGCAAGGAGGAAGTGGAAGAGCATGGAGGAGTGTAGCGTGCAGAAGGCTACGCACTGTAGGGACATTTTAACACATGCACACGCGCGCACACACATGCACACACACGGTTTAGCTCCAAACGTGAAAATTGTTACGAGTTCATGGTGTTATATTTGTAAATAAATTGTTATTTTGATGTAAAACAACCCTTTTTTGTGTTGTTTATGTTGGTATAGTTGTTTAGATATTTGAGCTGTCACAAAAGAAAAAAAATATGTATCAAAGTGAAAGTTATGATTGAAATGACGGAAGAACAGAAAAAGGTAGAAACAAACTTTTGTTTTTCTGATGAAAGACGGGAGTGTAATGTTTCTGTTGGTAGGTTCCATGTTTATATAACCATACAACACAATATTCTGTGTGCCTTGAAAGAGCAGTTAAAATGGTCTAAAATGGCCGCTACTGAAGGGTTGTCTTTTGAAACATGGCTGGGATTGAATGAGTTAATGACGATCAAGGTTCCACTGTGTACATCACAGGTCACAGGTATAATTGTGCTACCGAGGGAAACCCGCATTTTACTGCAACTCATGTGTAACACATGCACGCACGTGCGCGCACACACACGCACACACACGCACGAGTAAAGCTCTCAGATTTCCTGTAATTACACATCTCCACTCTATGAGCTCCACAATCTTCTTGTCCTTCACCCTCACTCTTTGTTTATAATTCTCTCAAGTCACAAACAGCTGGAACTTTCTTTGTCACTCAACACAGAAGGAACGCTCAAGTTTACACACACACACACACACAAACACACACACATACGCACACACCCATGCACAGCAGCAAGCGAGTGTATCCAGCTCCCATGTGAAGCAGCCTCAACTGATCAGCGCAACAGAGCCTCATTGACGGAGCATCAAAGAGTCAACTTCTGCACACTGGTCTTGCTGAATTTCACACTTGAGCCCTCTCACGCGTGTGTGTGCATGTGAGAGTGTGTGTCTGTGTGCAGGGTGCAAAATCACCAAGACAAGGACATGTGTGTATGCATGTGCAAGGGCGGTTTCCACGTCATGTGACAAAAACCGGGAGAGGTACACTGTATGTGTGCGTATACTAGGGGTGGGGGAAATAACCGATTCTTAGATGCATCGCGATGCGGACATTGACGATTATTAATCGACCCATAAATGTCAATAATCGATGCTGACATAACAAAAAATGGAGCAAAAAGACAGAAAGCGCAAGTGCCGCCCGGACAGTTTATGGCGGTGCACGTGACGGTAATGGTCGCCACACACGGGAGGCGACATCGCCTCTACGCCATTTTCAATGGAACCTGCGCGATAGGGCGATTATCGCGTGTCACCGTCCAGCCAAGCGACATGCAAAATTTGTGCGTGTTGGAAAAGTTTAAAAATGTTGCACTTTTCATTGCTGTCGCCCAGACGAGGACAAATCAGCGGGAGTTTCATTGATCGACCAATGAGCACACAGGATGCCTATCAGTACTAGGCACTTAGAGCTATTTGACATCTCTAAAAAACAGTATAGAGATATAAAGAAAAAAACAGCGGCGTGGGAACTCGGTGCCAGAGTAAGCATAGAGGGTAAGTTTACATTCATTTACACGGACATTTATGTAAGTTTATCTTCAATACTAGCAAGATCCGGTACTAGCAAGACAGCCAATCAAAACCGTGGGAGACGCAATTTGCTCTGGATGTGAACACGTCGCTCACCCGTGTAGCTGGTCACAGCCGCTCGTCGCCTTCCGTGTGCATAGTTTGCTATGCGTTGGATATGACTTTTGCCAATCACAGTCGTTTAAGACCCATAAGAACCTACCAGAATGGTTGAGCATAAACTCCTACCAACACCCGTTGGATTTAAAGTGAGCGTCTGGCAGCACTTTGGCTTTCACGTAGTTGAAGGTAAAAATGAGCTGGACAAGAGCCCAACAATATGCAAGATTTGTCATACAAGCTTAAAGTATTTTGGGAACACAACAAATATGAGAAACCTCATAGCATGTTTGCTGTGAAGTTGCTGCCAACCAGAGAACCATCGAGCAGGTGATAACTAATTTTCCACCTAACTCGGAAAATCACCGGTGATGGTTATCTCCGAATGCTGAATGAGCGTGTCGTTCGTACTCTCAGATGAATGCCGCGTTTTCGTCTTCATGGAAATGGTCGGTCGGCACGCGCTTACTAGGCCCAAGATGGTGCTCCACCACACCGGAGGAGAACTGTAACCGATTGGCTGACGGATCTTCTTGGTGGCCATGTTATTGTTTTAAACCGCCCGGTGGAATGGCTGACGAGGTCACCTGATTTGACACCGCTGGACTTTTTTCTGCAGGACCATCTCAAATCAAAAGTGTACGGGACACCGCCACACGACCTCGACGACATTGAACAGCGAAGCTGAAGTTAACATCCTCCAGAGGGACAGATGATTCTCCAGGGAATGATGAGGCGAGCAGTGCACGGCATGAAGTGGAGGTCATGTCAAAGACTAAGTTGACAAAAACTTACATCCACCACCCCAATGCAGATAGCGTGAAACAGGGTTCATCTGGGTATCGCAGCGTAAAAGAACAAAAATTCTCGTTTTGCATCACAGTTGAAGACTTTTCCTGAAAATTTAACCCTTTCATTTTTTGGAGGACATTTTTTTTTAAAAACGGGCCTGTGTTGAGTCATGCATGAAATGACTGTATGCAATACATTTTGGTATGGACCGAAGGGGTGACGTCTGCACCAGCATATGCAAATAAAGACATGTCATGAGAATATCCAATTAGAACTTTAGTGGCTACTTTTTGGAGAGTCTACATTTTTTTTTTATACACCCTGTATTGATCCCAACAAAAGATGCATCGGGATGCATCGATAATCGTTCTATCATCGCATCACAGACCTCTGAATCGTAAATCGTATCGAATGGCGAGCTGGCCAGAGATTCCCACCCTTAGGGTACACCTACGCATGCTTGGTTTTTCACATTGCATGGAAGTCAATTGTAACCCAACAATATAAGAAAGACAAGCATAGATGTACTGTATGTGAATATATCCCGTGTGCTTGAGTGGTAATCAACTGTAACCTTGCAATGTGTCAATGTGACATGAAGCTATGCAAGTGAAATTCCATCCTGTTACTGTATGTGTGTATGCATGTGTAAGTGTGTGTATATAATCTACAGGTGGTCCTCGGTTATACAACATTTTGTGGCTGCAAACGCGTGCCCAGAAATTACTTTTTAAAAAATTTTGGGCCGTAAGCACGACACTTGCTGGAGAAGTAGTTACAGCTCGTGCCGGCCCAAGAACAAATTGTGTGCCTGCGCAGCCACACTGAGGAAGAATAACATCCCTTATTAACTCATTCAATCCCAGCCATTTTTCACAAGATAACCGATCTTTCAAGGCACACAGAATATTGTGTTGTATGGTTATATAAACATGGAACCTACCAACAGAAACATTACACTCCCGTCTTTCATCAGAAAAACAAGTTTGTTTCTACCTTTTTCCATTCTTTAGTAATCAGCAGTAGAACATAGGTAGGTTTCAGGAAAATATCAGTTCCCGACTAAAAAAGTGAGAAAAGCAGCTTTTTGTGAAAAGATACATTTCAAGCATAACTTTCACTTTGACACAAATATTTTTTGCTTTTGTGACAGCTCAAATATCTAAACAACTATACCAACATAAACAACACAAAAGCAGGTTGTTTTACACCAAAATAACAATTAAAAAACACCATGAACTGAACTATGTTTGTGCATGTGTGTGTATGCATGTGCGTGTGTGCGTTAAAATTTCCCTACAATGCGCACGCTACACTCCTCCACACTCTCTCACATGAGTGCTGAGCGCTTATCAAATGCACTTCTGCCACCTTGTGGTCGTTTTTATGGCTTAAAATTGCTCTGAAGTGAATTCCATTAGTGGAGAGTTGTATCATCACCTCTTTTTGCCTCTCGTGCATAAAACCTAAAAGACATGACTACATTGTTGGAATTGGGCATTTGGGTTTATAAAAACGGACAAATATGTTTTTGGTATTGAATGAGTTAATTAACTTTAATTTCAAAACACTTCATTATGTCTCCCAAGCGGCAGTTTGCCAAAGAAAAGGAAAGCCATCACCATGGAAGTGAAAATGCACATCATAAAGAGCTCAGCGAGAGGAGACACGCCCACCAATACTGGCCATCATTAGGGCTGAAGATGACTGAATGCTATAATGCTAGAGGGGTCATGGATTCGGTGCGCTGTTACAAGCAGATGTGGGAGGGGAAGAGCAGGTCATCCTTCCAGACTACTCCACATTGTGTGTGCTGAAGTAGTTTCCATATTGCACAACTGGAACCCCACCATGTGACCAAGACAAGGATAAGTGCGTGTGAGCACATCTGGATGTCACAAGGATCCTCTGCTGTTTCTCACAAAGTCACACAAAGTTTTTCGGTGTGTGTTGAAATGTTAAAGCTGTTCGTGTATGTGCGAGTGTGTAAAACACGCAGGGCGCGTGGGCGCTTGAAGGTCAGCATGCAAGGAACGTCACCTAATGTTTTTAAGCCCAGCGTGTAAATCTGCCTGGATGCGGCTGTGTGTGAAACACGCTTGTAAATATTTCTGCCGCGTAGTATAAACACGTTCAACTCCGTTTCGTCGAGGAGGCTTCCTGTGGTGCAGTGCAAGACTGGAAATATGCACCCGTAGCAGGACGTGTACCGCTGGTGTGTGCAATTACAAAGAGCAGGTGCTTTCCGATGACAAAAAAAATGTTAAAAGTGTGAGAGAATGGCAGGAGGCATGCAAGAAAAGTCCTCGGCATATCTAGATCTACATCTACAAGTATTTATGTAGCATGTAAACGCACAGGAAGCTAATGGACTGAATGGATGGGTGGGGGGGTTGAAGTAGAGCCAAAACAGACCAGGGGAAAAGAAGTATTTCAGGGATCTGGAGAGTATTCGTGTGTTATTATTGGAAGGATGTTCACTGGTGGGTGGGCGTGGGAGGGGCCTGGGGCCTCCTCCAAGCACGTAACGTCTACGTGGAGAGAAAGGGAGAGTGTCATCACACACACTGAAATTGTTCTAGAGCAGGTGACAGATGGAGAAACAACAGGACGGGTCTGGACGTGTACACCAACTCACACACACGCACGCGCACGCACGCACACGCACACGCACACGCACGCACACACACACACACACACACACACACACACACACACACATACATTACAAGTGTCACAAAGGTAACCAGACAGTAGCAATTTAGCACGAAGGGGCAAGTAGCGACATCCACCCACTGCCTCGTGTTGCCAAGTACAACAACAAAAGTAGACGTAGAAGTAAAACTAAAAGCAAAAGTAGAAGTAGAAGCGCAAAATTAGCTTTGGTCAGTTGTCTTTTTCAGCTGACGGAAATCGTCCCTGGAATGGCCTACCTACCTATATATATACTGTATTCTCCAAGCGTTGGATTGTTGACCCACTAATTTTAAATAACAAGCTGAGACAGGTTAGTTTTACTCTACTGTTGATGTGTTGCTGCAATACTAACTCTGCTTTGGACTTTTTCTTTTGCACTTTTCAAATGCTGCGTTTATAGGAACAAGCCCCGGGCGTCGTAGCGATGCCGGTGTTTCAGTGGGCTGATAAGGTTTGATGTGTTGAAGCTCCATATTTTTTCCCCCTCGTGGTGCAACGCTTGCAGAGCGTTTGGAGCGCTGGCCGAAAGGTCCCACACAATCAACACCATGTGAGCTCAGGGGAAGTTACGACAGAGAAAAGGAGCGCTTGATTTGCTCACTCTAAGCCACCTACAGCTAGGGGTGGGAATCTCTGGCCACCTCATGATTCGATGCGATTGCCATTTAGACGCCTGTGATGCGATGATAAAACGATTATCGATGCATCTGTTTTTGGGATCAATAGTTTGTCCATTTTTTCACGCATCATTTTTTTCTGGATGTAACTTCTTTTTACTCACTGTGTACTACTAAAACAAAGCATACTTGTAAAGATCCACAAGTAAAATAAACATGAAACAGATGAATTGACTTCCATGATCTTTGAATAACTGGAAGGTTCCATCTACCAACATATTTGCCATTGCACACAACCAGCAGGAAGAGTCAAGTGCACCAGTAGCAGCATGTATACAACGAACAAACTTCAGCATATTCTGAGTAACCAGCATCAAAAAATCTGCCATTATTCACAAATAAATAATAGACTTCTGAATTCAAACTATATATTTGTGTACCAGCGGCTCTCATCCATGAATAATGCTTGTAGACGTCGGTATATTAGGAATAACCAAAAAGACTAGACTGCCCTTATTTACAGTTGCAGTGTCAGTGAAATAAGGTTCCGATGGGACCCGCTTCTCAACAACCCAATACGGCCACAAATCTTTTGCAATAAAAGTTGCGATTGACCTTGTGATTCGCTTAGCCTTTTCCGAGTTGGGTAGAAAATGAGTTATCACCTGCTCGATGGTGTGCAATGGTTCGATGGTTCAGCAACTTCAGCTGGCCGTTTTTCTACCCGGTTCGGGTGGAAATGTGCTATGTGGTTTCTCACGTTTGTCGTGTTCCCAAAATACTTGAAGATTGTATGACAAAGCCTGCATAGTGTCTGGCTCTTGTCCTGCTCATGTTTACCTTCAACTGCGTGAAAGCCAAAGTGCTTCCCAGACGCTCGCTTTAAATCCAGCGGGTGCGGGTTGGAGTTTACGCTCAGCCGTTCTGGTAGAGTCCTATGTGCACCACCATAAACTGTCTGGGTGGCACGTCCGCTTTCCGTCTTTTTGTTCCGTTTTTTTGTTCCGTCAGCATCGATTATTGACATTTATGAATGGATTAATAATCATCAATGTCCGCATCGTGATGCATCTAAGAATCCAATATTTCCCCCACCCCCACCGAGAGCACAGTGTGGGTAATCTCGCCTCATTGGAGTGCATTTGATAAGAGCTCAGCAGAGATCATGTGGACGAACAAATCACACATGACAGGAAGGAGGAAGCGAGAGAGCGTGGAGGAGTGTGGCTTGCAGACGGTTACGCATTGGGGGGACATTTTAATGCCTGCACACGCACACGAACACATGATCAACCTAATAGGTTGAGACACAAGAAATTATGAAGTGACTTGTGCATATTTCACTCCTCTGACCGTGCCTCATTGTCCTGTATCCTTGTTCAAACATGTTGCTCCTGTTGTCGTATTCTACTCCTCGTCCTCGTCCTCCATGAACCCAAGATTCCTTCAGCATGTCCAGAAGTCCAACTTTTTGCGTGATGGCTGGATTCTCTGCATTTTGGGTGCCGATTGTTCGACAATTGATCGACATTGTGGGATTAGTCGGGGAGAAAACGTGCAAACATACGGAGTTCCGAGTCACACTGCTGTTGTGGCTGTTATTGTGGCTGTACTGTGGGTTCCTAATATGCTCGTACAGGCACATAAACACATACTGAGACGAGATGGAGGGACGACATCTTAACTCCAGCTGCACACATCTTCAACTCTCACATGAGTAGACAGCACCCTCTACTGGTAGCAGTAGTAAGTGCAATAACAGACACATACAGAGCACCGATAGATCGCTTTCATACACCACAAGGGCGCAGAACACAATGCACGTTCATACCCTGTTAAAAAAGAACATGAAAATTGTGCTTAAACAGCGAAACAGGGAGTCCGTGAAAGGTGAACCTCCATGTAGCGAAGGAACACTGTATTTGAATTTGGTTATAGCTTGAAAGGAGTAATCAGTGCATCAGGCCACTCCAAGTGACTGCACCCTCGCTGGCAGCCTTTTCAGGGGAATGTTTGTTTTATGCTTGATTAATGCATTTTTTTGAAAGACTGCTGTGAGTTAGAAAAACCTAACCAGGGATTGGAAGGGACTGCAAATTAGTCCTGGCTAGAAATCCTACAGTATATGCAATACATGTGTGATGTGTTTGTTTTTTTACGGAACAATAGTTGTTTTTCTTCCCCTTTTCCCTGACAAATAAACACTTTTTTGAAAGAGCAAAAGTAAAAGTAAAACAGCACGACTGGGGTAAGACTTTTGTTTTGTTGTGTTGTGTTAAACTTGAAGGCAGAAATGATTGTACCACACAAATGCTGCCAAGCAAACAAAGGGGCCAACAAGTGATGTGATGGGGAAAAAGCAAATCACCTGGCAGTCTCTCTTCATATGAAAAACTTTTCTTTCTTATTCTGCTACAAGAAGAACAACAATGTCTTCTGTTTGTTTAAATAACTAGAAAAACACTCGGACAGCGCAGACCTCCGCCAAGCACCATATTTCCCCCCATATTGTGATTTACACACTAACTATTCGTCCTGCATTTATTGTATCTACATATTTAGATTCCTTGATCATGAAAACATACTATGGAAGACTCCCCTCTTTGGAGAAACATGATTTCTACTGGACAATGATGACTGTGAGCAGTTGTTTTCATGTGACTCAGATGTAGCCCATAAATTCTGCCTAGCAACAAGTTAGCCAAGCAAGCCAATGACGGGAACATATCTTCCAATTTCAAGTCCAATCTTCAGTAAATCCCTGCTGCTTTCGAAGGGGTTACGCACTGGGACCATGAATGGTGAAAACCCGTGAGCAGTTGATACGTCCATAAAAACGTTTATTTTTGAACACATGGCTGTTGTAATACAAGTGACTGTTGTAATGATTAGATTAGATTCAGTTCCAGAAAACTCTTCTTCTCTCCTCATTTGCCATTGTTCACTCGTGACGCATAAATATGCCTCACACAAGACATAAACATGTAAAAAACTGTGGCCTTTTTAACAGTGGTACATGTATGCTGTACATTTTCCTGGTATTAGCACGTATTTATCAATTATTACCAACTTAGGCTGAATGAGATGTGTTTGCTGAGAAAAAAAATATATAAATGAATAAAATATATCATAAAAATAATTAAAACATATTTTTTGACCAAAAATCCGCAAATTTGCAGGGCAGTGAATCCAACCCCCCCCCCCAACAAAATGATTCACAACAAAAGCCCCACAAAAATCCTGAAATGCGGCGATACAGTAATCCCTCGGCACTTCACGTTTTCGCGGCTTCATTGTGTCGCAGTTTTTCAAAAATATACTCATTAATAACGCACGCTGTTTCATGGTTGAATACGGCCTTTTACAGTATTAGTCAAATAATATGCATATTTCAGCAAATGTTACGTATTTTTGCCTAAATTAAGCATTTTCAAGCATAAAAATGGCTAAATGAGGTAAAATGCAAACATAGGGCATTCAGAAGGCGCAATCAAAGATGCTGTGATGATATGTAGCATTCTTCACTGGTCACTGGGTGTCAGTGATCTTACCGTAATGAGACACACAAGCACCAGACTTGATCGCCAAAAACAGGCTTTTATCGAAGGTTTGAATGATCTCACAACAGACACAATAATCCCCTCACACAGGCTGCTGTTGCTCTGCTGCCAAGCAAAAATTCAACTCTGAACCCCCGATCTCACTTCCTGTCCACCCCCACACTCAGCTGCCGTAGCCCCGGAACACACTTACAGCAACACACATAAGCAGGAGTCTTATTTATGTCTTAAATGGCTTATTTTCTCTTATTATGTCACCTATAACGGCTAATAGGAGTGTAAAGGTGATTATAGGGGTGTTATTTCATGTCTACAGGGCACTAATCATGTTTAAAAACTGTATTTAGAAGGTAGTAAACAAGTTTGCTATGTTCCAGTTATAAAAATAATGTCTTGTACAGTATTTGTACTTTATTTATCCCACAGCGGGGAAATTCACTAAATTCACTAGTCTTTATAAGTAAGGAGTCATACTTTTGTCATGGTCGTGTCTGGAACCAATTAACCGCAACAAACGAGGGGGTACCGAACATGCTTTTTCTTAGTAATACGCCAATTTGTACAACTTCCGCGTAGCAACAAGTTTGTGTGCAATCAGATGCTCTTTCTGCATGAAGATTTTGTATTGTGTGTGTTGAAAAGGGAAAGCTCGTCCTCCCTCGCAAAGGAAACTATGACTGCATTAACGCGGGCGCGTGCTCCTTCCAAGCAACGCCGCGTGTGAGCGCATGCCCTTTGGTCCGATACCGCGTCAGGAAAGAAGATGATAAACCGCAAATCAATCTTGCAGCTGGTAACTCCCCCCGCCCACAAAAAGATGAGACTTGCATGCTGGTGACACAAGGGAGATGACGTTTGTTTAGATTGCGATGGTCTACTTTCAAGTTGGTGTTTATGAGCAAGCGAACCGTGACAACCACTTTTGTAAGCACCAGCTGATTCTGTGGGCGTTGTTGACAACATTCCGATCTGTATTTCTGAGAAGATTTGGGATTGGACCCGTAAACGTGAAAAATGCTCTCTGTCTGACAAAGCGGCTCGCAGACAGATAACATTGTCACGCTGTCACTGGCCGCCATCAAGTTTTCAGTCAGTTTCAGGGCGCCCAGACCGTCGTCTCCTGCAGGAATTTAATCTTGTCCCTCCAGGTCAGAGGTAAGGGGCTCCCCCCCTGCACCCATGCAAAGTCCAATAGGTTAACATTCTTACGTCTCTGGCTGCCACGCGCACGCTTAACTCGTACAATCGCTCATTGTTACCTCATTGCAACCAATCCACCTTTTTACTATGAAACTCTGCAGCCTTTTGACCAACTTAGTAGATCTGCCCCAGTGGAACAAACAGTAAAGTATTGAGATGAACGAAAACACAAAAGTGAACCCCCTCCACCTCATTTATATAAACATTTTTACATCATGGCCCGCCACGGGGACTTTGTCTTCCCTGGAACGGTCCAAGAGGAAATAGACGGCGTATTAACTAATATTCAGCATATAATCTTGAGCAGATACGGGAAACGAAGGACACCTGCTATGTATTGACATTTTTCCCTTATTAATACAGTACATTCCACCTGCTTGATATTTACACCCTTACACACACACACACACACACACACACACACACACACACAACATAAACTAGGGGAGTCCAAACTTTTTCCCGTGAGGGCCACATAGTGAAAAATGAAAGGATGCAACGTTGCCACTTTGATATTTTGGAAAGCAACACTTGTATACGCCATGTCTTTCTTATGGTGGAGTCATGAACACTGACCTTAATGAGGCAAGTGAGGCCTGCAGTTCTTTGGATGTTGTTGTGGGGTCTTTTGTGACCTCTTGGAGGAGTCATCACTGCGTTCTTGTGGTCATTTTGGTTGGCCGGCCACTCCTGGGAAGGTTCACCACTGTTCCATGTTTTGGCCATTTGTGGATAATGGCTCCCACTGTGGTTAGCTGGAGTCCCAAAGCTTTAGAAATGGCTTTATAACCTTTTCCACTTGCACTCAGGTGTGATAAACCACAATTAAGTTATGTGCTAACAGGGGGGGCAATGACTTTTTCACACAGGGCCATGTAGGTTTAAAATGTTTTCACCCTAAGTAATAAAAAGTTTCATTTAAAAGCCGCATTTTATGTTCAGTTGTGTTGTCATTGACTAATATTTACATTTGTTGGATGATCTGAAACATTTAAGTGTGACAAACATGCAAAAAAAAATTGTAAAAAACTCAGGAAGGGGCAAACACTTTTCACACCACTGTATGTATGTATATATATATATATATATATTTATTTATTTATTTATTTTTATCTAACACGTAACACAGCAAAGTAAAAATATGAATAAAGCTGGACTTTGTCAAGTTTGGCCTTGAATTGCACACCTTTCAAGTTGTAGAGGTCCACTGAAGGCCCATCTTTTGTTAATTATTCTTTAACTATTCATGTAATATGTTCATGTAATAACATGTATTTATTCATCTATACTGAATGCATTTTTTCATTAAATACGTTGTCATTTTAATTATTTGAAATGTAAAAAAGATGTGGCTATCTTATGTTGCTTTTGTTGGCCGTATCCTAAGAACTGGAGGCAGCGGTGTTGGTGGAAGACGACGGTGAAAGGAGGGCGACCCAACGAGACCGGTTAGTAAAGAAAACACCAGCGTGAAGCGACAGAAGGAGCGAAAGATGGAAGCAAAGAGCAGCTGGAAGAAAAGTGAATGCAGCTGGTCAAAGTGTGTTTTTGGTTGTGTTGTGTAAAAGCTTTAATGCACGCACACACACGCACACACACACAATGCCACACACAAACACACACGGGTCCTGATCACACTTTTGTGTGAAAAACAAACCCAGAGCCAGACTAGAAATAATGAGTTTTGTGTAACAGTACTGTGTGTGTGTGTGTGTGTGTGTGTGTGTGTGTGTGTGTAAAAGTTTTCAGCACACGTGTTTCAGAAGGGAATGGTCTCTGTGACGTGTCATCCACATTGACGCCTGCACAGCTGGCTTTGTGACCTCAATGCAGCGTGCAGGAGAAAGTCTGATCGCTCATTCCTCAAGCATTACTGCCATGTGACACACACACACACACACACACACACACACACACACACACACACACACGCACACACACAAAGTGACCACTGATTGCAACACAATTCAGAAATGTGAAATCTATCTACCATCTGTTACTCCACCTTTTCATTCGTCCTTCCATTCAACTATCCATCCACTCATTTATTTGCTTATTTGTCCATCTGTCCTTTCACATATCCATCTATACTTTACCCCTGGGGTGTCCAAACGTCTTCCAGCAAGGTCCACATAGTGAAAAATGAAAGGATGCAACTTTGCCACTTTGATATTTTGTAAAGCAACACATGTAGACCTGCTAACAAGTTAAATATACGGTGGTGTGAAAAAATGTTTGCCCCCTTCCTGGTTTCTTATTTTTTTGCACGTTTGTCACACTTAAATGTTTCAGATCATCCAACAAATGTAAATATTAGTCAATGACAACACAACTGAACACAGTTTTTGAAAAACTTTTTATTATGGGACAAAAAAATTCCAAACCTACATGGCCCTGTGTGAAAAGGTGATTGCCAGCTGGCCAACCAAAATGACCGCAAGAGCGCTCATCCAAGAGGTCACAAAAGACCCCACAACATCATCCAAAGAACTGCAGGCCTCACTTGCCTCAGTTAAGGTCAGTGTTCATGACTCCACCATAAGAAAGACACTGCACAAAAACGGCCTGCATGGCAGAGTCCCAAGACCAAAACCCCTGCTGAATAAAAAGAACATTAAGGCACATCAAATTTTTGCCAGAAAACATCTTGTTGATCCCCAAGACCTTTGGGAAAATACTCTGTGGTCTGATGAGACAAAAGTTGAACTTTGTGGAAGGTGTGTGTCCCATTACATCTGGCGTAAAAGTAACACCGCATTTCAGAAAAAGAACATCATAGCAACAGTAAAATATGGTGGTGGTAGTGTGATGGTCTGCAGGACCTGGAAGACTTGCTGTGATGAATGGAAGCATGAATTCTGCTGAAGGAGAATGTCCAGCCATCTGTTGGTGACCTCAAGCTGAAAGCAACTTGGGTTCTGCAGCAGGACAATGATCCAAAACACACCAGCAAGTCCACCTCTGAATGGCTGAAGACTTTGGAGTGGTCTAGTCCAAGTCCTGACCTGAATCCTATTGAGATGCTGTGGCATGACCTTAAAAAGGAAAAGCCTCCAATGTGGCTGAATGACAACAATTGTACAAAATTCCTCCCCAGTGCTGGAAGAGACTCATTGCAAGTTATCACAAACGCTTGATTGCAGTTGTTGCTGCTAAGGGGGGCCCAACCACTGATCTGTATGATATATCTGATTAGATCATACGTCGCACGCGCTCGTGCAAGCCGCTGAAGCCAAAGAGACGCTATCTTACCACTCACATCTCGACTGTACAAAGTGTACAAAGCAGATGAAGAGGCTAGCAGAACATCTATATTTTACATTCAAAAGCGGGGAGATTCTCCCATTCCTTCAAGTAACGCAACCTTCGTCCCTTAAAAACCATTTGATACGTTATTCTCTATCTTTTGCTATATTAAATGTACTTTTTCCCTTCCAATTCTCATTGCCTTTGGGACAAAATTCTACTGTGCACCCTGGCTCAGCACTCCCCTATAGCAATGATAGTTTTACTCCTCTAGAAAGAGATTTTCATTTGAACTGCATATCCCATCCCTTTTTTCCACTAAAATCCATGGTCATGATCCTTTACTTTTATTCTTACTTTCATACAATTCACTATGCTCTCGTCTGTACAAAATATGAATCATATAAGAGACAAGTTTTAAAATCATTTCACATTTTGCTGATTTTTTTGTTTGTGTTATGAAATAGA
Source organism: Dunckerocampus dactyliophorus (assembly GCF_027744805.1). Taxonomy (NCBI): domain Eukaryota; kingdom Metazoa; phylum Chordata; class Actinopteri; order Syngnathiformes; family Syngnathidae; genus Dunckerocampus; species Dunckerocampus dactyliophorus. The sequence goes on along the minus strand of NC_072825.1, from coordinate 30,072,016 downwards.
AATAAGCTCTTTTCTGATATTGAAATATATTTGACCAAAAACCACAGGAATAATATGTGATAACCATAATGTGTAAGAACCATAAACACACACACACACACACACACACACACACAGAAAAAAACAACACTGAAACAAAACCATATGCTTTGGGTAAAACAATACGTTGTTAGCAATCTCAAACATACCGCTATGCATGTTCAGTAATATTATTTTCCAGAACATATCATATGAATGAATCCTTTTACGTCAGTCATTCAGCAGCAAATAAAAAATGGTTGTTTATCCAAATGAAGGGTCATGCCGGGTCAATTGTATGCAAACTGGCTTGCTAACTGCACTGTATACAACGCCTGGTAAGCATCATGGAAGCACTGAGATTCTCCCATTCCTTCAAGTAACGCAACCTTCGTCCCTTAAAGAAATACATATATCATGATAGAACAAAAAAGTACGTACATTTCCTCTTAGCTATTATAGAGCTATATAAACGTATCAATTCTGGACATACATTTAATCAGAGGAATTTTACACGATCGAAAATATCTGAGAGATCGACAGTGCAAAACCCTTAAATGATCAATCATAAATCTACATTTCAATCATACTTACAGGTGAAATGTTCGTCCACAGCCTTTGAACTGGCGATTTGTGCAGTTAATAGCTGCACATGCAAGCATCTTAAGGCAACATTTGTGTCCAATCCGAATTAATAAAAGAAGTTCACCACAAATGCAAAAGCTTGTCCGAGAAGTGTTTCTTGTGAGTGGCAATATGGCGGCCGTGTGGCTTCACAAGTCATCGCCAATGAGCTATCCAGATATATAATACAGATCAGTACAACCACTTATTAGCTTTAGGGGGAAATCACTTTTTCACACAGGGCCATGTAGCTTTGGATTTTATTCTCCCTTAATAATAAAAAGTTTCATTTAAAAACTGCATTTTGTGTTGAGTTGTGTTGTCATTGACTAATATTAACATTTGTTTGATGATCTGAAACATTTAATTGAGACAAACATGGAAAAACTAAGAAATCAGGAAGGTGGCAAACACTTTTTCACACCACTGTATATTTTCCCTCACCGATCCGTCCATGCATTCACCTGTCCATCCGCCCATGCATTCACCTGTCCATCTGTCTATGGATCTGTGCATCATCTATCCATTCACCTATCATCAATATTACGGTATATTCACTACAGGCTAGTGATCCAAAAGCTAAAGTATCATTTGTGCGTTTTTTTTCTTGCAATTTGCCAACTCACCCTGTCCTTTCTCTGTTATACACATATTTCTCTGAGAACACGCTGGCAACAAGTGGCCACACACACACACACACACACACACACACCCACACACACACGTGATGCAATGAAGAAACAGAATCAAAGGCTAAAGTTTCATGATCAATCACTTTTTGTTGTATGCGTGTGAATGCATTGTTTGTCCTCCGAGGGAAACACCACAGGCCCGGCCGTGACCCCCGCCGCAGGAAGTCAGGAGTGGTCTTAGGGAAAGACATCATCTATCAGCAACAAAAGCTGAGCAGCAGTGAAGGATGCTGCCCTTTGCCTCTGGAACTGAGACACTGATATACTGTCCCACTCAGGGACCCCAGAAGATACCAGGCACAAAACAACCAAACGGCACAAGGACATGTTTGGTAAAAAATAAGATCAGCCTGCGAACTGAAAAGACTGAAAGCGGAACTCCGCCTGCGTTCCCAATGTTCCGGAGCCTTCCGCATAACAAGTCAACATTGTTTTCTCCACACCAAAGTGATTTAATGCTCTTCTTCCATGGCTCCTCCGTGCACATAGAAGCTCTTTCATGTGCACTTCTGCCTCAAACGTAGAATAGCGCAAGAATGCAGTCACTCTCTGGTTTGTAAACTCGTGTTTTTCCACATTGTTGTTCCAACATGCTGGTTTTCTACAACCCTGGGGGGGTCAGGGTTAGAGTCAGCTTGGTAGTCATGAGGTGGTCACGCCCTCAAGCATGTCCTGCATTGCATTATTTATAAATAAAGAACATCCTGTTGTGATAAACAGGACCCTCTACTAGCAACTGAGACCAGAAAAACATGGGTCATGTTGTAGTTTCCATTAGTTAGCTGTCATACTGGAACATATTTTTACTGACCCTGGTCTTAAGTACAGTCCAACCCATTTAGACATCCCTCCACTGGGTGACCCAAGTCGACATTAGTGGTTGTTGAAAGAACCGGACGTAGCCGTAGCATGCACACTGATTTACTTGGGACTTTGGAATGAGTGATTACTGACACCTAGTGGCCAATGTAGAATACTACATTCACAATTAGAATGTGTTTTTCTGCCTTGTATTTGTATTTTAGTTCATTTAGTTAGTTAGTTCATTTCGCCATTTTTATGCTTGAAAACGCTTAACTCAATCAATCAAGGCAACCCATTCAGTAGCAGCCATTTTAGCCGAGTTTGACTGATCTTTCAAGGCCCACAGAATATTGTGTTGTATTGTTATATAAACATGGAACCTACCAAAAAGGAACATTAGACTCTCGTCTTTCATCAGAAAAAAAGTTACTTCCTACCTTTTTCCGTTCTTTAGTAATCAGCAGTAGAACATAGGTAAGTTTCAGGAAAATATCAGTTCCCAACTAAAAAAGGGAGAGAACCAGCTTTTTGTGAAAAGATACATTTCAAGCATAACTTTCACTTTGACGCAATTTTTTTTTTTGCTTTTGTGACAGCTCAAATATCTAAACAACTATACCAACATAAACACCACAAAAATGGGTTGTTTTACATCAAAATAATTTATTTACAAATATAAAACCATAAACTATTTACAATTTTCACATTTTAACTGTGTGTGTGCACGCGTGTGCGTGCATTAAAACTTCTGCACAATACATTCCTCCACGTTCTTCCACTTCCTCCGTGCTGTCACATATGTTGTTTCCATTCAAATTCACATGCCGACCTCTTATCAAATGCACTTCTGCCGCCTTGTGGCCGTTTTTATGGCGTAAAACTGCTGTAAAAGTGACATCCATTCGTGTGCAGTTGCATCATCACCTCTTTTTGCCCAAACATAAAAGACGTATAAATATGTTTTTGGAATCGGGCGTTCGGGATTATAAAAACCTATAAATATGTCTTTGGTATTGAAATACTTAAGTAGGCATCCCTGGGATTGGCTGACTCACGTCAACATTAGCGGTTGTTGACAGAACCGGAAATAGCAATAGCATGCACAGTTACGTATTTACTTGTGACATAAAGAGAATAAGTGATAATTACTGACACCTAGTGGCCAGTGTAGAATACTACATTCACAATTAGAATGCTTCTTCTGCCTTGTATTTGTAGTTTAGTTTTTATGCTTGAAAATGCTTAATTTAGGCCAAGAAGAAGTATAGGAAGTACAGTATATATCGCGATCATTTATTACTTAACTCATTTTTGTCAAACCCTAATAAGAGTGAGGGCGCGATACTCAAACCGCAATGTAGAGAGGACCGACTGTATTTTCAGATTAGGACTGTGGATTATTTCATAATATTATCAGATTTTACTTACTTTCTTCTTCATAGTCGGCAAAAGAATCAGTGTCACACAAACTATCCTCACGATAATCACGGTTTGTTTTGGAGCTCGTCATGTATGTTGCGTCAATGTCATGTGTCATTTTTGAAATGAATCGTCCTCGTACGACGCCAAGTTGATGAAACCCACCAACTTTGAAATGAATGTTTGGAAAAAACAATAGCAAAATGAAAGTACTCACTTAATAAAACATTTTTGTTACACTGCTGTCATAGATAAATAAACAAAAATAAAATGCGAGTGACATAAAGTTAGGATTTGGACCCGCCCCTTCCGAACCGCTGCCATCTTGGCTGCGACGTCAGGACGTTGCGCTCCGGGATCCAGAATCAAATACATGCAGCCATGAACTCACAGCAAAGCCAAGAAAGTGACATATTCACAACAACAACACAATAATAACATTCCTTAATATTGTGTTGTGATGACTATGATACAACACATACATACACAAAATTGGCCACAAGTATGTTTTTTGTATGTCAGTAATTGCACCAGTGAGCAGCGATGTTGCTTATCTAGCCCTGGCATGAAAACCCATGCTATTGTTCTAAGACTCCTAGAATGGATCTAATAAAAAATATTGAATTCAAGAAATAACTCATGACAAAACAGTAATACATTACATCAAGAATCACGTCTTCAGTGAAGATAAACTTAACCTTAAACGTTCCTTTATCCCTTTCATTCATGATTTGTACGGATTCAGAATTGTTTTATGCATGTAAAACTACAAAAAGGTGTTTGGTGTTACCATTTTTGAGTCAACAGCTGATGACTTCCGGCTCCGGGTGCCATTTTGTTAGCAAGCTAGCTTCCTTGTTAGACTCTCAGGACGTTTTGTGATAAAAATACATCGAAAACACAGTTGGTCTCTGGCAGTGTATACATAACGCGACTAGACGCTCGCTGTATTGTACGCTAACCGGAAAATGTAAGCAAACCATGGGAACATTTCTCACGTCAACTGAAAAACACGCAAACCCAGGTCGCCCTGCATGTTCATACACAAAGCAACAATGATTGGTTGGTTTCTACGTCCACTCTTTGTGCATCTTTCAGTTACAGTCACATGTCAATCACTGAATAATTGATTGTAAATTATACAGTACTTGTAACAAGACGGCGTGCACTACTTGGCTGTGACCAGCAGAGGCACTGTTGATTAAGTCTAGATAGTTTGCTGTTGAAAAAGCAATATGGTGTCATCAGTTACAGGCGTTCAGTTGTATTTTTTTCTGCCATCTACATTAGTGAAAAATATTGGCAAAAATATCAATGAATCTAATTATTTAATTCAAATATTCTATCTTTGGCTTTAAGAAAATGGGCACACTATGCCATTCCAGAAGCTCTGCACCCCAATTGATTAAAGACACATGTTGGGACTTCTGCTATATTTCACGAGCACTAAGTTTGCTTTGAACTCCCCCGAGTACCATTCGATTTTTGTACATAAAAGGTGACTTTGAAAGAAATATTTGCCCAGCCCGTAATGATCAGAGGCGGGTGTTCTTTTGTAGAGTAGCAGACACACAACACTTGTTAACATCCGAAAAGCAAAGAATGAGAACATGTGCACGAGTGTTGCATGCGTGCTGCAACCCATTCGAGAGAGTTTTATTAAAAAGCGGGCTGGTAATAATATGTTTCCTGTGTAACAACGCCCCAATTATGACATCATGGTTAGACAGAAGCCAGGTGAGCGTGCCTGGTAGCGTCAGTAGCGTGTTATGTCTGCACGAGCGCGTGTTGACATGCATCTTCCACTTAGGTGGGCTTCTTGCAACGTCTCAGTGATAGCATGTAAACATTTACTATGAAGAGGAGGCTCCAGCAGGATCTGCATCCTTTTTTTTTTGTTTTTTTTTACGAGTGTTGAAATGACATGTCTGCTTCTTCTGGCGGTTTCTTCTCAAATTCCACCTTTCCCCTTCCCTGTCCGACACACACTTTTCCATGAATCACTTTTTTCTTCTGGCACATCCTTGCATACTGCTGCAACTGACCTGCTCCCCCGTTGTTTGATTCCCCACAAAGCAACGTGTCTACAGAGGACTCTGTCCCAGTCCATCCCTCCAAGCATCCATTGTCACACTACTCAATCCACCTTCAAGGGCATTAGAAAGAACCCTATTCATTTGAAATAATGCCCAACACAAAAGAGTTCAGGTTACGGAGATCAAAGGTCAAATGGCTATACGCTTCGGCTCTGTTTTTAGGAGGTACAGTCTTCAAATTTCACGTTTTCAGTCAGAAGAAAACAACCTTTATGTTAACTATAGTATTTTGTCACTATATTAAATGGTGCCACAATAGTGTATTGGAAGTGTGCTGTCCAAAATAATGGAATTTAGACATAAATAAACAAAAAAATATAGAAGTGCATGGCTCAGATCAAGGGTACCCAAGTGTTACATTTTGGGTCAAATGTCAAACTGGTGGATAGACCTTGGTAATGTTATAAACACAAACTTCAAACATTGCAAAACACACACCCAACATACCAGAGCTGGAGACATCTTCCATTTCCCATAGCAACCCTCCCAAGTTCACTCTTTCTTCAATGTAATGCACATACTGTAAGTCCGTGTCCACTTTATGCTGTTATCTCTGCATAGGTTTGACTTTTGTTAGAAAAGTAACTTATATTTGAGAGAGTATCATAAAGTAAATAAAAACAAGTGACAAATCTAGATCATGAGTTAAAGCTCTGAAAATATGGCAAAGAAAAATGGACCTTCAGTCGTTCCCATGCCATTGTTGTATCAGTGAAAAGACTACAAATCCCATCAGCGTTCTTAAGACTGAAATGACATCAACTTTGACCTATCAACTCCACAATACAAGCTAATCATTGCAGCACTGTGGCAACATGAGCCAGGATTCAGTGAATCAGTGAGTGATCGGTTCTTGAATTATCATGCTAAAGACCTAAAATTATAAGGCCATCTTTGACCTCCCATGAGGGACACGCCGATCACTTCCGGGTTAAATACGAAGCAATTTATCAACGAACACGCTAGAATTTATTTGGTTCGGATAAATGTCAACGACATATAATACGACGGATAAAAGTAAGTAAAATCCGACTGGTAATGATGAATAATTTTGCCCACTTTGTGTGTTTTTTTACCTACGAGAGGTAAAAACAATGGCTGTCAAAACGAGTTACACTGCTCGATAAACACAACATTTGTAACTCACCCGATGAAAAAAATCATTTCAAAGTGCATAAAGATCTTCTCCAATATATAAAAATGAAAAAATCTTACCTTAGACTTGACAATAGTTGTTAAACCGCCGATTGCTCGTCGAATTGAATGATGCTGCTTGATGCTGCCGAGGTCGTGACTGAACGTACATTACGCTAACACAAAATGGCTGACACGGTGAAACATTCCCCTGCTGAACGCGTATTTGGCAAATAACCGGCGGAAGGACAAGTTTTGTTTGGCCCAAGAAGGCACTTTTTATTTTCTAATTCAATATTTACTAGCAATACACAATTTACGCTGTGAGCTCGAAGTGTACGTACATTACTGGCCTGACACGAAATTTAGGTGTGTTAGACTTTTGTTCAAATAATCTTATTTTACTCTTTTATACACAAACAATCACTTTAGTTGCAGAGTTGAGTAATTATTCCATGAATATATACCATTGTAATCATCATGGGGTTTGTTTTTCCATGGAATTATGCTCTTCAAAATTTTCATCGGCAGGCGGACACGAAGGTAATGTACTTTTCACTCATGGTTACACGACAGTTATTTTTTTTTTACACTGAGAATATTTGAATAAAACACATTAGAAACCAATTTCAGACATCATTCTTTAATTCTAAGGAGAAATCATGACAAAATTATCACAGAAAATATTGTTAATTTCACAACAAAAGTAGACATGCTTTACATGTAACATTTCAATGTCCAAATATTGACACTTTTTTACAACATTAATTTATGGTTTGGTAAGCTTCCTCACTCTATAAACGTCAGCGTGATAGGGATAGTACACATTGTTAGAACAGCAATTTCAAATACTACTCAAGTGAAGTTGAAGACAGCAAAGGGTACCCTTGATCTGAGCCATGCACATAAATAAACAAAAATACAATACGAGTGACATAAAGTTAGGATTTTTATCCCACCCCTGACCCCCACAGCAAGTTTTCTGAACCGCTGCCAATAACATTTCCTGATACTGTGTTGTGATGAGAACACATACACACAAAATTGTCAGTAATTGCACCAGTGAGCAGCGATGACTGCTTATCTAGCCCTGGCATGAAAACCCATGCTATTACCGTAAATCACGGTGTATAAACCGCGCTCGCTTTCCACCGGTAAGACGCCAAAAATCGGGGTGCGGTTTATACACGATGACAAGTCTGTGACCAGACAGAAATTGACCAGAAGCAGACTTTAGAATAGCCATCTGTGGGTCAGACAGTTGCTTTGACTTTAGCGCCCTCTGCTGTACAGTTGCTAAAAGTGCAATTCCTTTTTCACTTATCTGACTGCTGTGTGTCTGCATTTTCACACAGTGAAACCATCTATATACACTGAAGCTAACCTAAGCTTCCAATGTAAAATACAATACAACGTTGGAGTTTTTCAAATTCACACTGAAGCAATGCAGTGTTATGTACAATACATGGATAGCTGATGCGCATGCGCAGAACTCCGCTCGCGTCACCGCTCGCGTCACCGCTAAACCAACATTAGCTACCGTTAAATCAAGGCTAAAGCTAAAGCAGCTATAGCTACAATGCAACGGCGATCTTTGACAGCAGCATTCAAACTCTCCGTCTGCCGGTATGCAGAAGACTTGGGGAACGGGGCAGCAGGACGGCAGCACCGTGTGGACGAGTCAGTCTTCCGGCGTTGGAGAGCGGACATCATCGGCAAGTTGACGGCAAACTTTTCTTACATGAACTCCATTGCAGATGAATTGATGGACGGCAGATTTCTCCTTTCTTCTTCTTTTTGAAATTGCTTAGTACCTTGATTTGAGATGAAAGAGTTGGCAAGTATTTATGTAATAAAAACAAAATTTTCCCCGCCGTGAGCCTGAAAATGGGGGTGCGGTTTATACACGGGTGCGGTTTATACACCCCGTGATTTACGGTATTCTAAAATTGAATGGATCTAATCAAAAAATATTGAATTCAAGAAGTAACTCAAGACAAAACAGAAAGATGGTGTCCGTGTTGTGTCTCACTGCCACATTGTGTCTTTGGGAACGCTCACATCAAGAATCACGTCTTCAGTGAAGGTAAACGACCCGGAACATATGGGAAGGACAGCTGGCATTGGCTCTGGCCACCCACATTGTGGTAGAAAATGGATGGATGGATTAATATGCGTAAAATGTAATATTTTGAAGGTTGTTTTTCACACTGTGATTCCTGTCATGTTTTATTTTAAAATGTAAGCGAAGAAAAATTTCAAATTAAATTTTATCGTGTTAAGAAATGCGCGAGAACCAGATGCAGTCATCAAAAGAGCCACATCTGGCTCCCGAGCCGTAGGATCTCTACCCCTGCCCTACCGGGAACATGCCGTTTTGTGTGTCTGTAGCTTTAATGCTAATGAGCTGTGTTTGTCCACGCCTATTCCCACTTTTGACATATACAGTGCACGTAATGTCACAGATGCCAAATATCACATACAACGTAGTAACATGAAGGCGTGGGACAGGAGGACACCAACGTCAGCAACACCAGCGTAGCGTCTTGGAGAAATGTCAGACTTGGAAATGAACAAAAGCAACCACAGCTTTAAGTAAATCCCCTGGCATGGATGGATGGATACCCAGCAGAGTGGTACAAGCTGATGAGAGTCACTCCCTCCTCTGCTTAAAGAATGTTTTCATAATACAATCAAGGGTGGTGCTTGGCTACCCTCAAGGAAGGAAGCTTTATTTCTGTAATTCACAAAGACGGACAGAAGAAAGTAGATTGCAAATCATACTGACCCGGTATCAGTGCTCGGAAGAGTTGCCAACCAATTTTGTGCTGTTTCCTTTGTCAAATCAGGAGACTTTGCATCATTTAACAGATGTTCCACACTGCTTTAAACAACGTTTTTTCCACCTATTTCTCCACACAGCTAAACGTTCTCATTGACATTCTTCTTCATTTATACCTCAAACTGCACCACAACCTTCACCCTGCCACCGACTACGACTACCACCGATTCTCCCCAAACAGAACCCCCTTTCACTGCTACTTCCCTGCGTCACCTACTTATACTCTGACACTCAACACACACACACACACACACACACACACCCCATTTCCTCTGTCCCGGTCTATTTCTTCCACGTAACATTAAAAGCACACGTGCACGCTACACAATCGGACTTGTGTTGAGGCCTCAGGCGTGCTGTGTTATGACACACGCACACCTAGGAGATAAGAAGAAGTGTCACTCTCACTTTGGCTCACTCCTTTAATCACACAAACACAAGCCTGGCCGAAATAATTGGCCATGACGTGTGTGCATGTCATTAATATGGATGCTGTGGGAGACAACATTTGAGCAAAAAAACATCAAAAAGCAGAACCAATATGGTTAGAAATACTGTATATTATTTTTGTGTGTTTTTTATGTCACAAGCAAAACGAAGCCACCTGTGAGTGCTCTTAGGTGGGGCGGCGCACAGCAGGACCCACTGCTCGTTGAGACGAGCGATACATTCGTCCCTTGCTGTATCACTGTTCGAATATCACTCTCTCACTATATCGTGTTTAAAAAAAAAAAAGAATAAAAGACAGCTGTTTTGTGTTTGACTACGGCTTGTTATTAGCATGGAGACCAGCCACTGAGCCAGCAGAGACCAGCCGACATACCATGGCAGAGATCGAGTGAAAAAAAAGTTCTCCTCTCATTCTGTGTGGATGTGGTAATTTTTTGGCTTCTTTGTCCTTCTTCCCCACTTCGTTTGAAACACTAAGTACATTGGAGCGGCTATCTAGTTAGCTCAGCAGCTTGCTTTGCCAGCAGCTGCCGTCTCTTATGTCCCTGCAGTGATACCGTAGCCTGCGCAATGTGATGTAAACAAAGAGTAACAGGAATGTAGAAGTGACTACTGGGGTGTTATTTCATGTCTAACATCATGAACAGATTTTGTTTTCTCCAACTACAAAAATATTCAGTTTTTTTTTAATTGAATCCTACTTCTCGGAAATTCACTTATCACCGTCAAGTCTGGAACCAGTTAACGGGGTGTGGTGAATCTCGTCACTAGCCGGCTCGTAGCTAGCTGGTGTGGTTGGGCGAGGTGTCAGTACGCCAACATAGTTCGATTGGCGTAACAATGTTCATAATAATAATAATAATAATAATAACAATGTGGCTCTAGTTTGGTTCATATGCACGTCACATTATATGCAAGTGGAGCGTTGTTGGCACTTCTTTGAGGTTTTTTCAGAAGGCCTTATGGGCAGAATAAGTGTTTCCCATTACATGCATTCTTAGATGCCTCTTTTTTATCTGTTTTTATATCTTTAGAATGTACAGAAACGAGAGAGACGTGTGTTCATGTCTCACATAAGGATTGTGGATGATCTGTAAAATTGACAAAAAAAGTGCACTTTTCCTTCAAGCGGGCACGGCGGAGCAGGACTTGAGTTGGTCCTCTTAGACAGGTTGTGGACATAAGCGGGTTCTACTGTATAATGTTGATTAGCAGGAAGCATTGCTAGACTGTTAGAGAAATGTAGCACTATTTCCTAACTCTTTGTTTCAGGTTCATAAAAGTCTGAGCTGAATGAAGGGTGATCCAGGAGTGGACTGCTGCTGGAACAAGTGCGGCTTAAGCACAGGCTAAAGTCGTCTAAATACAGCATGTAAGGCGTCACAGGACAGCTATTAGCGCTGTTGGCACACAGGCGTAGGAGACTAAATCTGTTTCCCAGTGGGGCGCGTCGCGTAGGAGAGCAGGAGGATAAAAGCGCGAGAGAGAGCTGCTGAAGTATCTTAACAGGGAAAAGTCAAGAGCCTGACAGTGCCAGCCCGGCGCCCTCCCCTCCAAACTCAAGAGCTGACTTCCACTAGGTGATGAGTAGCCGCAAGAGCTGAAACGTGCATGCGAGACTTATCTCCACCACTGCTGTGCTTCTCCACGACTATTTTTGTACCGTGATCAAACCTCTACATATCACTTTCCTGCTCTTTATTACATTTGTGCACAACATGCCACATTAGTCACAGACATGATCGATTCCCATGGCAGTGGAGGAGGAATTATACTTTCTAGAACTGCTTCTAGTGGACACGAGCCTGACGGGAACGCATTGCTCTTCATAACTGAATTACATTTACAAGAAAAAGCTTTGTAATCGTAGACTTGCATTTAAAAATAAATATGTGTTGGACATGGTAGAAGCAGGGGTCTCAAATTTTGTGGCCCCCTACTTGATATAAAAGGTTAGTGTTAGTGCATCCTGGGCGTTTTATACTAATATTAAAGTGCTTTAGCATTACCATTAGCAGCAACAACTGCAATCAAGCGTTTGTGATAACTTGCAATGAGTCTCTTACAGCACTGGGGAGGAATTTTGCACAATTGTTGTCATTCAGCCACATTGGAGGCTTTTCCTTTTTAAGGTCATGCCACAGCATCTCAATAGGATTCAGGTCAGGACTTGGACTAGACCACTCCAAAGTCTTCAGCCATTCAGAGGTGGACTTGCTGGTGTGTTTTGGGTCATTGTCCTGCTGCAGAACCCAAGTTGCTTTCAGCTTGAGGTCACCAACAGATGGCCGGACATTCTCCTTCAGCAGAATTCATGCTTCCATTCATCACAGCAAGTCTTCCAGGTCCTGAAGACCATCACACTACCACCACTATATTTTACTGTTGATATGATGTTCTTTTTCTGAAATGCGGTGTTACTTTTACGCCAGATGTAATGGGACACACACCTTCCAAAAAGTTAAACTTTTTTCTCATCAGACCACAGAGTATTTTCCCAAATGTCTTGGGGATCATCAAGATGTTTTCTGGTGAAATTGAGACGAGCCTTAAAGTTCTTTTCGTTCAGCAGTGGTTTTGGTCTTGGAACTCTGCCATGCAGGCCGTTTTTGCCCAGTGTCTTTCTTATGGTGGAGTCATGAACACTGACCTTAACTGAGGCAAGTGAGGTCTGCAGTTCTTTGGATGTTGTTGTGGGGTCTTTTGTGACCTCTCGGATTAGTCGTCTGCGCTCTTGGGGTCATTTTGGTTGGCCGGTCACTCCTGGGAAGGTTCACCACTGTTGCATGTTTTGGCCATTTGTGGATAATGGCTCTCACTGTGGTTGGCTGGAGTCCCAAAGCTTTAGAAATGACTTTATAACCTTTTCCACACTGATAGATCTCTATTCATCTCACTTAAGTTATGTTTTAATGGGGGGGTCAATCACTTTTTCACACAGGTCCATGTAGGTTTGGATTTTATTCTCTCTTAATAATAAAAAACTGCATTTTGTGTTGAGTTGTGATGTCATTGACTAATATTTACATTTGTTTGATGATCTGAAACATTTACTAAGTGTGACAGGCAAAAAAAATAACCAATCAGGAAGGGGGCACATACTTTTTCACACCACTATGTGTTCATGTTGCAACTTAAGGATTGTGTATGATGGCCGTTTTTGCCCAGTGTCTTTCTTATGGTGGAGTCATGAACACTGACCTTAACTGAGGCAAGTGAGGCCTGCAGTTCTTTGGATGTTGTTGTAGGGTCTTTTGTGACCTCTCGGTTACAAAAGACTTGTGCAGGTTCACGGCCAAGACCAGGGATCTCAAAAAGGTTGATGACCACTGTCTTTCATCATCATTCATGACTGGTGAGTACCTATCCTATACATTGTATACTTTAAATCAGGGTGTGTACAAACTATTTCCACCGAGGGTCGCATATGGACAAGTTAGGTTGTAGTAGCCATTTTGTTACTTTTTATTTTGTAAAAAAAGGCTAAAAAAAAGAAGTTTTATATGTCATGTGTTAGCTTTGTTCTTTGGTGACAAAGCACGTATTACACTTTCTTGCTTTTTTTCCCCATTGTTGCTGTTTTTTTTGTTTAATTTAATTTATAGAATGTGCTATGGGCCAATAAAAAATGAACTGTGTGTTGTAAATGGCCCCCAGGCCATAGTTTGGACACCACTGCTTTAAATTAATTTGGCATATTGAAAAGAGAAAGGGAGGGTTCTGGAGACCCTTACTGCAGGTGTTGAGCCACAATCGGAGGAGAACGTTAACGGCAAGCTAGCAGGAGGGTTTGGAGGGGAGTGGAGTGAGCTGTGTGTCAAAAATCTACATTTTTACGGGAATCTCAATCGTTTTCACCATTCACTGGTGGTCCCGGAAGGTACCCCCTATGAATGTACCCCCGTAATATAATGGTAGTGGAAATAGCAGGTTTGCATGTCTGACAAAAGGTTACATTTCACCTCAGCTTCTGTGCTCTTGAGCTAAATATCGTTCAAACATCCAGTCAACATCCTCAAAACTATTACTGGACATCTTTTTGTCCTCGCTGAATGTCACTTTTAATTGCGGGAAATCAAGCGTGGCATTCTTGTCTCGGCGAAACCGACCGGGAGTTACGGCGAGGTCAACTCGGCATTGCGACCCGTGTGTAGAGTCGGACAGCCGACCCTTTTTACAGCGCCAGCATCACTTCCACCCCACAAAAGTACATGGCAATGTGTACCATCACTGCAAAGCACACACACACACACACACACACACACACACACACACACACACACACACACCCCCACACACACCCCCACACACACGTGAGGGTGGTGGAGGTTCCATTCCAATGCTCATGGATAACTGGCTAGTGTTGGAGCCAGGCAATGATCAACCTTCCAAAACACTCTGTGACCTTCATGTTCCCTTCATTGCCTTCAACTTTCAACACACTGCCTTCATAAAAGTTCATTAATCATGACAGTGGGACACACACACACGCACGCCGTGGTGAAAGCCCAGTTTAGCATTTTTCCAATGTGGACCAGCCAAATTGTCCTCCCAAAGTGAAATGTCCTTACAAGGAAGGTGGCACCACATGAGCTGTGCTGCACAAAACAGCACAGAACGACAAAACACACACGCGCACACACACACACACACACATGCGCACACACACACACACAGTTTAATGAGCCCATGGAAGTATTTTTCGTGTATGGACCAACCAAAATGTCCTCAGGAACACAAATGTCCTCACAAGGAAGGTATCGAGATTTGCGTGTATAGGTGAACAAAAATGAAAAACAATTAGCGCCTAAGACTCACAATTACGAGAGCACCTGAACGCCTCATAGCACAGAGCACATGGTCGTAGCAGGAAGAAGGAAGGAGACACAGCATGAAGTTGTTCATTGCTCTGTGTGAGTTTTATGAATAAGTCAGTGAGTTTGATGATTATGTTGTGTATTAAGGGTGTTTCATCTTGAAGGTTTAGCTGATACTGGCAGTCTAATCCCCACACGGTGAAAACCTGTCAATGTATGTGCGTGAGAGTGGAGATTCCCCTGCAAATGAGGCTTTATCGCTGCCTGTACATTTTTGTACTTTGGATGCTGCTTTATCATGTTTGTTAATCGTTTCAATTTGGCATCAAATTAATATGCAGATTTCAATCAAAGCGATTGCAAATGTACAAAAGTGAAGCTGAAGGTCAACCCATTCAGAGGGAAGGATCCCAACATCCGGCTGAAATAAAAGATACGTCGGACCAATAAAAATATCTGACGGGGGACGCCACTGTAAAAAGTTTTAGGAACCACTGCAGTAGGACGCACACGCATACGCACGCACACACACACACACACACATACACACACACTATATTCCTTTACTTTCCCCTTACCTGTGAGAAGCACCTGCGATATTCCTTCTCTGGCCCAGGGCATCTGAAGTCTGGTGGTGGTGTCCTCGCTCCTCCAGTGGCACGCGTGTCCCCCCCATGATGTCCTCCGTGGGGGTCCTGGAGTGGGTACACATTGGCAGGTTGCGGGGGCTGGTGACCGAAGCCCGGCTGAGGTGCCCTCTCCCTGTGTGAGAGCTGGTACCGAGAGGGGGAGTAGGGGAAAGCGGCAGCGGAGCGCCAATCAAACGCGCGGCGAAAACTGGTTGAGGAGGAGAGAGGCGGGAAGTGGGGAGGAGCCGGGAATCTGGTCCTCCTGTGTGAGTGTGGCTTTGCTGTAGTGGCGGCTGCGGTGGTAGTGGTTGCAGGCTCATCGTCATCCACCTCCTCCGCCCCCTTAAAGGTCTTGTCGTCGTCAAGTTCAGGTGCAGCTGAAGCCAAAATGGCGTCCGTGCTGTTGACAGTGTGTCGAGCCTGTCGACTGGGCCGGTGCAACGGCAGAGAGAAGGGCACCTTACCATACCCAAACTGGCCTGGGTGGATGGATGAAGACCTGCAAGGGAAGACAAAATGATTATGAGCACAGTGGAGCGTGTGGTTAGCACGTCTGCCTCACAGCAAGGCAGTTCAGGGTTTGAGCCTCTTGAACATGCATGCTAAGCTAACTGGACATTGTCCATAGGTTTAAATGTGTTTTTGTCTATTTGTGTCCTGTCATTACCGTATTTTCCAGACTATAAGTTGCTCTGGAGTCGCACCAGCCAAAAATGCACAATGAAGAAGAAAAAAATAAGTCGCTTCGGAGTATAAGTCGCAGGACCAGCCAAACCATGAAAAAAATTAGTAGTCCGGAAATACGGAATAGGGCAGAGGTGGAACCCGTTTATGTTGACCCCCATCAGACTGGCTGACTAATGTCGACATAAGCGGCTGTCGACATAATTGAAACTAGCCATTGCTGACATATTTATTTGTACAGTTGATTGGTGCCGATTGTGGTTCCGCAAAGTTGGATTCCTTATTTATGGAATGGAATATTTTCTTCCAGCATAAAACACCTGTTTGCAACCTTCTACGTATGTTTTTTTAACATTATTAGAGCCCTGTAGACATGACATAACACCCCTATAGTCACCTTGACACTCCTACTACCTAATATCCCTAATATCGTCGACAATATCAGGAAGTTAGCCATTTAAGATATAAATGAGACTTGTGCTCGTGTGTGTTGCTGTGAATGTGTTCCAGTGCTAGGGGAGCTGAGCGGTGAGCGGACAGGAAATGACGTCGAGGATTCAGAGTTGAGTTTTAGCTTTGCGTGTTTTACGGCTGCAACAGAAGCCCGTGTTTTTATTCGGGGTTATTGTGCCTGTTGTGAGATCATTCAAACCTGCAATAAAAGCCTGTTGTTCCGACAATCGTGTGTCTCACCCAAAATTTGAGTAAGATTGCTGAAACCTAGTGACAAGGGGAGAATGCTACGTATCATAACGTCTTTGAATGCATCTTCTGAATGCGTGAATGCTATTTTTTGATACACTGTATTCAACCACAAAACAGCATGATTTATTAATTCACATATTTTTGAAAAACGGTGATAGAACAAAGCCGTGAAATTCAAACCATGAAGTGGTGAGGGATTACTGTGCATCGGTATTCACAGCGCTTCACTTTTCCCACATTTTGTTATGTCACAGCCGTATTCCAAAATGGAATCAATTCTTTTTTTCCCCTCAAAATTCTCCCCGAAACACCTCCTAATGACAATATGAAAAAACATTGTAATTGTGCTGCTCAGCAAAGCTGGCAATACTTATGCACATACGATTTCTTTGTTTTTATTTGTAATTCATTTGCAAACATTTAAAAAATATAATGTATGTTGACATAATGGGGTGTTTGTATTTTGAGGGAAAAATGTATTTATTTATGTATTTATTGTTATTTCGTTCTTGGATTTTTAAGATATTTTATCACGTTAGTTACCAGAGCTGCTCTAATTTCATGATATGTCTTGACTACAATGACAATAAAGCTTTCATACATGCACAAATCTTTCTTCCGGTGGCCAATAATGACGAAGTTCAGAGTAGTACAGCACATGTTGACATGAACTGACCGGTTTTCCAAAGAAACTGGAGCTCACCTTTTATGTGGACGTCTACTTAAGCATGCACTTTTTCACTCATTCAATGCCAGCCATTTTTCAAAAGCCGGCCATTTGAGACTATTTTGACTGATCTTTCAAGGCACACAGAATATTGTGTTGCATGGTTATATAAACATGGAACCTACCAACAGAAACATTACACTCCCGTCTTTCATCACCAAAAAAAGTTAGTTTGCACTTTGCTCTTTCCATTCTTTAGTAATCAGCAGTAGAACATAGGTAAGTTTCAGGAAAATATCAGTTCCCGACTAGAAAAGCTTTATTTCAAGAATAACTTTCACTTTGATGCAAATATTTTTTGCTATTGTGACAGCTCAAATATCTAAACAACTAATACCAACATAAACAACACAAAAAGGGGTTGTTTTACGTCAAAATAACAATTTGTGTACAAATGCAACACCGTGAAGTATTTACAATTTGGAACTGAACTGTGTGCGTGTGTGTGCATGCGTGCGCACGCGTGCACGTGCATTAGAATTTCCCTACAATGCATAATCTGCACGCTACACTCCCCCGCGCTCTCTCACTTCCTCCTTCCTGTCATGTGTGATGTGTCCGTTCACATGATCCATGCCGAGCTCTTATCAAATACACTTCTGCCACCTTGTGGCCATTTTTAAGACTGCCCTGGGAGTTAAATCCAAGACGTATAAATACGTTGTTGGGATCTGACGTACAAATGAAGCCATGTGAACTTATTTTACAAAGTGAACGTTCAAAAGAATTCTCTCCTCACTGGTCTTTGCAGGGATTTTTTTTTCTCCTAGCATATTAATTCTTTTCTAGGTTCAGACAAGGAAATAAATGTGCGTCCTCCCATTCATTCCAAAGTGCTGATGCACTGATGCAAGCGATGCAAATCTCATTTCCTGTGTGTCACTTGTGCAGACAAACCTCAGGGTAGTTGGCGAAACACAATGTCATATCTTCCATTAACGATGAATCAGTGCTTCTTGTGTCGAAATGATCTCCTTGAACAACATCTCTCCGGCTAATACGGGGAAGATGAGCAAAGAGGAACAGGGCCTGCGGTCAGCGTACCTCACGAGAGGTCAGTTCAGCAATTATTAAAAAGACGGAGTCATTAATCTAAGTTTTGCTTTTTCTTTGGCTTTTTTGCACTATAAAAGGGGTGCTAAGAGAAGACTATACAGTAAACAGGAAGCGGCCTAAAGTAGGCAGGCTCACATTCAAAGCAGTAAAGGGGCACCAACCTGTCCACCGCAAGCTTGTGGCCGTTTTTATGGCTTCAAATGACTGAAGTGAAATTCATTAGTGGAGAGTTGTGTCATCACCTCTTGCCCAGCAAAAAATATATAACATATAAACAATGTATATAATAAACATATAAATACGTCTGTGGTATTGAAAGAGTGAAATGATGCTTATCCAACTGATTTTCGCTATGTGGCGGCAAGCCATGGCCGGCTGTGTGTCGTGTAGCTTTACATAGTTTAGAAAGTTTTGCAAAAGTTATTCCTTTATCTGCATTTTTTGGGGGTGTTTTTTTAACTCATCAAAAAAAAAAAAAACAGAAAACCCCCCTTTGTCAGAAAACCACACAAATCAAGTCAGATGGGTTTGTGTTAACCTAGTTATTGTTATTATAACTAAAAACTAGGTTACTGTAAATTCTTGGAACGTGGAGCCCTGCGGCTAATCTATAGCTAAATTCTAATCTCGTGACAACTCCTTTACTTCAGAAGTACTACTAATTGTTTACAGTGCTGCTTGCGAGTCAGTGAGGAAACGGTAGCTCTTTCTTTGGCAGGAGCCAATCACGCAGCAACTTAACACTCCAAAGGGACACGTCAGAAATATACAAACATGTACCAATACGAGTTAAAAATGAAAAAACATTTTAAAGTTTTCCCATTCGTTGGGGCGCTGCAATGATGTCGGCCTCCGTCTGGGCTCTGGCTCCTCTGGCTCCCTCTGATGGACAGAGGGAGCATTTCAGCCCGAGCCAAAGTTTAGTTTTGTCAAACTAAAGTGTCCTGAGTAATATCACACCGTGAGTCAGACTGTTATGTTCTTTCTTATACATAATGACCTCCTGCTATTGCCAGTGGTTGACAAGCTCGTTGTGAGTGCACTGATGGCTCCTGATTGCCTCCTGCCAAATAAAGAGCTGCCTGGTCCACACGGACTCGTGCGTGCTACGATATGCCATTTTATGACGTGGACACACGTGGCTTATAAAAAGATATTACGATGACTTACCTCCTCACAGGCAGGCCCTCCCGGCTGGTGGACCTTCTGCTGCCTCCTCCTCCTCCCCTCATCGCTGCTGGATTGGTGGGCCTCCTGATGGTGCGTGTCTGCGGGCTGTTGCCACGCGAGGGAGCGTGGTAAGGGGATCGGTACACGGACACACGGTTCTGATTGGATGCCGGGTAGTCTGCTGGATGGAAAGGTGAGGACGGATTGCTCTGTCCCGCTGCAAGTGGAGCCCCTCCACCTCCTGTTGTTGGGGTATTCCGATAAAGCGACACCCCCTGGTTGTGATGACTAGGCGGGGAGTGATGAGGCATGTGTTGGTGGGAAGGGTGGTAGGGGTGCATGGAGGACCCGCCCATGCCTCCAGGTAGGTACCCGGCCCAGCTGGGCTGTGGGAAGGAGATGGGGGAGTTTTGTGGAGGTGGAAGACACTTCCTGGTTCTTTGTGAGACGCCCACCCCGCATGTCTGGGTGCACTCTGACCACTCCCCCCAGACTGACCACACCCCCTCCACAGGATCTGCCTCAATCACCTGTCTTGACCTCCGACCCACCACCTGGAACGCAAAAACACGAAAAAAAAGTTGAACAATTTCAGCTTTGCTTTCCATCTTGACAGTGGAACCCTTTTAAGTTAGTCCCGTTTATGTCGACCAACTCATTCACGTCATTTACATGCATGTCCACATGCATTGTAATATTGTGAACATCATTATGCTTCCCAGCATGCCTTGCGGGTATGCATACCAGGTCTATTTCGATACCGGCATGATCCATGTGGTGCAGTTACATTGTGTGTTTCATGTGTTTGTGTTATTTTTGGTTGCACGGTGAGTGAGGGAGGCATTTGGTTTCCGAAAACAAAGCCTCTGAGTACTCATGAGCACCAAAAGGCGGGTTTTCCCACAAAGAAAAACATTGTTTTGATGAAAAATCCTCATATGCGAAATGGCAAACATGCGGGGATCCACTACACATCATTCGATGTGGTTTTAACTCTGACGTTAGTCGTTTACTGTGTCACTGCGGCGCTATGTCACGCTATTTACGCGGCTATCATCTCACCTACGCACGCTAGCTCCTGATTTACCACTCTGACCTAAACCGAGCTGAACGGCCTCTTAGAAACCTGACTTTGTGAGTCATTAATCCCCCCCCAGCCCCCCATAGAGGGGCCTGGAGCTGTCAAGGAGCTACAGTGACGCCTTTGTGATCATGTGTCCAAAAACGTTAAGGAGCCATCATTGTTAGCGGTCTGGCGGTACAGTGTTGGAGGAGTAGAAGCAGTAGTCGCTGCAAGAGGTCACCGGCGGCTCCTTCGGGGTCAGTGCGTGCTGCTCATTAATGGTGCGCTTATGTGGCAGCTGCGTGTTTGATGTCACTCATTGCGACAGACTTCACCTCCCCTCTGCGCGCACACACACGCACACTCACACAGTCATTAGGCCTTTGAACCACCGCCCCCCTGCCCTCCCCTGCCCTCCCCTGCCTTCCCATCACCGTTCCATCTCACTCCTTTCGCTTTCCTTGTTCTCCCGCCATTTTACCTCCAACTCCTAATGTGCACCCGAGCAGGTCTTCAATACGATACGTTTTTTACACAAACAGGGAAAAGTCAAGTACGTTTCACAGTCTTCACATTTGTGCTCTTAAAACACGTTGGAAAACAATCCAATGTCGGTCAAGCGATGTTAAGCGGCAGGGGCGGACCCCAACCAGTAGGGGGGCCCAACCAGCACGGGCCAGCAGCACCCATATACTGTATATTCATGGATAATTATGTTTGATTGTATAAATATGTTTCATTGAGTTTGTGTTCAAAGAGAGAGGAGGTGTTCATGTGTGTGTGTGCGTGTGTGTGTGTGTGGGGGGGTAATGACTGTGTGAGATTGTATTCATGAAATGGTAATTATTTAGGCAGATATGTTTTGAAGCACTCTAACTTTAGCAGCTTGATGGCATTCATGTGTAAATAATCTCTCTGACACACACACGAACACCCCCTCTCTCTTTGAACACCAACTCCCCCTGTTTCTGTCTCCATCTCACTCACATCAGCATAAGTCATCTTTGCAAACAACTGGTTTCTCTCCATTGCCACGCCTTCCTCCTGACACTGTGTGCAGTTATGATCTGTTGAGATGATGTCTTAGTTGTTTCTGTTCAAATAAAATATCTGGCATTTTGACACTGTTTTTATATGTGAAACTACTTGTATATTCTCTCATTCTGTTCACCCTGTATCCATTTAGTGCAAGGTTGTATGTTGGTAGGGGCCTTTGAAGCTGCCTTTCCTGCTTTTTTGTGTTAAAAGAACATGTGAAGAGGGCCCCTGGCTGGGTTCGCCTTAGGCCCCAAAATTGCTAAGGCCGCCGCTGCTAAGCGGTTAAATATACGCTACAGAATAGAGGCAGATACAGTACATGTTTCTAACCTTTTCCATGTAATATTTGAAATTGATTTGGTTATCCAAAAGGCAAAAACACCTTATATAGAAGATTTAGAATTCAAAAAACTCCAGAAGCAGAAAAAACATACAAGATGTATAAAAATTAGTTAAGCATTTAGAGAGTGTGTAAGAAGGAATATTACAGTCAATGATTAGACAAGAATAAAAACAACATTAGAGCAACAAGGGGCATTCTAAACAGTATTACCAGGAATGATACTAAGAAAGCTGATTAATTATTGATCATATGAACGAGGTAGTTGAAAGGTTCAATCCCTACTTTGTAAATATTGGAACAAATTTGGAAGAAAAGATAGCAAATCCCTCGTCAGGAGAGGAAAGGAATGAAACCATAGACAGGAATCTCAACTCCGTGTTCCTCACTGAGGTCACAAAAAAGGAAGTCCTTGACTTTGTTAATAAATGTAAAGCAAAAACATCAGCCGACTCTAACGGAATAGGAATAGAAAGGATAAAAAGAGATAAGAATGAATTACCAGCAGACAGCCAATACAAATACAGAACTAACATTTCAGCCTCCATGGCGCTAATGGAAAACACAGAGGAAAGTACCAATGCTATAGACTGTAGAAAGTACACAGCTGCAGGATTTACGGATCTCAAAAAAGCCTTGGATTAGCTGGGTTAAAAGCTACTTAGCAGACAGGAGGAAGTATGTGAAGGTATCGTGCGGCGTACCCCAGGGGTCGACATTGGGACCAAAACTGTTCAATTTATACATAAACGACATCTGTAAAGTCATGAAGGACTTGAAACTGGTGTCCAAAGTGCTGTTTTTTTATTGGACCGTGGCACATTCTAAAAATAGAATTTAACAAAAAAAATAGTAAAAATCAGCCATCACTTGACAAGAATAAAGTCAAAATTATTATTAAGGGCAAAAGGTTGTACTCGAACAAGAAAAAGTCGTAATTGTACAAGAGTAACGTCGTCATAAGATGAAAAATAACTAGGGATGGCCGATATTGGCTCTTTTTGTCGAAATCAAAATTTGTGGTTCCGATATCAACAGATACCAATACCAATATCAATATGTGTCACATCACATATTTAATGTTGTGGAAGGACTGTACTGGAGTTATTACGTATTATTGTTGTCATGATGATGTATTATTATTTATTCTGTATTACCGCACTACAGTTTTGACGTGATCTGTTCTGTATTTATTTATTTATTCTTATCCTATGTTCTTATTTTTCTTATCACTGTGTGTGGCCCTAATCATCCTTCATAACTGACTTTTCTTTTTTTTTCTTTTTTTTTTTTGAAATATGTTTAAAAAAAACAAAACAGATTTTGAGAATGAAGTCATACATTTACAAGAATAAAGTCGTAAATTTAGGAGAAAAAAAGTTGTAAATTCCCAAGAAAAAAGGTTGTAAATTTAGGAGAATAAAGTCATAAATTTACAAGAATAAAGTCATAATTTTACAAGAAAAAAGGTTGTACATTTACGAGAATAATGTTGTAAATTTACGAGTATAAAGTCCTAATTTTACAAGAATAAAGTCGTAAATTTACAAGAAAAAAGGTTGTAAATTTGCAAGAATAAAGTCGTAATTTTACAGGAACAAAGTCGGAAATTTACGAGAAAAAAAAGTTCTATTACCTTGGCCCAAGGCCAAGGGTCACATAAGTCCCCATTTTCATAGCAGTCTCATGCCAGTTACGACAAAGCAGTAAAATAATCACAGATTTCCAGAATAAAACCCTAAATTGTCAGGCATTGCCTGGGCCAGCTACGAAAAGGAGGGACTTATGTGACCTTTGGCAGGTGGAGGGCTAGCTAGCCATGCTAATCTGTTTTGCTGCCAGGTTGTAAATAAAAGCTTGCCTGAAGCAAGAGGAAAGTTTCCTTCCTTCCTGAAGAGCTATGCTCTATTTTCCCTCTCACACGTACGACACCATCACTCCTCATATTAACACTTTATTCTCCTACATTTAACGCTTTATTCTCCTACATTCAGCACTTTATTCTCCTAAATCTCAGATTTAGTTTTTTCAATGTGGCCTTGATAGTCCATCGTAAACAACAGATGATTTGCAGGCCACAAATGGCCCCCCATCCAGACTTTGGACACCACTGCACCACACCAAAGAGGCAGTGAGTGCCACACCTGTGTAGTAGAATGTTGACACACATATTTGCACACTTGACAGGCATTTAGCGAGAGAGGGTGAGGGAAATGGGGCGGCCATGATTCCAGGTTTCTTTCTCAATGGAAACTTTTGTTGCGCTTTCATATTTGCCGTTGTGCCAAGCGGGCCAGCTTGTTATGAAATGACTTTTATCTCACGAAACACTGGAAAAGAGACCAAAGGCCGGCCTGGTTCTAGCGCTCTCCACGTCATCACACTGCTGGCAGGTGACTCAATCCCCCTAAAGCCCCCCGAGTATTACTGAGGCTTAGGATTGACATTTTGGCCTCAGAAGGAAGGAAACTTGTGAGAGGGAGGATCATCCATGCTCTGCATACTCCATATACCCTGTGGACAAAAGTGTTTTTCAACTTAACACAGCTTCCACTCATATTTGTTCATTTGTGTGCTTTGCTTGTGTGTGAGCGAGTGTGGCGTGACCTCTACATTGGAGAGACCAAACAACCCTAACACAAGCACATAGCACAACTTAAGAGAGCACCTTCTTCATGCTCAGCGTAAGCAGCTCATTTGCATCTTAAACAAAAAAAATAAAGAAGACATTCCTTTGAGGACAATGAAGTCCAAATTCTGAATAGGGAGGATCACTGGTCAGACAGAAGCCGCCTACAGTGGTGTGGTGTTTGCCCCCTTATTTTTTTGCATGTTTGTCAGATTTAGACAAAGCTCTTGGGGATCATCAAGATGTTTTCACGCAAAATTGAGACGAGCCTTAACGTTTTTGTTCAGCAGTGGTTTTGGTCTTGGAACTCTGCCATGCAGGCTGTTTTTGCCCAGTGTCTTTCTTATGGTGGAGTCATGAACACTGACCTTAACTGAGGCAAGTGAGGCCTGCAGTTCTTTGGATGTTGTTGTGGGGTCTTTTGTGACCTCTCGGATGAGTCGTCGCTGCGCTCTTGGGGTCATTTTGGTCGGCTGGCCAGTCCAGGGAAGGTTCACCACTGTTCCATGTTTTGGCCATTTGTGGATAATGGCTCTCACCGTGGTTGGCTGGAGTCCCAAAGAAATGGCTTTATAACCTTTTCCACACTCATAGATCTCAATTCATCTCACTTATGTTATGTTTTAATGGGGGGGGGATCACTTTTCCACACAGGGCGATGTAGCTTTGGACTTTTTTTCTCCCTTAATAATGAAAAGGTTCATTTAAAAACTGCATTTTGTGTTCAGTTGTGTTGTCATTGACTAATATCTAAATTTGTTTGATGATCTGAAACATTTAAATGTGACAAACATGCAAAAAAAAAAAAAAAAAGAAATCAGGAAGGTGGCAAACACTTTTTCACACCACTGTGTGTTCATGTTGCAACTTAAGGATTGTGTATGATGGGAAAAATTCAAAATAAAGTGCAATTTTCCTTTAAGTGTATACGGGTGCCCACATGTTGATGGATTTCCATGGATCATGGATGAGGCGGCCATTTGGACATTTTCTTTTGGTCAAACAGGCTAAAAGTAATCCAGTATGCTACGACGTTACATACATTTCAAGAAAGGAGCACCAACAAGAACAAAACTAGGCTGATTGTTTCCTCCAGCGTCTTTAAAGCGCAGCCTTGGACTACATCTAGCGACTTGGGAACCAACTGTGGCGCTTCTTCTTTTGATGGCTTCCCCTTTCACCTCTCGAAAAGAGTCAAGTCAGTGCATCCAGTGTGTGAGGAGCTAATGACTCACCTTCCTCTTGGCGGGCTTGGTCACGGAGGTCGCAACCCCCACAAAGGCCCACAGCACATAGAGCCTGGAGGAAGGGGGGGGAAGAGGGGTGAGAAGAAGAAGAAGAAGAAAGGGGGTGGAAGCACAGGAAGACATGCAGGTTTTAAAACATGAAAAAGGCATTATCACATGACCGCCACGTCTCTCTTACACACACACACACACACACACACACACACACACACACACACACCTTATTGCTCAACAAGACCAAACAGTCCCAGTGACATAAATATACGAACAACAAGTGGCTTTTCCCCTTCAAACATCTCCATCAGTGTGGGAACCGATTATGTTGACGCCCTTTGACACACGTCGACATAAGAGGTTGTCAACATCAGCGAAACAAGCCGTTGCTTGCACATTCAAGCCCATTTTATGCTTTCCGCATCCACGAGGTCCGTGCGGCTCCGTGCGGACAAATGACGTCATTTTTTCATGCGGCAAAATTCCCGCTCCGCGCACCTCTAAATTTTTCTAACTACGCGGACGGAGATGCGCAGGAAAAAAATGGCAGACGAGCAGGAGATCCTGGCAGCTGAGGTGCAGAAATACCGGCGGCGAAATGATGCCGCCTACCCTGATGCACAGTAGTTTAAGCATAAAGAAACACTGAAACAAGTTGCGTTTTAAAGTCAACTTGTTTGTTTTCTATTTTCTTTTGCCGTGCTCAGCATGCCTTTTGGAAGCAGGGGTACAAGTGGGAAGAATGGCGAGCTGCGATTGCAGCTCTCCTATTCAAAGGACGCGTGGACCTTCTCTTCCTTTTCTGTCGCAGCAGCAAATCAATACAACACAATTCCTCTTCTTCAAGAAGTACACGCGCAAGAGTCGGCATGTCGGGAGTCAAGTAAACAATGGCAAAGTTTGTTTTCGATACACTGCCCCCTGCAGTTTGGGAGCAGACGCCGCACCGAGTATAAAGTCACACGCGGTCTCTCGAGCGGAAAGTATAACCCAGCCTTCGCTTGTGACTTTGTCCAGAGATGTTGACATGGTTTTCTGTCACGTTCTACTGGTGTTTGTTGTTGTGTCACCTCGGGATGCCAGAACGTGGTAGCTCGAGTCAGTAGAGTCACAAAAAAGGGAATCTGACAAAAGGCTAGCAAAAATGCTAGGAGGCTAAAGAAACAACTTAGACTGGCTGGGGAGCACAGAAAGCAGGCTCACCGTGGGAAGCAGACGACAAATCACTTCAAAATGCTCATCAGAATGCAGTAGAGCATGAATCCAGGCAAAGGAGGTGGATCAAACTCATCACAGCGACATGCGAAGCACAATAACATCAGTGGCCCGGCCGCTAGCAAGGAGAAATGACTCGACTAAAATAGTGTGCTAATTACAAACAAGAAACAGGTGCGCTGCCAGCTTCAAGAGAAAAGTCAAGTCGCAGCAGGCGGGGCCCGCGCAGGAAGCAGCAATACAAAATAAAAGTCAAACAGGAAGTAGTGATGGAAACACAGACACACAGAGCGTGACTGTTTTCCTCCGTGTGTGCATATTCTCATTTGTTTTCATGCATTTGATCTAACAGGGAGGCTGCGGTCATTCCATGGACTACGGTGGCAGTAAAGCTTTCGTACCTTTCCTACGCACACCTGTCAATGTTTACGTTTGAAGATGACGGTTATTTTGCGTGGAGAA
Source organism: Dunckerocampus dactyliophorus (assembly GCF_027744805.1). Taxonomy (NCBI): domain Eukaryota; kingdom Metazoa; phylum Chordata; class Actinopteri; order Syngnathiformes; family Syngnathidae; genus Dunckerocampus; species Dunckerocampus dactyliophorus. The sequence continues at coordinate 30,044,161 of NC_072825.1, read as the reverse complement.
AAAAAAAGGGGGAAATGAAGGAAAATAAGGGAAATTGTGGTATTTCCACTCGCACCCCACCCTCCTGACTTTCCCAGCGACAGGCTATGAAAGTTTAAATGCCACAACAATACGGGAAACTACTGTATTAACACGGGAGAGAAGGGCAAAATAGGGAGGGTTGACAGTATGGTGGCTAACAAACGAAAACTCTAAGAGGCTGTGCATACTTATGCGCGTGTGATTACTTAGTTTTTATTTTTAACTCATTTGCAACCTTTTTTTGGTTTTAGAAAACATGGGGTGCTGGGTGTAGAGTTTCGACAAAAATACTGCCATTTTTCAATTTTGGAATTAGGCTGTGACATAAAAAGTGGAAAAAGTGAAGCGGTGTGAATACTTTTTGGACAACAATGAGTGACGATTAGGGATTTTTCACTTTGTTGCCATTTTTTATTTTGATTCTTGATATTTTATAGTCTCACCTAAAAGAGCTGCACTAATTTTGTTGTATGTCTTGACTACAATGACAAAAATATATTTCTTCTGCTGGCTAACAATGTACGTGTTTTAATGCTGAGCTGTTGCTGTTTAGCAGGAAAATATCAGTTCCCAACTAGAAAAGGAAGGAAACCAGCTTTTTGTGAAAAGATACATTTCAAGCGTAACTTTCACTTTGACACAAATATTTTTTGCTTTTGTGACAGCTCAAATAACGATCCAAATTTATTTACAAATATAACACCATCAACTATTTACAATTTTTACATTTGGAAATGAGCTATGTGTGTGCACGCGTGTGAATGCGTTAAAATGTCCCTATAATGCGTAACCTTCTGTACGCTACGCTCCTCCACGCTCTCCCACTTCCTCTTTCCTGTCATGTGTGTTTCTTCCGTCCACATGATCTCTGCCGAGCTCCTATCAAATGCACGTCTGCCACCTTGTGGCCGTTTTTATGGCTTAAGGTTGCTCTGAAGTGAAATCCATTAGTGGGGAGTTGCGTCATCGCCTGTTTTTGCCTCTCGCTCAAACAAATGTAAAAGACATATAAATGCATTGTTGGGATTAGAAAAACGCATAAATACTACAACATGCATGTTCAAATCAAATTAAACCAAACCAAACCAACAAATGTCGACATCAACAAACCCATTTGACAAAATGGACGGGCACTTTTAGTAATAAGAAGAACACGGTGGAGCAGGACTTCATGAGTTGGTGGACATGGACGGGTTGCCAGTGTAATAATGGCTTTAAAGAGTGAGCATGTTTGCCCTCTGCATGCCTCCGTCTGGGACCGTACACACCCTGTGGATGCAACACACACACACACACACACACACACACACACACACTCACACACACAGTAGGAGCAATCAGTCAAATGGCTTGAATCCATGGTGTGCTGTAAAACAGCTTTTATTGGAGGTTTGGTGTTGACAGGTTGTGGTTTGTGCTTTACAATGTTATCTTTTTTGGGCTTTCTGTCCTTTGTGAAGCACGATGGATGGGTGACCTGCAGCAGCAACATCTGCCGTTACGCTACGTGCTCTCTGCATTGCAATTGTGTCTTTTAAAACTTGTGAAGCAGAGGAATGAATGCACTACTTGCACTGCTGACATCCTTCCTTTACCGTGACTTGACAACAAATGCATTTTGTAGGAATTCCTCGCCACGTTGCCCTTCCAATGTAGAGGTTTCACTCCATCACAGTTTTTCAAAAATATGTACATTAATCAATAAATCAAGCTGTTTTGCGTTTGGATACGGCCTATTATGGGTTTCAAAATATGCAGGTTGTCCTTTTTTTGTTATTTTTGTCATTTTTTAAGCATATTGAACAAGAACCAGACAAATACGTGCATGACAAGGCTTGGGTTTGTCTACGTTTTTATTTCAGGGCTACTTTATTTAGCGTTATATTACATTTGCTGTTAAAAGAATGCGTTTTATGGTTTGAAATAGCATTAAAACGTGCCTGAAGTCCTCTTTCACTTACTTGATGTACTTTTAGTGGGGAGACAATGCAGTCTAAGGTGTGAGCTTGTGTTAAAAAGACCTTTATTTTGCCAACTTGTGAAATGGACTTTGAATAGCATTAATGGAGATTTGATGTTCCATGAAAGGTGGTTTCATGTTAAAAACTCCTTTGTTGTAAACTTAATGTCTTTTTACAGCATGCCAGCATGCAAAGTCCACTTCAATAAATGCAAAAGTTGTATTTTAGCCTCTTTAACTTTATTTACAGTACTTTTCATGAGGAGACAATGCAGTCTAAGGTGTGAAATGGTGTTAAAAAGACCTTTATTTTGCCTACTTGTATCAGAAATGTACTTTAAGTACCATTAATGGAGATTTCATGTTGCAAGAAAGTTGGTTTCATGTTAAAAAACATTTAAAAACTTATTTATTTTCAAGTTAATGTCATTTTTGCAGCATGCCAGCATGCAAAGTGCACTTCAATAAATGCAAAAGTTGTATTTTTGCCTCTTTAACTTTATTTACAGTACTTTTCATGAGGAGACAACGCAGTCTAAGGTGTAAAATGGTGTTAAAAAGACCTTTATTTTGCCTACTTGTATCAGAAATGGACTTTAAGTAGCATTAATGGAAATTTCATGTTGCAAGAAAGTTGGTTTCATGTTAAAAACTCCTTTGTTGTAAACTTAATGTATTTTTACAGCATGCCAACATGAAAAGTGCACTTCAGTAAAGGCAAAAGTTGTAATTTGGCCTCTTTAAATTACTTTATTTACTTGTGGTGGGGAGACAATGCGTCTAAGGTGTAAGATGGTGTTTAAAAAGAGCTTTATTTTGCCTACTTGCATTAGAAATGTACTTTAAGGAGCATTAATGGAGATTTGATGCTGCATGAATGTGGTTTCATGTGAAAAAAATGGTTTAAATTGAACTTTCTGTCACTTTACAAGCATGTAGACTTGGCTAAGTGGATGCAAGCCTTCTATTTTGCCTCCTAAACTTACTTAATTTACTTTTAGCAAGGATTTGCTGTGGTTTTATGGTTGGGAAGAGTGTTAACGTCCTTTATTTTAGGTTTGTGTCATCTCTGCGGCATGCTGACCTGAGCTGGGTGCAAACCAAAAGTGATTTCATGTCATTTTGGCTGCTAAAGATCATTTTCAGAATATTCTCCTGGAGCTGAGCGGTGGATCCCATCGTCTCGCAGCCACTAAACAACACAGACAAGTGTAGTGGAAACAAGTGCAACACCATGTTGGCGTGCTGACATGATCCTAAACGCCTCACTAGCAGACTTCAGGGCAAGATGGACCTCTTTAGAACCCAAACCATCACCGCAGCCTGCAGCCCACAAGCCACAGTCCGGGTAATTGCTCCCGTCTTGCCAGTGTGGTGCACCACCATGCCGCGGTCTCTGGAAGCAGACTACTCACTGAACGGGGCTTCAAACAGAACCACCGAGGCAGAAGTAAAGACCCCCATGCGAGTCCGCGCTGCTCAGAGAGGAAAAGGTGCACAGTCGATCCCAGTGGAAGGAAAACGTGTGTCCATTTTTCACACGCGTGCGTTAAAGTCAGCCAAACCTGCAGAAGAATCCAGCACGAGGTGTGCGCGGGCTTACCTGAAGATAGACGCGACCAGCATGCTCCAACAACTGCGGTGATCAGCCCACTTTGATCGATCACTGATACCAAACTAATCAATGAGGGGTCCAACTTTGTGTGTGTCCTGCTCCTCCTGTCACTGCTCCCTCTCTCTCTCCCTCTCCCCCGCCGTTTGTGGAAAAGTGGGAAGGGTTCCGTTTTTTCTCTCTCTCTCTCTCACTCGACCAGTCCACCTCCTTCCCTGTTTTCTCCTCCTTGCGTCCTTACTTTGAAAAAAAAAAGTTGCTGTGACTCCAGCCTGCGGAGAAGAGACGCGGATTAGCGGTGGGCGATACCAAGCAAATGTTGGACAGTCGATACCATGATAGTATGGAACGATACTCGCGTGATGAGATTGATATTTATCAGTTGTTTTCTGTATTTATTTTCACAAATATTCGTGTGTCTGTTGTGTTGTTGAAATATATTGTTCATTCATTCATCTTCTATGTCGCTTATCCTCGCTAGGGCTGCGGAGATATGCTAGAGCCTATCCCAGCAGACTTCGGATGAGAGGCGGGGTACACCCTGGACTGATGGCCAGCCAATGGCAGGGCACATATAGACAAACAAGCATTCACACTCACATTCATACCTATGGACAATTTAGAGTCTCCAATGAAGCTAACATGCATGTTTTTGGAACGTGGGAGGAAACCGGAGTACCCGGAGAAAACCCACACACACAGGGGGAGAACATGCAAACTCCAACAGAAATGCCCAACGGAGATTCCAACCCGGATCCTCCAGATCTCCTGACTATGTGGCTAACATGCTAACGCAGGGGTTCCAAAATTAATAAAAACCACATACTTGCTCACAGTGCAACGAAACCAAAACACAACACGTCCATAGCAAGTTAGCGCATCACATAAATCAACAACAAAGCGCTAAACATTCCACGTAACTTAAAACTGTTATTTCCAAATGCCCGCAAGGCATGCTGGGTAGTCCAGCTGCAAGAACAATATGAGCTATGAGCAGTAAAACATGAAGAGTATGTTAACTCCTTAGTTACTTCTCAGACGACCTCCTAAAATTATTTTGCAATCAAGCAAACACGGAAAACTGCTGGGAGAGAGATTACCACAAGATACCCAGCATGCCTTGTGGCAGGAATATATGGGTATTGTTGGGGTTTTTTGCATGTAGATATTTGTTGGAGCTGTAGGTAGGTTACTTTGTGTGTTGACGTGTTGTTGTGTTGTTTGGAATGCTGTTTTTGTAAAAACTCCAGATTGCATCTGACTATTTTGGCGACTCAAGCGTGCCACAAAAGCACTGCAAGTCATGTTGCCGGCTACGCTTTCCATGTTGATGGTTTATTCCAGGACAAAGAAGGACTTTAGAGACAAAAAGTCAAAGGATTGAGAAGAATTGAGACACCCATGACACAAACCAAAGGCCTCCCTCACTCACGGTGCAACCAAAAATAACAATAACTTAGCGGTTATTGTCCGTTAGCGTGTTTTTCCGTTGACGTCGAAAATTTACGGCAGGATTTTGCCTCGGTTTGCGTGCATTCTCCGGTTAGCGAACAGCCTAGATTCCAAAAGTACCCCCAGGGGTACGCCAACTGTGATAGGGGGAATCGCCCCCACACCGTGTTTTTGGAGACAGTCAGGTCAAGAATCACGTCCTCAATGAAGGTAAAGTAACCTTAAATGTTCATTTATCCCTTTCAGTCATCATTTATACGGCAACACAAGTTTGTAACAAGATACTTGTGTCATGGGCCGAGGCTGCACGAGTGCTGCCGGCAGTGGGGAGCTGCGGTTCATTGAGTGGAAACACGATTTCCAACATGTACTTTGACATTGTGAGGAGGAAACCAGGCCGCGTGGTACTTTTGAATCCAGGATATCTTGTCAAAGGACAAGACTAAGTTAAGTAAACTTGGATATACCTTAAGAGCAGTCTGTGTACAGCTTGTATAGCAGTTAAGATTGACTAGGCACTGAAAAGGAGTCATATCACAGCCTTTATTCTCGAAACATCTGATAACTGTAGCAACTGAGTAGCAAGACAATTGTGTCGTCTACTGTGCAGGGATGCATGAGTGCTGCCGGCGGTTCAAAGATGAATTCCAACATGTGCTGTGACATTGTGAAGTAGAAGCAGGGCCGCAGGCAGTTTCCAAAATGATAAGGAGGCCAAGCACACCTCCAAGATGACAAGTGCCTTGCTGAGGAAGATAAAGTGATGGAGTGATGAAGTCCAGTATGTCACCTCCACACCTGAACTCAACTGACCACCTGTGGGGCATCCTCAAGCGTGCTCACTTGTGTCGCCAGATATTTACACAAAAACGGTCGCGTGTCGACTCATTTTCAGTAAATCAATACTGCTCTACAAGCTGTACACTGACTACTCTAAAGAACAGTGGTGTGAAAAAGTGTTTGACCCCTTCCTGATTTCTTTTCTTTTTGCGTGTTTTCAGTGTTTCAGATCATCAAACCAATTTAAATATTAGTCAATGACAACACAACTCAACACAAAATGCACTTTTTAAATGAAACTTTTTATTGTTAAGGGAGGAAAAAATCCAAACCTACATGGCCCTGTGTGTAAAAGTGGAAAACAACATTAAGGCTCGTCTCCATTTCACCAGAAAACATCTTGATGATCCCCAAGACCTTTGGGAAAATACTCTGTGGTCTGACGAGACAAAAGTTGAACTTTTTGGAAGGTGTGTGTCCCATTACATCTGTCGTAAAAGTAACACCACATTTCAGAAAAAGAACATCATAGCAACAGTAAAATATGGTGGTGGTAGTGTGATGGTCTTCAGGACCTGGAAGACTTGCTGTGATGAATGGAAGCATGAATTGTGCTGAAGGAGAATGTCCGGCCATCTGTTGGTGACCTCAAGCTGAAAGCAACTTGGGTTCTGCAGCAGGACAATGATCCAAAACACACCAGCAAGTCCACCTCTGAATGGCTGAAGACTTTGGAGTGGTCTAGTCCAAGTCCTGACCTGAATCCTATTGAGATGCTGTGGCATGACCTTAAAAAGGAAAAGCCTCCAATGTGGCTGAATGACAACAATTGTGCAAAATTCCTCCCCAGCGCTGTAAGAGACTCATTGCAAGTTATCACAAACGCTTGATTGCAGTTGTTGCTGCTAAGGGGGGCCAACCACTTATTAGCTTTAGGGGGAAATCACTTTTTCACACAGGGACATGTAGCTATGGATTAATTCTCCCTTAATAATAAAAAGTTTCATTGAAAAAGTGCATTTTGTGTTGAGTTGTGTTGTCATTGACTAATATTTACATTTGTTTGATGATCTGAAACATTCAAGTGTGACAAACACACAAAAAGATAAGAAATCAGGAAGGGGGCAAACACTTTTTCACACCACCGTACATCCAAGTGTGCTTCCTCTAGTATTGTCCTTTAAAAAGATAGAATAAAAGTGGTGAAATGTGGGGTGTGTGTCTATTAAAGTCAAGTGTTGATGTGTGTGTGAGATGTGGTCTTAAACAGATGTGCAGAGTGTGGCCTCCCAGTCTTGACACTATTTTTATTTGCTTGAGATTCCCAAACATTCCCTGCGAGTCACTTTTGGAAGCACGAGATGACACATTTATCCAAAAGTGTGGATAAAAATGGCTTCAGTCAAAACAAATGTTGCTTGAAGCCTTGTGAACTAGTTGGAAAATGACTAAAAACGTTTTTAAAAGTCGAGGGAAGATTGGTAGTTGAGCAACTTTGCGGCCATAAAGCCAACAGAGTGAAAGGTCAAAGGTTTCAAACACCGGCATACATGGTCAACAGCTTTTGTCGACATAAAAGGAGTCATTTCGATGAAAAAGTGGGTCCATTTATGTCGCCGTATGAAGCCATTTTATTGAAATAAGTCCACTTAATTAGGATAGAGGGCGTGAGAGCAGATATTTTAGTGACATCAACGTGCCTTCGTGAGTCATAGCGACGTCGCGATGAGTCACATGGTCGTTCTGTTGGAAAGAATTAGGATCAGAAATGAAAAAATAAGACATTTGCACTCGTTTTCCCACCAGTCAGTTACTACCTTTGTGGGCTACCCAGCAGGGAAATTACAGTCTCTTATTTGTACGTTACCTGCAAATGATCTTCTAACAGCAGTGTTTGGCTAGCGAGAGCTCGAGTAGTCTCTTCCTCCTAACTTTATACCTTTGGGCTGCCACCTGTTGCTAGGCAGGATTTGTTGGTTGTGCCCCAAAGCCCAAACAATATAAAAAATATAAAGTAGCATATGTTATGTTATATTTCCCACATAACATTACATAACAGTCCAACTTTTTTCTCATAACGTTGCAACTTTTTCCACACAACATTATGACTTTCCTGTTGTAACGTTGCAACTTGTTTCACGTAACATCACAACTGTTTTCTGGTAATGTTTCCACTTTTTTCAAATATTTCGACTTTTTCCACATAACATGACAACATTTTTGTAAATAACATTACGACCTTTTTCTCATAACATTGCAATCTTTTTCACATAACTTTACGCCAGGTTTTTTCGTAACATTGCAACTTTTTCCTCATAACATTACAAATTTTTCACATAACATTGCGACTTTTTCTCATAAGGTTGCAACTTTTTTCTTATAACATTACGACTTTTCACTCCCAACTGCAACTTTTTCCACATTACATTGCAACTTTCACATAACATTGCAACATTTTTCTCCTAACATTGCAAATTTTTCCACATTACTGTACATTGCGACTTTCACATAACGTGACTTTTTCACATAACTTTACGACTTTTTTCTCATAAGGTTGCAACTTCTTTCTCCTAACATTGCAACTTTTTCCACATTACATTGTGACTTTCATATAGCATGACTTCACATAACATTACGACTTTTTCACATAACATTGCAACTTTTTTCTCCTAACAAGCAACTTTTTCACATAACATTGCGACTTTTTCTCATAACTTTGTGACTTTTTTCTCCTAACATTGCAACTTTTTCACATAACATTATGACTCACATAACATGACTTTTTCACATAACATTACGGCATTTTTCTCCCAACATTGCAACTTTTTTCACATAAGATTGCAACTTTCATATAACATGACTTCTTCACATATTATGACATTTTTCTCCCAACATTGCAACTTTTTCCACATAACATTGCAACTTTTTTCTCGTAACATTGCGATTTTTCACACATAACATTACCATTTTCTTCTCCTAACACTGTGACTTTTTCCACATTACATTACCACTTTTTTCTCCTAACATTGCAACTTTTTCCAAATAACGTGACTTTCACACAACATAATGTTGCCACTTTGTTCTCATAAGGTTGCGACTTTTTTCTCCTAACATTGCGACTTTTTCCACATTACATTACGACTTTTTCTCATAAGGTTGCGACATTTTCTCATAAATGTGTGACTTTTTTTCTCACAACATTACGACTTTTTACTACCAGCATTGCAACCTTTTCCACATAACATTGCAACTTTTTCTCATAAGGTTGTGACTTTTTCTCATAACTTTGTGACTTTTTCTCATAACTTTGTGACTTTTTCTCATAAGATTATGACTTTTCACTCCCAACATTGCAACTTTTTTCTCCTGATATTGTGACTTTTTCACATAACATTCCAACTTTATCCACATAAGGTTGCAACTGTTTTCTCATAACGTTAAGACTTTTTTTCTCATAACATTATGACTTTTTTCATCCTAACATTGCAACTCTTTCCAAATAACATTGCGACTTTCGCATAACATTGTGACTTTTGTTGCTAATATTACGACTTTTCCACGCAACATCAGTCATAATCGTCCGCTATCTGCTTCACTTGCCTCTCATACAAAGTCATCACTACAATTTTAGTGTGAGTTTAAAGCCATCAGCGGCATCGTTACGGATGGAGAAAGTGTGTAGACGAGAGAGAAGGCGACACAGGCGGGAAGAGAGGTAAATAAGCAGGAAACGGAGAGGTGTCTTTCAACACTCTGCCACCTCTTCCAGTGCCACAGTGGCATCCACGGGCCAGTAAGTGGACTACATAATCCACACCCACTGGCGGTTGCTTTTCTTGGACAGGCATCCAGGAGCGTGGACGACATGGCGATGGTGACGCAGATAAGCCGACATGAAAGCGTGCTGTCAGCCACCCAGTGAAGAGCGAGCACATTAAAGAGGCGGCTTAAGATTTGATCTGTGCAAATAGAAAAAGTCGCCAAGAGGAATGAGGGTGGATTCCAGAAGCATCCACGCACACACACACGCACGCACACACACACACACACACGTACTTCCACATGTGATGTATTGAGAAGGGTGTGTACAAGTATGAGCTTTACGTTAGGAGTGAAACAGGATATCTTTGTACTTGAGAGCAGCGTGTCTATCAGTAACTGCAATTAGCCAGAGGCCATCGCCTTGGCTACCAGTGCTCCGTGACCACTTATAGCCCTGACATGTAGTTAAGCTAGCATTCTGCACAGTCACGGGACAAAACCCCCCCCAAAAACGAGTTAACACAGGACGGAGACATGCATGTTTATGTGTGTGTTAGGAGGCCCCGCGTGTAGCAACAGATCTGTTATTTGTCCCGGATGGCTGATCTGACTAATAGCGCTGCACATCACAGTGGGCCACAGCCCTCTGGGAGCCATAAATCACTCAAAAACTGACACTAGCACCTCCCCAAGGCTCCCCCCAGCCAGAAGGTCACAGGCCCCGGGGTCCGAGCGCCTGCAAGACCGCCTGATGCTAACTGGGGAGATTTAAGACGATCCGACTGAGGCAGACGAGCGAGGGGGCCTGTACGGTGGTGGAGCAAAGCCATTTTCATATTTTCATTCCACAAAGCCCACGACGAGCTCGTGTTCATTTCATCATGAGGATGACAGAAACGCAGAGGGAGCAGTCGGGGCGCAAAGTTGCTTCAGGAAAAGATTTACGTCTCCACCGATGCGAGCGTCTTTACACTCCCACAGCACAACTTACGCAACGAGGACATTTTTCTTTCATTGAAAGTAGGGATGGTCCGATTTACTGGACCACATACTTGTATGGGAAAACAACATCCAGCAGATGCCCACACATTTGAGATTCAGCATTCAGAGAAATTCTCCATGAATGGACCATGATGAACGTTGATACGTGACAATACAGGTCACATGTTTACATGTACCACTGGTGGAATGCCCGCAATTGTTCCATTTTATGTATTCATTCTTCACTGACAGCTTTCTTTTGCCAAACGTTGAGGTCTCACACTCGGTTCAGCAGTCCTTCATTGTTGTTTTAAATCCAAATAACAATTTATTTACAAATATAACACCATGAACTTTTTACAATTTTCACCTTTGGGACTGAACTGTGTGCATGCGTTAAAATTTCCCTTCCGCAAGCTACACCCCTCCAGCTCTCTCACTTCCTCCTTCCTGTCATGTGTGATTCTTCCATTGAAATGATCCCCGCCGAGCTCTTATCAAATGCACGTCTGCCACCTTGTGGCCGTTTTTGTGGCTTCAAATTGCTCTGAAGTGTTGATGCATTAGTGGAGAGTTGCATCATCACCTCTTTTTGTCTCTCGCGCAAAAAACGTAAAAGACGTATAAATACGTTCTTGGGATCGGGCGTTCGGGTTTATAAAAACTTAGAAATGCGTCTTTGGGACTGAATGGGTGAATATATGATGGTAAATCCTTACTGGAGTTACAACAGGCAAGTCGCGTGGATTAAGCAGACGCGGCTAGCCTGACGACCAGGCTGAAGGCTACACTGTGACTCTGATTCCATCCGTTCATGGATCATTGAGTAGCTACGGAGGAGATACTTTAGATGTGTTGATAATTGTGTGAGGCATCTTTGATTCATTGCCTAAACCTGGATTGTGATGCAAGTAAACAACGGCAATTGAAGAGAGAAGGAATGTAATCTTACCATTATGTCAGTTACTTTTATTGCAAAATTCGTCACCCTATTAAATTAATGGCCTAGGTCATATTTTAAAGTTTTGGGCAAAAGAACTCAGAGTTCTCAGAGAAGGCAGCCTAAGCAGGGAAGCCCAGACTTCCTTCTCCCGGGTACTTCGTCCAGCTCTTCCCAGCTGATCCCAAGGTGTTCCCAGGCCAGTTGAGAGACATAGTCTCTCCAATGTATCCTGGGTCTTCCCCGAGGCCTTCTGCCGGTTGGACGTGCCCTGAACACCTCCCCATGGAGGCGACCGGGAGGCATCCTGACCAGATGCCCGAGCCACCTCATCTGGCTCCTCTCAATACGGAGGAGCAGCGCTTCTGCTCCGAGTTTCTCCCGTAGTGCTTCTCACCTTATCTCGAAGGGAGAGCCCAGCCACCCTCTGAAGAAAACTCATTTCGGCCACTTGTACCCGCCATCTTGTCCCTTTGGTCACTACCCAAAGCTCATGACCATAGGTGAGGGCAGGAACGTAGATCGGCTCAGCTCCCTCGTGACCACAACGGACCGATGCAGAGTCTGCATCCCTGCTGGAAATGCATGGAAGAGTAAAACATGAAGACATCAACAGGATTTACAATACAAAGATAGCATGCCTAAAGAACGCCACATCTTTGATTTGATATGCCGTAAGTTCATTAGCAGAAGATCCTCCCAATGAATGACCGACACGGATGACATCTCCAGTCCAAGCCCTGCAGTCCACCAGTGGCCGTGCTGTGCACCGGCTCTCCAACTGGCAGCCTTACAGTAGCACTGGAGCGTCGACAAAACCAGAACTGAGAGAAAGTCGAAAGACTTGAAAATTTATGACCAAAGTCTGGTTTTGTAAACATGGCAGACGGCCGCAGCGCGTATAAATATCACATGAAAGTATGCTGGCGTCTAGCTTCCCGCTCCACTCCCCCAGTAGATTCACACTCTGTCTGTACGTGCTGACGCTCACGCATGGAGCAACGTAACACCTGTATACTACATACATACACTACAGGGTACTCGCTAGCGTTACTACACACTCTAGAACTCTGAACTCCTGTTTCCATGCCAGAGTTTGTGTTTATCGTTAATTGGTTCCAGACCCCACCGCGAAGTGAATTCCTGCAAAGTAGGATTGAATATTAACAAAGTTTGAGCATAGAAAACCTCTTTACGACCTTCTAAAACCCTTTTTTTTAACATTATCAGAGCCCTCTAGACAGGAAATAACACCCCTATAGTCATCTTTATACTCGTATTACTTAATATTGTAGATACAATAAGGAATAATAAGACATAACAACTCACCGTTAGCATTGGGAAAGTTCCTTGTTGTTGTTGTATCTCAAACGTAATGTGGGTCCATCGCTTGGCATTCCAAAACGATCATCCACGTTTGTCACGTGAACGATACGTTCATGCCAGTCCGACACGGCCGCTGCTTGGAACGTAGCAGTCTACCGAGCCTCCAGTTTATTCATCCTTAACGTAAGAACGGGTTCGTACGTTGGAGTATTGAAGAGAAAACAAAATTGGAGATTTTGAGAACAAAGTCACAAAGTCGTGAATTTACAAGAACAAATAAATGTAAATTTATGAGAAAAAAAGTTGTAAATTTATGAAAAAAAAGGCACATTTACAAGAAAAAAGGACGTACATTTCGAAGGAAAACGTCGTAAATTTACAAGAAAAAAAGTCATAACATAACATAACATAAGTCATAACACAATAAAGTCGTACATTTATGGAAAAAAAAGTTTTAATATTACGTGAAAAAGTGGTAATATTACAAGAATTAAGTCATAAATTTACAGGAAAACGTCGTAATTCACGAGAATAAACTTAACTAGAATAAACTTTTTATGAGAAAAAAAGTTGTAATATTAAGAGAATAAAGTCATGCAGTTCCGAGAAAAAAAGTCGTAAATTTACCAGAATAAAGTGTTAATATGAGGAGTGATGGTGTCATACGTGTCAGAGGGAAAATAGAGCATAGTTCTTCAGGAAGGAAGGAAACGTTCCTCTTGCTTCAGGCAAGCTTTTATTTACAACCTGGCAGCAAAACACAGCAGTTGCGCATTTAGCATTTAGATTAGCATAGCTAGCCCTTCTCACTTCCGCCTTTCTTACCCGCCCCTCCACATGCCTAAGGCCAAAGGTCACATAAGTTCCCCCTTTTCATAGCTGTCTCAGGCAATGCCTGTTACGACGGAGTATTAAAATAATCTGATATTTTGAGAATAAAGTCGTAAATTTACTAGAAAAAAATGGTAACTTTATGTTACAGGCATGGCCTGAGACACCTATGAAAAGGGGGGACTTATGTGACCTTTGGCATGTGGAGGGGGCGGGATAAGGACGGAGGAAATGAGAAGGGCTAGACATGCTAATCTTTTTAAAGTCCTAAATTTATGACTTTATTCTGGAAATCTCAGATTAGTTTGTTTTTTTTCAATGTGGCCCTAATAATCCATCATGGGTATGAAACTGAACGAGGAAGGAGGACGAAATAAACGAAAAAAAATGGACCACTTCCACACAGAATAAAAGGCCATAGTCAACCACGAACCAGCGACCATTAATGAATTCATTTATTTTTTGAAAACCACGAGAGTGCGAGGGAGTGATATTGAAAATGCGATACAGCAAGGACGACTGTAGCCGATAAATAAACAACTAAATATATATGTTGCTGAATTGAAATAATAATATTAAAAATGAAAATAATCCTAAATAAATAAATACAATAATTACAACAAAAATAACATAAAATAAATATAAATTGAACATACATAAAAAGTGTGATCTTGGGGGACATTTATTATTCGAGGCACTGACTGTAATTTTTGCATAATTTTTTTGAATGGTGCTATTCATTGTTATCAAGTGATTATCGAGTCATCAACATTTCAAAATAAAAGATTTTTCAACAAATGAAAATGTAAATGCGATGGAACAAACTGAAAAAAGAATTCTTATTTCTTGTTCTTATGTACAGTGGAACCGTTTAAGTCGACGCCCCCTAGGATTGGCTGACTCATGTCAACACAAGTGGCTGTCGGTTGCCACCGCTTGCATATTTGTGTTTACATTCGTCTTTTTTCATAGCACATTTTACACACGTCATTCAAAAAAATTAAAACGGGTGCATTTTGTTAGTTGCTGTGGTAGACGCCAGGTTAATGCTGCGACGCTTACTTTGCACTGAACAGGAAGTCACTGAGTGCAGGTTTTAATGCTTTTTCATAGAATCTTATGTCAACAAAAGCGGTCAACCATGTATTTGTTTGTGCAAACACTTGGCAATAAGTGGTTATGCATTTAGCACATTATAGCTAACAGGGACTCACTGGGCCGAGTTTTGAAACCCAAACTAGCATAACACTCAGAGGCCATAGAGGGGTGTCCAAAGTGTGCCCCGACAGCCATTTGCGGTTCGTGGCTCTTTTTTTATTGGAGCGCAGCACATCCTAAAAATATAATTTAACAAGAGAAAAAAAAGGAAAAATCTGCAGTAATTTTACAAGAAAGAAGTCAAAATATTACAAGAAAAAAGAGAAAAAAGAATATCATCACAATATTATGAGGAAAAAATGTCTGCATAAATTTGAAATATTAAAAACATTTTTTTAACATCATAATATTATTTAAAAAAAAAAAAAACAACAAATAAAGTTGCAATTTTGTTTAAAAACTTTAAAAACTAGGTGTTCGAAAAAGTTAATGTTATGGGAATTAAGTCAAAAATATAATAAAAAATATATAATTTTAATACGTAATATTAAAATATCTTAATATTATGTGAAAGAAATTTAGCAAGTAGAAAGTTGAAATAGTTGGGGAAAAAAAAACAAAAAACAGCAGCAGAAACGGAAAAAAACAGCTGTAATTTTACAAAAAAAAAATCAAACTATTTAAAGAAAAATGTTGTATTCTTACGAGAAAAAAGTCACTATTTTCTGACAATACATTTTTAATATTATGAGGAAAAATAATGGCATTTTAGCAGCATAAAGTTGAAACATTGAAGAAAAAATATGATTTTTAAAAAGTCATGATATTATGAGAAAGAAACAAAACAAAATAAAGATGCAAGATTTGGAGAATGAAGTAAAGTCATTTTTTTCTCTCAAATTTGAGTCTCAGTTTTCTGGGAATAAATTCATAAAATGAGGACAAATTATGTTTTAGTAGCATAGTTATGTTATTTCGTGATAAGAAAGTAATATGAGTAATAAGTCGTAATGTGAGAAACAAAACAAAATAAAGTTGTCATTTTTGGAAAATTAGGTTGTGGTAAAAATGTATAATATGGAAATAAAGTCATAATATGATGAAAAGAACATTTAAAAAGATTATTTTAAAAGAAAGTTGAAATATTTTGAAAATTTAAAAAAATCACAGCAAAAATGGGGGCAAAAGAGCAAAGAGGGAAGTTGAAACAAATAATAAGCTTTTTCACTTATCATAAAGCTGAGGTGAGTTTTTGTCTTGAACTTTTTAGCATTCAAAATATCAAAGCGTCTTTACGTCCTTTCATTTTCACTATGTGGCCCCTGCTGGATAAACGTTTGGACACCCCGCCGTAGACGGACAAGGACACAAAGGCGGTGGCGGTAGAAAGGAGGATGAAAGAGAACGGGCCAGAGAAAGCAGTGATGGCAGCTGAGTGAACAACGGGGCGGCTGAAAGAAGGCAGGAAAAAAAAGGAAGGGTGGGGGTTGGAATGATTTGTCCGACTCAAATGGAGTCAATATTGGTTTGACGTTGCGCCTGTCCTGTGCCAGGGAGTGTGCACGGAGACGTCTAGGAGAAAACTGGCACACACTTAAAAAAAAAAACAGTGACTGCTTTCATTTAAGGTCAACTCCACCATGATGAAGATAAAACCAGCAAACATGAGGCGTGACTGAAAAAAAAAGAGGACGTAGAGTATGACTAATGAGGACGTATATTACGGACACTGGCGAGGCGAGGACGCGGGGAGCGCTGAGAGAAGGGCCTAATTGGCTGACGACATAACTTTGGTCCAATTACTCCGACAAAGAGCCATTGTTGCTCCCTGAGAGGAGCCGCTGGGACACGAACGACAACAAACAAGGCGATGTAGCAGCGTGTGAACGCGTATGTACGCCGTGGCCTCGCATGAAGGCAACCGTGCAGCTGAGTGCTTCCATACGCTCCAATGTGATGAGACGACATGAGCAACAGCAGCACAACTCCAGGCCGGTAGGTGGCGCTCGTGTACGTTACAAACATTGGAAAGTGGGCGCCAAAAGTAGAGAAATACAGTCAATCCTCGGTTTTCAAATACCTTTGATTTGGTTTTCAGCAACAGTTTTACCCCAGTTTTCGTACACTTTCTCAGTAAACCAGCCCGTTTGCCCTGTGCGATATCTTTCCACAGAATCCAGTGCCTAAACAAAGCACCCTACGCGTTGTTGACTCACTGTCCGTACCTTTTTTTATTGCTGCTAAATAACCCACCATGGGGCCAAAGGAAGTTGCGAGTGCAAGCAGCAATTTGATAACGCAGGTGAGAAGCATTATTGAATTGAACTCAGTCAGTACCAAAGACATATTTATACGTTTTCATAAACCCAAACGGCCGATCCCAACATATTTAAGCGTCTTTTAGGGTTTTTTTTAGGGCAAACAGAGGTGATGATGCAACTCTCCACTAATGCATTTCACTTCCCGAGCAATTTTAAGCCATAAAAACGGCCACAAGGTGGCAGAAGTGCATTTGATAAGAGCTCGGCAGGGATCATGTCAACGGAAAACTCACACAGGAAGGCAGGAAGTGAGAGACCTGTAGTGTACGTCTTTTACGTTTTTATGCGCCAGAGGCAAAAAGACGTGATGATGCAACTGCACACTAATAGATGTCACTTTTACAGCAGTTTTAAGCCTTAAACAGCCACAAGGTGGCAGAAATGCATTTGATAAGAGCTCGGCATGGATCACTGGCCTGTAAAAACACACTCAACAGCAAGGAGGAAGTGAAAGTGTAGAGGAGTGCATCATGCAGAAGTTTAAGCGTTTGTAACGCACGTACACGCGTGCACACACATAGTTAAGTTCCAAATGTGAACAGTTTAACTAGTTGATGGTGTTATATTTGTAAATAAATCGTTATTTTGATGTAGAACAAACCCTTTTTTGTGTTGTTTATTTGAGCTGTCACAAAAGCAAAAAATATTTGTGTCAAAGTGAAAGTTATGCTTGAAATGTATCTTTTATCAAAAAGCTGGGTTTCTCCCTTTTTTAGTTGGGAACTGATATTTTCCTGAAACGTACCTATGTTCTACTGCTGATTACTAAAGAACGGAAAAAGGTAGAAACAAACTTTTTTCCGATCTTTTGGTAGGTTGCGTGTTTACATAGCCATAGAACACAATATTCTGTGTGCCTTGAAAGATCAGTCAAAATCATCTAAAATGTCTGCTACTGAAGGGGTTGTCTTTTGGAAAATGGCTGGGATTGAACTTGTAGGAAAGTCCAGTGGATCCTCGGTTAACGTCCGCCTCAGTTAGTGTGTTTTTCGGTTAACGTTGCATTTAAGGCACAATTTTGCCTTGGTTCTGGTGCATCCGCTGGTTAGCGTGCAATATGTTGTGTGAGTCCGTTAATACGGATGCAGCTGTTCAACTCTGATGGAAAAAGAGCCACATGACACTCGCTGACCCCGGCAAACACCGAGGTAAATTGGAAGCAAGGTGTGCATGCAGCACTTCCAATAATGCCCCGCACACTGCCACTTCCGTATTACTGTTTTTCATTCGTACTTGTAGTAGCGATGTCATAGTTCACAGCCTGATCGGCGTCTGGCTGCCGTTCTCGCAAGATAGCTTTTCTGCAAACGAGAAATCTCAGCACGTTTTAATCTCGCGAGATCTTGTGGTAAACTTTGAGCATCATTTGAGCATCTCACTGTCGAGCAGAGTGTCCTGGTTTTCGGTCACCCCAGTTTTTGTGTGGTCCTGCTAACTAACTGGTAAGTAACTGACTAATAAACGGATTAAGGAACAGACAAGCAAGCTATCTTGCTAACTAACTGACACATAAACGAGACAGCAAGCCAAATAACTGACAAAAAAACGCCAGCTAACGAGAGTGAGAGACCAAACTAACAAAAGCCGGCAAGTAATTTAACTGGTGGATACACTAATAACTGCAAGAGCGCAAGCTGGCTTGCAAACATCGGGGGGAAAACCGCGAAAGTGGCTCAACAAAACCTAAATTCACCAAATAAAATGAAACGGTACTGCAACGGTAATATAAGAAGACTATCAGGCTATCAGAGTACTCACGCAAGGACTGCTGTGACATATACAGTACGTCTGCTAACATTGGCCGAGTTCATATTTCATACTGCATTTTATTCCTCATGCTCGGCTCAAAAATATCTCTTATGGAGAATTTCATCAGGGAATGCTAGCGGATCAGCGTGACCTCAAAGTAGCCACCCGGGCAATTTTTAGTTATTAGAGGAACACAATAGACCAGGACTTGATGAGTTGGCCATAAACAGGAGCCACTTAAACGTGTTCCACTGTAACTAATAAGCAAGCAAGCAAACTCTCAGGGTGTTCAATCGATTGCAACTGGACTGTTCGGATGAATGAGAATATTCACAAGCATAAGCGAGCAAGCTACGTGACCAACTAACCAACTCAGCATACAACACATAGCAACTTCTCTCCTCGTGCGTTCCTTCCCATGTCAAACACGCTAACTGATTGGACAAAAGCTGAAAGTGGTGTGTGTTTATCTACGTAGTGTGCAGCAGAGTGCACATGAGGTGTCAACTTGTGATGTGGAACAGGAACCCCCCCTGCTTCTGGTGGCTACGTGAGGTTGGATGAAACACATAAGAGGGAGGGGGGGCCCCTATCGCTTCAATCAATACTGTGTCCGAGCGGCGCATATTCCCACATAAATTAGCATGTCATCACAATAGCTAACTCCACTTACACAGGCTGATTCAAGTCAATGCACGGCCCCTGCATGTCGGGGATCCCAGTGTGGGCCTGAATCCAAATCATAATCCTGAAGAAAAGCACTAAAAACAAATCCGTCCTGGGACAGGTCAACCTCTGATTTCAAAGCATTTGGATAAATGGATAAGATAATAAAAACTATGTGTAAAATGATATCAAATACGAGTCATACAAATGATTACAAATGAAATTAAATGATCTAAAATATAAAAGCAACATTTTTTCCTCACTTTCAGCTTTTTAAGATAATCAACTCCATCCATCCATCTTCTTCCACTCATCTGGGTCCGGGTCGTGAGGGCAACACTTTCAGTAAGCAAGTCCACACCTCCCAGTCTCCGGCCACCTCTTCCAGTTCCACCAGGAGGACACCGATGTGTTCCCAGGCCAGCTCATCACCTCACCAGGGAGGCATCTGGACTAGATGCCCCCCTAGCCACCTCCAGCTGGCTCCTCTCAATGTGATGGCGCAGCGGCTCTACTCTGAGCCCCTCCCGGATGGCCGAGCTCTTCCAGCCATTTTGGCCACTTGTATCTGCGGTCTCGTTCTTTTGGTCACGACCCAAAGCTCGTGCCCATAGGTGAGGGTGGGAACATGGTCTTCGTCAACACATAAGCGACTCAAATCTTTGTCAACCTGTGAGTCAGTGACACTAGCGTCTTCGTTGAGCACCCGTGAGTCAGTGAAACTCAAGTCTCCATCAACCCCGTGAGTCAGTGACACTCATGGCTTCATGAACTCATGCACTAGTAAAACTTTTCTTCGCTGAGCACGCGTGAGTCAGTAAACTTGAGCCTTTGTCATCCCGTGAGAAGGTGAAACTCCAGTCTTCGTCAGCCTGAGAGTCGGTAACACATGAATCTTTGTCAACTCGTGAGTCAGTAAAACTCGAGTCTACTTTGAGCACCCATGAGTCAGTGAAGCTCGAGTCTTCGTCAACCCATGAGTCAGTGACTCTTGAATCTTTGCCAACTCACGTGTCAGTGAAAGTCGAGACTTCGTTGAGCACGCGTGAGTCAGTAAACTTGAATCTTTGTCATCCTGTGAGTTGGTGAAACTCGAGTCTCCCATCACCCTGTGAGTCAGTGACACTCGAGTCTTTGTCAACTCATGTGTCAGTGAAACTCCAGTCTTTGTCAACCTGTGAGTCAGTGACATTCAAGTCTTCATCAACTCATGAGTCAGTGAAACGTGAATCTCTGTCAGCCCATGAGTTTGTGACACTGGAGTCTTCAACAACTCATGAGTCAGTGAATCTCTTCGTTGCGCACTCTTCAATCAGTGCAGCTTGAGTCTTTGTCAAGTCAGTGAAACTTTGGTGAGCACCCTTGAGTCTGAAACTCTAGTCTTCATCAACCTGTGAGTCAGTGATACGCAAGTTTTTTTTTACTCATGAGTCAGTAAAACTCGATTCTTGGTCAAGCGCTCATGAGTCAGTGAAGTTGTGTGTCTATCATCCCGTGAGTAGTTGAAACCCGAGTTTTCGTGAAGCACCTGTGACTCAGTGAAACTCTAGTCCTGGTTGAGTACCCGTGAGTCAATGAAAATCGCGGGCTGATTGAATGAATCGTTGGTTTTGTGAAGTCTGAGATGCAGCTCGGGCAGGAAGGGGAAAGGACAGCTGATTTGAGGCAAGGAGCAGATGTGATGCTTTTTCCGCAGGGCTACCACATCTTTACAAACGCAGTTAGCGTAACAGTTGCACAATTAGTGACATGTTAAGAGCGTTCCTTTTTTAATTTAGCCAGTGGCAGCAAGTGAAGGAGTGAGACGAGTACTTGTGAGTCGCAGTTCACTGCGAGGTCTTTCAGGACTGCCTCAGATGTCCTTAAAAATGACTTTGATAACTGACAGAGGTCAAGATTAAACACTATGAATGTCACAATAAAAGACTCTGGGGTATGAAGTGAGAGGCGCTCTTTGCCGTCCCTCTTCACTGGCATCAGGTTACCCTCCAAAGGCAGGAATCCTGAAAACACACAAGAGGTCAAAGCACGGGGTCGGAGTCTCCTCCTCTTCTTCCCAAAAAGCTCCTATGCGATGTAGAGAACGGGGAGGAAAGGTTTATTTAACATGGAATTGTACTGGTGCAGTACCGGTACTGGTTGGTGTGCTGTGATGGATCCCTGCAACATAACATGTTTCAAGACACTCAACCTGCCTTCCTGCAGGACGTGAGGCCCAATGCAAATATTTGCCAATTGGTTTATTCATCTAAACCGGCCTGAGAGTCATGACCTCCGACCTTCCCCTGAACCCCTAAAGCCACCCCCTCTCTTAGAACGATTCAACAGGTTGGCTATAACAATAAACTGAAAGGCTCTTCTCACACAGGAAGAAGAGCTCGCCTTGCTCTCAAACGCGAGGTGTCGCCAGGGAAAAAGCGGGTCAGGCATAGCGCGCATATTTGACAGCAGATCCAGGCCAGCCTGTTACTGTACGCTTTTGTCTGCTGTCTTATGAGCACCCTCAGCGAGTGGGGGCGGTTCAGAGAGGAGTCGGTCCACATCAAATAAGGAACAACATGTGCAGGAACTTGCTCTGGTTTAATCTGAGCCGGGGCCTGATCTCACAGGGTTTGGAGTGAGGATAACTTTTTAAAAAGGGAGGGAAGGAGTCACTGGGTGGGCCAAGAATCTGCAGAATCCAGTCCAAGTAGATTATAGCAACACGAGCACATGAAAATATGCATGAAAAACACACACATAATCTATACATTCGTTTGTAGACCACCTACAGTATCTCACAGGAGTACACCCCTCACACTTCGGAAGCCATTTAGATTACAGTATACCTTGCCAAAGGACAAGGCTAGTGAAATGAAACATGCATACATGCAGTGGAACCTCTGGTAGCGTGGTTTTCAGTTAACGGCGAAAGATTTTGCTTCAGTTAGCCTATATTTTTAATCGAGCGAACAATATTGCCTGTATCCTGTCATGTTATTGCTAGACTGAGTCCAACTGCGCACTTAACATTCAGTGGAACCTCAGATAGCGTCCGCCCCGGGTATTGGCGTGTTAGCGGTGCACGTCGAACATTTACGACTCAAATTTGCCTCGGTTTGCGTGCATTTCTAAAATATTCCACGCTTCCTGTCGTGTTTTTAATATGCTGCATGAGTTCAGCTGCGTTCTTAGTGAATTTTTTTAAAATCGCAAAATGTCTTTCCTTGTTGGCATCCTATTAGCTAGCTAACAAAATGGCAAACGAAACTGGAAGTTATGTCGCCCGTCTATGTCATCAGCGGTTTTCTTTAAAAGTGTTTTATAGTTTTATAATGATAGATTTAGATGCATAAAACAATTTTAAATGCACATAAATGATTAATAAAAGGCATGACTGTTTCCAAAGACAGAATGTGGCAGCGAGACACCACACGAACACCACCTTCCTGTTTTGTCGTGAGTTATTTTTGGAATTCAGTAATGTTTGTCACATTCTTTATCAAAATGCTGGCACTTGCAACTTTCTTTGACTTTCTTTGACTTTCTTTGGGTTACAGTATTGAGGTGAGCAGCACTACTGAATTCAAGAAATAACTCATGGCAAAACAGGAAGGTGGTGGTTATTGATCTCGCTGACACATTATGTCTTTGGGGACAGTCACATCAAGAATCATGTCTTCAAGCCTTAATGTTCATTTATCCCATTCATTCGTCATTTATATGCATTTCCAATTGTTTTCTGCATGTAAAACTTTAAGTGTAAAACTATAAAAACATGTTTTGTGTTAAAATCTTTGTCCTTCTGGAACGGATGAATTGGATTTCTTATGGAAAAAGTCAGACCTTCGGGAATGGATGAATGACGCTAACCAAGGTTCCACTGTATTTTAGAGTAGTCAGTGTACAGCCCCAGATGGCAAGGTGACATTAAAATAATGTAGAACCTATGCTGAATTTCAACATTGGATCACTGAATCGTCTGACTTCAAGGTTATTTCGCATCAGTTTGCACCCACTGCTGACATTGCGACGTTGATTTTATAACCATAAAGCAACACAACTATACTTCCAGTAATGTCAATATTGACATTTCAACAGTACTAAAAAAAATCAACGTGGCTTCAACTGTTTAATATCAGCATTTCATAAAAATCCTGCTTTATCTACAGTCAGGATGTCAGAGGCTTAAAAGATAAATGGTTTTTATCTCATTTAATAGGTTTTATTTCATTTCATTCGTTACCACGCCCACATCCTCCTATTTGGTCTGGCACGGAGCGGAGCCACTTTTTCCCTGCTTGAGCAAAAGCATAGTCACGTGTCATAGCGGTGCCAAGCTGTTGGTGAGGGCATCTGAAACCAAATCACAAAACATAAAAGTAAAAACATCGTTAGTACTTCGAGTACTTCTCCCAATCTTGGTCACAGCTTTGTACCATCAATACAGGAGTCTGAATGGAACCTCCTCAGGCGTCTAAGATGCCAGGATGTAGGGATGGTCGTGTCATTCTCCGTCTCAATACCTAAGGAGTCCACCAGCATTTCTGATCTGCTTTGGTGTAGGAATCCATGTGAAGAGAAACATGTTTTTAAGACAAAAAGCAGTATTTTCACTTGCTAAATGCATTCTATGTAGTGCACAGCGGCACTATCTCACCTGTCATGTTCTTTACTGAATGTTTGGCCCAGTTTGTTAAGTGCCGCCAGCTGGACACTACATGACACCACACACTAAGTGCAGCTGTGAAAGCCCCGCTTTAAAAAAATGGAACCACTTCACATCATTTCTTGTAATCTGGTGAAAAGACATACAGAAGGCAGAGACAAAATTGCATCAACACAAAACCATAAAGCCCAGAAGTGTTTTCACATACCGTGGAGTCAGGCAACCTGACCTATCAGCACACTAGCTGCTTCATTCAAGCCAGAGCAAGATAATCTGTGAACATCTGTTGCTGCTTCCATTTGTGTGCAAATTTCCCACCCTAATCGTGGGGTGCAGGTGCTCTGGTCTACCACAAGATGGTCTCCCACTCAACTCTAAATCCACGATTCATCAATCATATTTCCTCTCAAGTGTGTACAGCCGTCCCTTAGTAAATGATGGCTGTTTCATGGTTGGCTATGGCCTTTTATTAGTCCAAAAATATTGAAAGACAAGTTATATGTGGTATTGTGGTCACTCGGCGGCAGTAATGTTATGGGGCATGATGTTAAACATTACCTTTCACACCGCATGGAGACTCGCTACTGAGCCAGCAGAGCCCAGCCGACATGCCATGGCTGAGATAAAGTGGGAAAAAAAAAGGTTCTCCTCTCATTCTGTGTGGAAGTGGTAAGTATGAAACATTTTAAGTTTACAAAAAGTGAATTGGAGAGGCTAACTGGTTAGCTCGGTAGCTTGCTATGCTAGCGGGGGCTGTCTCTTATGCCCTACAGTGATATCGTAGCCTGCGCAATGTGATGTAAACAAAGAATAGGACTGTAAAAGTGACTATAGGGGTGTTATTTCATGTCAACAGAGCTCTAATAATGTTAAAACCCGTATTTGGAAAGTTATAAACAGGTTTTTGATGCTCTAAAATATTCAATTTATTAATACTGAATCACTTATCACGGTCAGGTCTGGAACCAATTGACAGCGATAAACGAGGGATGTTTGCGGGAAAATGACTGTTGCAATGCAATTATCAGCAAACATGAGGCCCAAATCTGGATGTGGCCTTCTAAACGGTGTGTGTGTGCGAAGGAGGTCACCCGAGGGTCTTTAGTGTTGGTCACTGTCACTGATCATCGCAGCCTTCTGTTACTGTTTGCAGTCTCTGTGCTGGCAATCTGTGTCCTTCTTTGGCCGCCCCATTCTGAAAGACATGGCGAGAGGTGGGGGCTGGGGTGTGTTCATAAGAAGGGTATAAGAGAAACAAGTCGGGACGGCCTATTTTGGGAGGTCCAGCCTTCAATCAGTCAGGCTGACAAGGCGGCAGTGATACCAGGAGAACAATAGCACGCAGCCTGTTTATCTTCCTCTGAGCCAGGCCTTTTGCAGGGTTCTGCCTCCTGGCCCGGGTCGCCGGCACCCTGCCTCCCTCGTGCAGGAAAGCAGTCAGACACACACACACACACACACACACACACAGGAGACAGTTCTCCCACAGTCTCCCACTTGACAAAGCTGTAGATTTTTGTGGTGGCTCTTATTTGTTTGCCGCTGTAGTTTTCCCATGTCCCTCCTTACAGATGCTTATCCAACAGTCAACTCATTAGCTTTATCTTTTCCCAGTGCTACATGAAATGTGTGCTAGAGGGAGAAGAGAAGCTGATATTGTTATCCGTCATGTGAGGAGTGTTTACTGGAGTTAATGGTGTATGTGTGTGTCAACACTCTGCAACAACTTTTAAGTTTATCTTCTCAGTGTGCACTAAACCCCCACTGGAACACCCCTAAGACTAGAGAACATGCAAGCATGGTGAATAAAAGAAGCGCTTGCAGTACTACAGTATATTATACCGTCTTCCTTACCTGTATGTGTGCATGTGTTATAATTATAATAAAAATACATATTTATGTTACGTAGATCCCCACTTTACCAGTAGATCCTTTTTTCCAGGATCACCAACACAAATAAAAATGTCTATTTTTGACACACGGCTCATTTCTCCCCCTCCAAACTCTCCTGCTTGCTTGACGTTGACCTTCTCCTTTGATGTCGGATCAACATTTGCAATAACAGCGGCTGTTGTAATTATGAGATTAAATTCAGCTCTGCAACCCTCCCATTCTCTCTTCATTTGCCATTGTTGACTCACGACACAATCCATAGGTGGAATCGGAAGTTATGTTTCACTTTTGCGTCTCACAGAAACTATGGGGCATTGAAGGACCGTCAGACAAAGTGCAAAATCTCACCGGTTGATGAAAAAAACATTTCAGTGAAGCATAAAGCCATAAAAATAACTGTCAATATATACTGTATATACAGTGGTGTGAAAAGGTGTTTGTTCCCTTCCTGATTTCTTATTTTTTTGCAAGTTTGTCACACTTGAATGTTTCAGATCATCAAACAAATGTAAATATTAGTCAATGACAACACAACTCAACACAAAATGCAGTTTTTAAATGAAACTTTTTTTTATGAAGGGAGGAAAAAAATCCAAAGCTACATGGTCCTGTGTGAAAAAG